>NW_012114899.1:4969191-5110893 GCF_000951035.1 Colobus angolensis palliatus
TTCTTCTCCATGATTATACATATACAAGTGTATACTTATATATGATTTGTTTTATTTGATTTTTAAATAATATCATTCTATACATATTAGTCTATGGCTTGGTTTTTAATATGTTATGATAATTCCCAAAGGTAAGAAAATACTTATATTCTCCAATTTTTGCATGCATGCATATCCATATGTAATTATACATGAATCATAGTATATAATGTATGCTAGATTGCTCTTCTTAATATAATATTTTAGTTGTTTTTTTCTTCTTCTTTTCTCCTGTTTTTCCTTTTCCTCCTCCTTCTTCTCCCCCTTCCTCTTTTCCTCCTCAGTCTATGTCTTTATCTTCTTTGATCAGACCACTCCTTCTTCTGGCTAACAAGTGTGGAATGATTCAAACAATGGGTCAAGCAGATATGTTGCCTAGAGCAAGATAACATTCCCTCACTTGTAAAATGAGGATAAGCGTAGGCCTACATTTGAGGTTTTGCTATTAGAATATATATTCATATACAAAAATGCTTAACATAATGCTTGGCACATAAAGAGAATATAATCAGTGTAAGTGGTTATTAACTGCCCTTCTTATCTTTCGAGCCACTCTATTTATATTTTTCACTTGTATCATGGTGTTCCAGTTATAACAGCCTTTTCTCTATTCCTTAAATAGGCCAAGCTTTCTCTTGCCTTAGGGCTTTTGTACTGGTTGTTTTACCCTTAGGTATTTTATTATGAACTTACTTATGCATCTTTTTCTGTTTCATTTTACCCTCTAACCTATTAGAAATAAATTCTATAAAAGTTGGAGACCGGTTTGTTTTGTTGTACACTATGTCTCTATAGCCTAATATCATGTATGACACAGAGTTTATGGTTTAACATGTACTTGTTGGATGATTGTAAAACTCCATTTGATATTTAGCACCAGAGTAACCCATAAAGATAGGTATTATTCCCTCAATTTCATAAATAATAAAAGTACAACAATGAGGCTAAATGTTTTATTGATAGCTAAGATGGTGAATTGAGCTTGAATCCAGTTTCCTTTTCTGTGTGTTGTATTCTTTCCACTGTTTCCTATATGTTATGCATTTTTAAAATACACATAAAATTAGCTTTATGAGATTGTAAATCTGTTCAAATCATGCATTTTACTGTCTCTGCGTAACAATTATAAGCTCACAATAAGTATACAATATGCATTTGTTATTACTAATGATTCTCTCCCCTTCATGGGTTTATGCTTTTTCTAAATGTATATTTGTCTAGTACATATATGTAAAATATATAATATGTGTAAAATATCCTTTTCTAAGCTTGCTATAAAATCTTACTTGTTTATTTAGGTGCTGATAGTTAAAGTTAATTTGGCAACAGGTATGCACAGGATGTCTCTGAAACCCTTGGAAGACACTGATGGTTTATAAACTTCGACTGTCAGCAGATTGAAAGCAAATCCCAGGCCAAATATATGTGTGTGTGTGTGTGTGTGTGTGTGTGTGTGTATGTGTGCGCGCGCGTGCACACGCATAGGTGTGTGAGTTTATATATAATATGTATAAAATATTATGTTTATATACAATATATAAAATATTATATAATATATACATGTTTTATATTTTGTATGTAAGGCATAAGACAACACAGAGAGAATATGTTTAATACAACAGAAATTCAAAATAGGAAAGTTGTTGCTTGTAAAATAAGGAAGGCTATGGTAGTTGCTGTGCTGAGTAATGATGACCAAGATAACATAAGTGGGATATTTCAGCCAGAAATACGAACAAAAGCAGAATAGATAGAACATTTTTTAAAAAAATATTGAAAGCTACTGCTTAGAGTAGACTTGTCTCACATAGCTGTACTGAGGTGAAACTAAAGCAAGAGATCTTTGGAAATTTTCTCTTGAGACAAATAAGAATTTACCTAGCAATGTACAGCATGCACCCTTTAAATCATCAGGCTGGCAAAAATCATGGTTTGTATAATACTTGACATCGAAAGTTAACCCCTTTTTTATTTATAATTAGAGACAAATGAAGAATTATGTAGAATGTGAGGCAACAAGGGGTGTTTCGATTGTTCTTTCGACACTTAAAGACCTGGAATGTCTGGTCCCTTTTCTCCATTTCTACTGTAATAAAGGCAGTTCAAATTCTCATCATTTAATCCCTGGACCAAAACAGGATCCCCACAACTTGTTCCCCTGATGCCTGAGGCCAACGCACAATGTCTGGAATTTTCTTCTCAAATGTGAACTGACTGTGGTGGTCCAATGCTAAAATCTCACTTCAGGCTCCTAGTGAAGAACTGTTAGCTCTTGGCTAATATCACGTTTCTCTTGGCCAGCTCGCATATTCATAGTTGTCTTCTAATCTTAAAATACACATACATTCACTCAGTAAGCTTGTAAAACTGTATGTCTTTGGACCTCAAATTCAAAGATTCTAATTCCATATTTCTTGGATGTGACTTGGCAATTTACTTTTAAACACATGCTCCAGCAAGTGAAATAAATGGCTACATAGGCATGAAGAACTACATAGATGCCCTAAACACCCTGTATTTTACAACTATTTGCCAAGAACATCTTCCCTGACAACTTGATCTCTTTGTCTTGGAAAATTGATACAAATTCCTCACAACCCAGTTCAGGTATTGTTCAGGTACTGATTCCTTCTCCAAGCTTTCCCTTATTCCTCCTTCCCCCTACTAGATGGTTAACAGATTCCTTTTCTGTATTAATTCTGTGTCTTGCAGATACTTATTTTACTGCCTATTTTATATTTTGGTTTTATTGTCATCTTCAAAAATAAAGTGTAACCTCTTGAAGGGTTGAAAATTACTTTGGTATTAGTAGTTAGCAAACTATTTGGCACATGTTAATTAAGAATAAATAATTGCTGAATTTAGCATTTCTCACACTGACCCTAAGAGTAAGGACCAAGTTATGGTTCTAACATTTTTGTTCATATCATTATACGTAGAAATATAGACATACATATACATATATAAATTTGAACACAGGGTTCTCTTAACATACATCTTATTAGGTACAGAGGAGAAAGAGCTTGGATGTGTGAAAAGGTAGAGTTGCCATTTTCTCTCTGTACTTCATGATTTTTGGTTCGAGAATATATCTAGAATATCACCAACAGTAAGTAAACTATGCTGGGAAAATAGTTTATAATAGATAGGTTTATAATGTCAATTATTAACATACTGCAGACTTTTTCAAATAGGAGAGTTCACTTGGAAATTTAAAAAATGCCAACTGGTCAGTTCTGAGATCAAAGAAATGAAGATTCCTTTGCAATAAAAAGAATCACTTTTTTGTGGTGGTGGTTTTTTCTAAATCTCCACTTCTGCTTATACTGACTATACCCAAATCAAGGAATTATAAATATTAATCTAGTAACTTCAAATTGAGAATTCATAGCCACTAAAATGGGTTGCCTTAAGAAAATTCTTTTTATCCCTCCATTATCGAAGGTCATATGCCTCTTATCAAAGGAACTACACATATATTACAAAGTTATTTTCACTTTTTCTCATGAATTTCTATGTATACACAGGTCTATGTATGTAGCCAATAACACATTTAGGGCAAAATGAAAGAAAGAAAGGCAATATTTCCCATACTCCTAAGTTAAAAATCCCATTTGTCTGTGTGTAATATGGTATTATTTACATGTTATCTGTACAGATTTTGATCATATGCCAAAACATGTCCCCCTTCAAGTTCTATCTGCTCTGTACATCCATATACAATTCAAATAGCTTTCAACAGTTTTATGTTTAATAAATTCTTAGCAAATTAACACAGGAACAGAAAACCAAATATTACATGTTCTCACTCATAAGTGGGAGTTGAACAATGAGAACACATGGACACAGGGATTGGAATACCACACATTTTGACCTGTTGGGGGGTGGAGGTCTATAAGAGGGATAGCATTAGGAGAAATACCTAATGTAAATGAGGGTTGATGGGTGCAGCAAACCACCATGGCACGTGTATACCTATGTAACAAAACTGCATGTTCTGCACATGTACCCCAGAACTTAAAGTATAATAATAAAAAAACAGTAAAGACATTTTGTGTGTATATTCTTAAGGCTGTATAAAATTAACTTATGAAAGTTGATCTAACTACGATGCAACAAATAAAATGATCAGTGATATGGTAGCTCTCCCTTCCTGTAGAGGAGTGATATTATTTAACATGATCATTCTTTAGTGTTAACAATTACTTAAAAATAAAATTTTGACTCTCATTTGGTATAAGTTTTCTGGAATTGGGTGTTAAAGTGTAACTCATATTGTTAGATGTTTTTCATCTTGCATTGTCCATCACACTATCTACTGTATCAAATGCACAGTTCATGACTCAGATCAGCTCTTCTATATATCTGATATATCATAATTTATTAAACTTGAAATTTTTGCATGGAAAATATCACATGTGAGCCACTTGGAACTTTGGAGTATGGTGAGACTTCAACACACTGATTTTTTTTTTTTTCTTAATCCAAATAAAGTACATTGGAAACATGCATACTTGCTTAAAGATCATTTCTATACAGTCAGTATTTAGGTGGATAATTCAAAAGTACTCTACCTAATATAATGTGAATACTAAGGACTAAAAATTTTGATTAAATTTGGAATCTTAACTTTAGAGTTTTTGAGATGAGGGTTTTTGAGAAATTAAATAAAAATTAAATCATTTTCATGTTTGATAAAAATGTATGTGAGAAAGTGTTGATGTTTAGTATTTTTATAAAAATGGAACAACGTATTCTAAAGTGTCAAGAATGCTTATCCTAATATCTAGTAACTAATCCTTATCATAGAGCCTGAATCCTGTAGTAAATTGCCATTGCTCTGCCCTAAATGTTCAATGTTAAAGGTTAACACTATTGGGTCAAATAGAATAACAAAGCAGAAAGACTCCTAAGACATCCTTCAATTGACTAAATTGTGAGTTGGTACTGAATCGCCTACAAAAGCCAGACTGAAAATAAACAACGTTTGCATTTCAGTAAGGTGAATGTAGGAAAGCCAGTTATTAACTCATCAGTATTCTTCAGCTTTACTTTCAAAGGGTACGAGACAAAAAAATGAAAGAAGAAAGTACATATAATTTTCTGTGTTTATTCTACTGACTGTGCAAAGGTACCAGGACAGAATAACATTTGGGAAAAAATAAATGTGTATTCATAAATTCAGGAGACAGATTTTTTTAAGTCCAAAACATGTTTTTTTTTTTAAATCAACTGATTAAAAAAAATAATAATAAGCAAAGCAATGGTTATTTCCATATAACCTTAGGCTTTTTGTTAATAACCACACAATTCTAATTTTTGCCTTTAGGATTCCTTTAATAATTATGTGGCTAATAAACTATTGCTTTTCCTCATGCATCTATAAAGAAAAATACTGACTTATTCCTTATGAGAACATTTCAGAGTATTATTAGAAGCATTTGTCTTGCACTTTACACTATGAAAGCACTTTAATGATCTCACATTGTTTGGAAATCCCAATGAGCTTTTGAGGTAAGTCTCCTAGCTTTATCATTTTACAGATTTTCATTTAAATAATATTAATCCTTTTATTCCTGCATAGATTATTTAATATATTTAATACATATATAATTTATATAAACATATATGCTATATATACATGTCTCATATGCATGCTTTTTAATGCTTTTACATTTTTTCTTAGTATTTTATTTTATAATCAGTGCTTTATGAAAGGATGCATTCCTTTTGAAAACTATGCTTTCTTCAGCTACTAGGAACATGGTATGGTATATGGAAAGAAAAAATGAAAACCTCTGACAATACTTGTAGCTAATATTCATTAGGTTCTTTTTGCTCCATAAAGTATGTAACAAATTTACATGCATTTTACTCATATGATCTGTCACATCAAGCACTAATGGCTGATATGTTGTTGCTCCTATTTAACAGATGAGAGTACTGAAGCATAAAAAGGTAAGTTTCCCAAGCAAGTAAGCAAGTACGAGTCAAAGTCTGAAACATAACAGTGTGTCCATGGAATCTGATTTTTAAATACTGTTAATCACTTTAACAGCACTAATTTGGCAACAACTTATTTATAACTGCTTCCTTTCTCTCAGCCTCAATTTCTCCATATTAAAATTTCAGTATGAGTATTGCCACTTTTAGGATACCCATAGCACAAATACTGTGTCTAAATGAGTGATCATCTTAGTACTGAGAGTAATGGTGCCGATAATAATAGTTTCCATTTACTAAGTCTCTACTCTGTACCAGGAACACTGTGAACATTACTTCCTCTAACCTGCATAACACATCTCCAAGATGAACCTTTCCCTTTTTATAGTTAGAAAAATTAAGAATCAGAGAGATTAATTTTCCCAAGATCATGTAACTAGGACATAGAATGTCTGGAGTTACCATCCTACTGTATGTAACTCAAAGATATTCGTTTTCGTATCACCAAACATTGTAAGTAATTTTTTTTGTTTGTATTTTACAAATCAAAAACCTTTCAGCATGCTTAACGGCAATGCTCTTGAAATCAATATATTATCATTGAATTAAAAACATGAAAAAAACTGGGCAGTCCTCAGTCGCGCTCTAGTACAGATGCTCTTTGACTTATGATGAGATTGTATTCAATAAACCCATCATAAGTTAAAATACCCTAAGTCTAAAATGAATTTCATCTACCCAACCTACTAAATGTCATAGCATAACACAGCCTACCTTAAATGTGTTCAGACCACTTATATTGGCCTACATTTGGGGAAAATCAAATGCCTATTTCATAAATAAGTATTGAATATCTGATGTGATTCATTGAATATGGCACTGAAGTGAAAAACAGAATGGTCATATGGGTGCTCATTATTCACGTACACAACTGAAAGCACAGTAGACCTAAAGAGTATTTGAAGCATCGAACTATAATTAATTTCTGGATGATGGAGATGCTACAGCAACAAAGTCATCAATTTCTCCTCCTTCTGATGAGGTTCAAAATTAGCTGGTACAGGTTGAGTAATCCTTATCTGAAATGCCTGGGATAAGAAGTGTTTCAGATTTCAGATTTTTTTGAATACTGGAATATTTGTATTACATAAGGAGATATCATGGAAAGGTGACCCACGTCAAAATGCAAAACTCATTTGCATTTCATGTATACACACACAGCCTAAAGGTAATTGTATACAATATTTTAAATAATTTTGTGATATTTTTACATGAAATCATGTGTTCAATTTTCTGCCTATGACATCATATTGGTACTCAAAAATTTTCAGAATTTAGAGAATTTCAGATTTCAAATTTTCAGATTAGGGATGTTCCACCTGTAGAAGAAACTGGTTACTGAAACTTATTGATGGTCTAGAGTTTGATATGGTTTGCTGTGTCCCCACCCAAACCTCATCTTGAATTGAGCTCCCATAATTTCCACGTGTTGTGGGAGAGACCCAGTCCGAGGTAATTGAATCATGGGGGCGGTTTCCCCCAGACTGTTCTCGTGGTAGTGAATAAATCTCACAAGATCTGATCGTTTTATACGGGGTTTCCCCTTTCACTTGGCTCTCATTTTCTCTGTTGTCTGCCACCAAGAAAGATGTGCTTTTCGTCTTCCACCATGATTGTGAGGCCTCCCCAGCCACGTGGAACTGTGAGTCCATCAAACCTCTTTTATCTGAATTCACAGTGTTCTTTGGAAAGATATCAAGTTTTGACTGTACAGCTTAGCTTATTTCTTATTATTATATATCTTTCGGTAACAAGCAAGAGCATTTTGTCCCTGCCTATCAGTTCTTAGGAGTCCCTCCTAATTGACGTACCATTTCTTTAACATCTGTATGACACTGCTGATAACAGCAAAGGCCTCCACAGGTTTCTTCATCGGACACTTTCTTGGTTCCTCGGGTTTAACTTCTTCCTCTGCCTCAGCTTCTTTACTTCTTTCTTCCTACAGTTTTATCACTTGAAAACTCAATGCCAACAAACTCATGAATATCCTCTTCATCAATACCCAATTCTAGCTGTTTCTCAAGTGCTAATAACTTGTTACCTACTATTTCATCAACAGCAGTCTTTGTTAAAGCTTTTGAATATGTTCACATATGTCTTCAAAACTTTCTTCTACATGCTGATCATGCATTGCTGTGTGACTTCTTCCTATGCAGTTGCGATGTTCTGGATGGCACTTAGGATGTAAAAACTTTTCCAAAATACTTTGAAGGGAGCTATTGCTCCTTGTTCCATTGGTTGAATGAATGTGGTTTTGTTTAGTTTCAAATACCTAGTCAAAAAAAATTGCTTTTATTTCTGTTTGTTTACTCACTTTTCCTGATTGTCTTTATGCAGAGCCCTCAAGAGGTTAGTGGTAAATTCAAACCCTTGATGTCAGCAGAACTTTGAGCAGTATATTTGGTTATTCATTTCTCCTGAAAAGAGTGATAGCCAAAGAGCATATCTACCCTGATGCACTGGGAAATGTTTTTTTTTTTTTTTGAGACAGAGTCTCTCTGTGGCCCAGGCTGGAGTGCAGGGGCACTATTTCGGCTCACTGCAAGCTCGCCCTCCCGGGTTCAAGCCATTCTCCTGCCTCAGCCTCCTGAGTAGCTGAGACTACAGGCACCCGCCACCATGCCTGGCTAATTTTTTGTATTTTTAGTAGAGATGGGGTTTCACTGTGGTCTCGATCTCCTGACCTTGTGATCCGCCCGCCTCAGCCTCCCAAAGTGCTGGGATTACAGACGTGAGCCACCATGCCTGGCCGGGAAAAGTTAATAGTTTGGCTGACAGTACTTGAACATAATTGGAGCATCTGTGACAGGGAGGTCTGAAGAAGATATATGTGATTAATTCTCTCTACTTGGGTACAGAGTTTAAAGACATTTGTGTCACATGTAGGTGCTAACCAAAGAGTAACTTCAGCAGATGGATAAGTGAAACCATTTGTAGGAGATCAAGTGAGTCCTCTTAGTACTCCCTTGTGTTGTGATCAAAGTTATTGGAAAACTTTAATAGACTAACGCAGGAAGAACTACTAATGGACAACGCTCTTCAGGAACAAACTTTCAGGTCATTGTATTAGACAAAAGACCTGATGATCTGGTTAAAATAAAGGTAATAATGAAATAGGTGGTACAAGAAGGAAGCTATAAACAAGGTATGACCATGTGACCAATTGCAAACATAAGAATTGTGATAATTATGAAAAGTTGTTTCTTATTTTGGTGTGAATATATTTCAAAAAGGTTAACCAAATTTTCCCTTTTTTCCACTTCTCCTGCCATCCCACATAAAAATATAATAGTAATTAACTTTATGTCACCGTATTTAACTTACACAATACTAAAGAGAGAGAGGTGTATCAGAAGAGAAATGAACATCACCCACTGGTGAATCAATGACTTAAGTGAGATTGTATCCACTTTCGGAGTGATGGTTAGTGTGCTTTCAGTTGGTAGAAGGATAGATGTGTCATCTTGGAAAGAAGCATTATTTTACCATTATCTTTATTTGGAATGTAAACATGATTTAAAATGAAATAGATTGATGTCAGTTTGAGGGGTAAACGTTAGTGAAACCACATTTTTAAGAATAATTTTTTTCCTGTTAAAATTGCTGCAGCACCCATTGTACCTTGTGTGGGTATCCTGTTCTACTTTAGCTCTCGCGTACTGTTGCTGATTTGCTGACTTTCCTTGTCAGTATAAAGTAGTTAGTAGCATACAGGTTAAAGGTGGTAACAGATATGGGTTACAATTATTGTCCCCATGGATTCTAATTTGGCCTCATGGACATCAGTTTTCCCTCACTCTCCTCTGCTTCACACTAACTTTTCCTCCCCAACTGCCAGCCTAGATGACTTGCAGCTTCTTCACACCTACTACCAGAAACAGAGAATAGCACTTCACAGATTGCTACATCAGATACCAGTTTTATAGAGTTGATTTTCTACAGAAAATCTTGATTCATATTGATTATCATGTTATTTATTTCCATATTAAGTCTCAACTGATGAATTCAGTTTATGTGATATATCATAAGATCATTTTATGCATAATGTATTTGGGTGATCATATTAAATTTTGAAAAGACTCTTTAAACTCCTGGAATTTTAACTCTCAATCTCAAACCAAACACATATGTAGCCAAACTTTCTAAAATATGATTGAAATAGATTTATATAGCTACTATACATTTAGGTTCAAATTTCCTCTATACATGTTTAAGAGCATTGTTTAATACAAGTCCCTGGATATGTTTTCTATGACCCCAAAATGCTTTGAAATTATGGGTCAAATAAAGTATGCTAGTGCTTACTTATTTTTTTCTTTGGGGGAGTGTTTTCAAATGAACTCTGAAGCCCAGTTGGACACTAACCAAACATTTAAGAAAACATATCATAACCCTTATCTCGATTTTATAAAAGCACTAATACCTGCTAATCAAGCTCAATAATTAAAGCCCAGAGATTTCATCTTTCAAATTCCAAGTTGATATTTGGTGTTGTTATTTATAATGTCCAAAGCCAACTATCTATTTCTTAAGAGAAAATTCAAAACACCCCTTCTAGGGTTCTTGACCTCCAGATATCTTTCTGTCCACCAAGATGTCAAATAAAACATAAAGATTCCATGATATAAATTTAACATGGATTACTGAAATTTGAATAAGAATTCTTATTAAATGTAAAAATACAGAATATGCTTTCTTCACTAGTGTAGATGCAGGTATGGTTTCAGGAAACCTATCATAGCTTGAATTTTTAAAAAATCTATTGATTTTTGAACACGGTATAGATATTTCTGGCATTGTGTGTGTGTGTGTATGTGTGTGTGTGTATTATTGGGGGATGATGCGTATATGTCTACCAATTAACTGTACATGCAATATCTTGCTATCCTATAAAAATGGCATTATCTTTCATTTTAATTTTTAATGAATAAAGGGTTATCAAAATATAGTTGCTACTTCTGAAAATTTAATTTTAATTTTAAATTAGAAATGTCAAATTGCAAATGGCTTTTATTCTCATTTCATGAACTGCAAACTCATATGACATATTGATGTTAAATAGTTTGCAGTTTCTTCGAGTATTTAAATAAAAAATATTTACTCATGCAGAATAATTATATTTTAAAATTACTAACACGTGGAGCAGACAGCAATTATTAATGAAAGTAAAATTTGACTTTCCATTATTTTCTTTAATTCAAAATATTATATTCTGTCTAATTATACTCTTTAAAAATATCATTTCATGATGCACGTATCTACTTTATCTAACTTCCCTTAAAGGCTAAAAGACCTAAGTGAAGATTTTACCATCAAAAGTTAAAAACTAAAGTGAACCATTTTCCAAGAATTAGACAGTATTTTTACACAGTCATTAAATCATACCACATGACAAGGCTGATAAACTTCATCTGTCATATGAAATTATCTAATACCCCAAAATAACTAAAATAAAATATAATTTTATAAATTTACCTGGTTATCTGAATAATCAGGTTTTTCATTTTATGAAATACTCTTAAATGTAAAAAACATTTAAAAAATATGAATACATAAAATATGTATATTTTATTCTTTAATTTGTGATAATATGGGTTTTAAAATACTTTACTGTTAGATTTATTTTTCTTTGATTTGGCCAAATATTCAGTTTCTTTTATTTTTTATTTATTTATTTATTTATTTATTTATTTATTTATGAGATATAGTCTCACTCTGTCACCTGGGCTGGAGTGCAGTGGTGCAATCTTGGCTCACTGCAAATTGTGCCTCCTGGGTTTAAGCAATTCTTGGGCCTTGGCCTCCCAAGTAGCTGGGATTACAGGTGCATGCCCCCATGCCTGGCTAAAATAATATTCAGTATTATTTTATATGTATACATACAAACACATCAGCATTCCCTCACATTAGAATACTGTTACATTATTTTCTATAATTTCAAAAAAAACATCTTAGAGAGCACAAAAAGAAATTTTTGTCATTGTAGACACGGTAATTCAAGCAAAAAAAAATACTTGAAATTAAAAAGAATCACACTACTTTATACATGCAAGGTGAATTTCGATTAAAGGTTAATTATGTTAAAAAATCTTAATCATAGTAATACTCCAAACTATCCTAAATAGGCAGGTAAGTCTCATTTAAGTCCCTTGCAGCTGTTATTTGTGAAATTCATGTTAATGTTAGTGGTTCAGTTACTCAAACAATAGCATTTGAAATGCCTACTATGTACCAGGAGCAATTCTTGGATTATAGCAATGGATCAAAAAATATAGTCTTTGCCCTCACCGAAATTGCAATTTAAGATAATGATCCAGATATTCTCTATTCTGAGATAAAAGGTGCTGACAGTTGTTTGCAGAAAAATATTAGCCACAGGCTTGCAGGTGTGTCTTATCCCTAGAGTGTGTCTTTGTATTTACAGGCTTACAAAATTCTTTTTACAGGGAATTCTTCTTGTTTTCTGACCACTTTGTTAACATAAAAACGATTATATGTTTTATTCATGTAATAAGATTTACAGAAGACATTTCTTTTACATATTGTTAAAATGTTAGTGCTATCTCTGATCAACTATATCACAGAATGAAGAAGGCACATCTTTGTGTAGTCTTAAGTTTAACTAACAGTCAATAATTGAAAAACTCAAAAGTGAGGTAATCTTAGAATCCTAAAGACAACATATATATAATCATAGTAATGTTCACACAGTTTCCTATCAGTGTTTATTTGCCAACAATAATAAAGACTTTATATAAAATAGTGATTTTTAATCAGAGAAATATATAAAGTTCACAATGCAGGATTATGTGAAAGGATAATAATTATCTGTTAAGTTTAAATTGCTGGTATTTTAGTTAACTAAAAATCTGTCATGAGTATTAACTGATTGATCTCTCCTGAAAAAAATGAAAGCAAGGAGTAGCATATAGTTAATGTTTTTAAGAAAGCATGAACAAGTATGAAGAAGAAATATATTTTGTGAGATTTAGCTGGAATTTGAAATTGGCTAAAATAAAATTGAAATAATTGTTTTTCTCCTGGGATTCAAAATAGACTTCAAAAAATAGTTTTAACTGAAACAAATCTATTTATTGTGAAATATTATTTCAAATACATCAAGATCCAAGGTGTCAAAAGAATATTTAAATAATACAAATAAAACATTTACTTACCAAAACTTTAATATTTGCTATGCAATACATAATGGAAATTCTACTAGAGGTATCAATTGATAATCAGTAATAGAAAAACAGAAAGAAAATATTTGTTATAACAGCATTCCATAAAACATACTCATTGGAAAGAAATTTTAAATTGATTATGTCCAAGATTTGGTAGAGTCTCAAGTGTAGCATGAAAATTAATCACTTACTATTTTTAAGTCATTTATAATATTTAATCTGACTGTTGTCAATAAGATCCCTCATATCTCTAAATAAACCCTTGTAAAGATACTGAATAAACTCCATAGAGAATATTGATGGGATGTTATTTGCTATTTTCTCACAAATAATGCTCACACCTTGCCTGTCCCGAAGTACTAAGATAAAACCTAGCATGTTAATCAATTTTCACCAAAATATATTCAATAAAGAAGATCATTTTGTCAAGCAAAGTACATATGTTTGTAAGGATGTATCTGAAATGTGAAGCTGCTATTATTGAATCTTCCCTCTTTATTAATGATTTTTTAAGAGAATGTAATATAACAAAAATCACTTGTTAATTTTGATGGTACCACATTATTACATTTTCTGACTCTGAATATTACTTTACAATAGAAATCCATCATGTTCATATTGACCTTTGAGATGACTGCAATAATCCTCTACTATATGTTAAATGAGGCAGTGATACCACTGAGCCAAACTGAATGACTTACTGCATTTTCTGATTTTTTTCTGAGTAAAACATATTTTTAAAGAATAAGGTTATCTGTGATTGTGAACAAACATATCTATACACAGTTGTAAATCTGCATTTTTAATTATGTACTTCTAGGACATTGAATGAAAGATGAAAAAAGAATTATTCTTTGTAAACCAAATGTTGCTAGATGAGGTCACCATCAACTGATTTGTTGGCAAATCCATTAAAAAGTCAAAAACATTTTTGACTAATACATTCAATCAACATCCATCTTCTCTATTTCAACCACATTTGCTCTTTCTCATCTTCTCCAGCTATCTTCTTGCCATTTGTTAAACTTATCAGTCATATTCCTCTGTCTATAATGTGAATTCCCTGGGTGAATGCATGGCTCAGATCTTCAGTCTGAACTTTATACAGTTTTGCTCAAATGTAATTTCCTCAAAGAAACAAGTCCTCTATCTGAAATAGCATCACTGCCTCCTCAGTTGTTCATCACTCCTTGGTTTCTCACTCTGTTTCATTTTTTCTCCCTATAGTTACCTGTCTCTACCTCCACGTGCAAAGCGGTTTTGCCTGTTTCCTTCTCTGATGCATCATCAGTACCACAACAGATTCTCACACAGTACAGGGTGTCGATAATCATACCTTGAATAAACAACTAAGTAAATAAATGATTAATGAAATGATTGATTGATTGAACAACAAAATTATGTATTGGGCATGTGTTCAAGATTGTCTGTAATAGGGAATGAGAGAATTGCAAGCAGGTGGTCTTCACTTATATTCTAGGTCAGCTACTTTGTTGTAAAAATGAAGACAAATTTGGGAGAATAAGTTTGCTCCTATACTTTGACTAGGAACTATTGTCTTTCTTACTCAAAACCAACTTAAGAAGCAACCCTCTCAACCATACCCAAGTCTGACAACTCAAAGCACTGCTCTGTAAAATTGTAAATTTTCAAAAGCAAACATACAGATGACAGTAAAAGCAATATCCTAGTTTTCAATGTGTCCTGAGGTACATGAAAAGAGCTTAGTGCTAACCAGGTCAGCATTTTTGGCTTGAGAACCAAGGATTACTGCATGACAAAATGGAGAATCTAGAAAGCAAAAACTTGAATCAATGGCAAAAAAATCTTGATTCTTGTCATCAATGGCAAGTTGCTTTGATGGATTTTTTAAAAAGCACCCAATAGGCCAGGTGTGGTGGCTCACACTTGTAATCCCAGATTACTAGGCGAGCAGATCACAAGGTCAAAAGATTGAGACCATCTGGCCAAAATGGTGAAACCCCGTCTATACTAAAAATACAAAAATTAGCTGGGTGTGGTGACACATGCCTCTAGTCCCAGCTACTACCCGGGAGGCAGAGGTTGCAATGAGCCAAGATCAAGCCACTGCACTCCAGCCTGGGCGACAGACTCCATCTCAAAAAACAAACAAACAACAACAACAAAAAAACAAAAAATAAAATAAAAAAACACTCAATATATTAGTATATATCTACATTTTGTTGAATAAACCCATTTGAATTTAATAAAAAGTAGTGTACTTTAACAGTACATAGATTATAACACTTTCATAAAACTTTTATTATTGAGTATACTTAAGAGATTCATTTCTATTTATACTGAAAAGTAAGTATACATACTTTGCTTAAACTACACTACCTGAAATAAATATAAAATAAATGTTCGTTTTAGTATATATGTCAAATTTGTATGAAGTAGTCATGGATGAAGGGATATCAAGTACTTTCATATTCATTAAATCACATGACATCACTTACATTTCATTGAATTACATAAGTAATTCAATTTAGGAATAGTTGGCATTTGAATATTTGTTTTGAAAACTGCTGTAGGAAATATTTTAAGTCCAGAAAATGTTTCAAGATAGTTTTTGAATTACAATTTTTATCTAGTAATTGCTAAGAACCTTTATACTGTTGATTACTGCACTCTATTCAAAAATGAAGGTAGTGATCAGATTTTCCGTGTCTTAACAGGTAAGAAACTCACAGCACAATTGGCTCAGTAACACAAATCAGTAATCTAACAGTCAATATTTGATCATAAGGAAAGGAAGAAGTGAAAGAACTGTTTATGGTAAAAGCAAATTTAGAGAAGAAGGGCCTTGAAGAAAAGGAATGGTAAAATCTAAGACCTTGAGAGAACCCGTGTAAGGAAGAGAGGATGGAGAAATACTGCTTAGGAAAGTTCTGTGCGGAGAAATTCTTCATGAGCTTTACTTCAAAGCCAGTAATTGAACTTTGGGGCTTCCTCCATTCTCACATCGATAAATTTCTACAAGCAACTCAATCCCCAAATAACTTTTTAAAAATTGTACAATCTAAATGTAAACTTCTTCATTGAGTCCATCATGGCAACCTTGGTTGATGTTGCTTTCAAATTATGGAGATACCTCAGAATTACCTTTCATTTCCCAAATTTACTAAGAATGTGCAATATATTTTAAACTTTAAATTCACGAAGCTCCTTTAGGGTGGGTCTTCTAATCTTTCATGTAGTGATATCCTTTTGCCTCTGAATCTGTCCATTTCTTTACAGTCACAGTGGTGTGTTCTAACCACGACTTAAAATCATTTTCTCCTTCCCTTTACGTAGTAGTGCCTGTACACTTCAGTAGATTCTGAGAATTAGTTTGAATGAGTGGTTCCAAAGTCTGTTTAATGTCAATCTATAGTTGCTGTAAAGCAGCCAAGGACTCTGATGTGGCTGGCACTCAGTGGCAGGTCTTTAAATGTCCCAGAGTAACTGTCCCCACCTCTGTCCTTTCAGTAAGGCTTCAATGCTAAAAGCCTCGTAGAGTCAAGAGAAACTAGAAAATATCTGTTCAGAAAGATATTTTAGACATTCTCATTTAATTAAACATAGATAATGTGGTCTGTTTCTCAAATGCATTCTCCCCTCAAAATGAAATTACATACTAAATACATTCTACATGCTAGTTCAAGAGCTTTCTGGTGGTAGTCAGGAACCAACATATCTCTTTGTGTGCCCACTTTGCCCCTTTACAATGTAAGCTTAGTATTACCAGTAGTTGTGATGAAAATAATCTCTTGCTCAGCCCAAGATGATGTAATGGATCTGTCATTAAGGTGCTGTTGAGGACAAAGATCAGGAAGCGAAAGCATCTAACAGAGACCAGGGTGAGAAAGAAGCTTATGGATCTCCATCTGTTAAATTTGTAATTCTTCCAAGCATGCACATATGTATAAGTGCACTTGACATATATATTCACAAAGAATATTTCCATCCCACAAATTATAAAAGTCTTTGAAAGATAGAGATGTGTATAAATAAGTTTTATATAAATGTAGCTCAATGACTTACATAAACAATTAGCTATAATTTTAAAAAATGAGCTATTTAGATGCTTTGCTTTAGTAGTGAATGTATTTAGCTACAGAGATCGTTTAGCAATAGACATCAGTTAAGTGAGCCACAGGCAAGTTGATTTGAAGTAAATTTACTAATTTAGCTGATTAAAGATTTGTTAAGCCTTTCTTTTCAAAGAAGCCTCAAAGTCTTTAAAACTGAGTGCTCATCATTCTGGTAAAATAGGAAACCCACATGTTTTATTACCACCAATTAAAAGATACTGGAAATGAGAAATTAAGAGAGTACAGACCAAGGCTAAAAATAACTGTTTCTTTTCTTTACTTTCTGTTTTTCAGACAGGATCTCACTCTGCTGCCCATGCTTCAGGGCAGTGGAATGATCACAGCTTACTACAACCTCCCCTCCCGACCTCCCAGGTTCAAGTGATTCTCATGCCTCAGCCTCCCAAGTAGCTAGGACTATGAGTGGGTGCCACCACACCTGACTAATTTTTGTATTTTTAGTAGAAACAGGGTCTTGCCATGTTGGCCAGACTGGTCTTGAACTCCTGAGCTCTAGCAATCCAGCCACCTCAGCCTCCCAAAATGGCGGGACTATAGGCATGAGCCACCCAACATGGCCAAAAATAACTGTGTCACTGGGAAGTTTAGACTGCCTAAAGAAAAATATAAAACCATTTGCATAGATTTTTCCCTTAGATTTTTAAGACAAGAATGATTAAAACACTACATTATAATATCTGGCAGAGGTTCATTTGATCATCATACTTTTAGAAATTTAATGCAAAAGAGAAATGCAAAACATTATTCTCTAGATCGGTATTTATACTTTTTGTGGTGACACTTAAATAACTCTGGCAGCTTTCTGAGTAGCTGGCAGTTTCTACAAAATAAGCCAAGTAAGGAGCACAACATTACTACACTATATCATGTCATTTTCTTCTAAAACAGAAATATTGAACTTTCACCACATGCTACTGTACAGCAATGCTATGGTAACATCTTCGTAGAGTTCCTACACTCCTTGGAAAAGTAGGATCTAATCAGCACAAAAGGAAATAAACTATCATCATTGCTGTTGCTATAATTACCTAGTTGGCAAAATAAGCTCTATACAGAATCACACATTAAAACAAATTTGCTTAGGAAAACTAAATGTTTTATTTCAGCTCAGCTTGTATTTTCAAGTGAATTGGTTAACAATTAGAAAAGAAATTGTTGATAAACGTTGTATTATGTTTATTGAATTTTTATTTCTGGTTAAAAAGGTTAACTGCTTTCGCTGCTGAATATTTAGAAAATATAGATTTCTTTCTTTAAAAATAGTTAACCATAAGGAAGCCGTAATTCATCATTAGAAGACAGAAGCTTTCTTTGTATATCTTTTACTTTATAGTATTTTGATATTTTTTCTCTACTGTAGACACATTTGGGATTTATTTCCTACTTACATAAATGCATCATAATAACTCTAACTCCATAGGATTTTATTATCAATAAGGATAGATTTTAAAAACATAATCAAAATGTTCACATTTTTGTAATTACTTAATGTGGCAAACATTTTGTTGATACTTAAATTTGTTTAAACAGAGGCCAACAGTACTGCAGCTATTTCTGAGTGATTTCAAAGAATGTGCGGGAATATACGTCTGTGTCAATTCTTTAAAAGAGTAAAAGGAGCATCTGTAATGCAGCACAATTAATCATGAAGAAGTAAACTGATGCAGGAATTGCCTGTACATATTTTCAAAGTACATGCAGATGTGTAGATTGAATTACAAGAAAAAGATCACTTTCTAATAAGGCAATTGACATAATTATTTTGTAAAAAATACAAAAGTGCAAGAACATACTTTAGAATAAATATTAAGTACAAACTTAATGGAAGAGTCTGTCATGTAATCAGCAGACAAAATGAGCCACAGACCACATTTACATACTTAGTTTAAAATAGAAACAGAGTCCCAAGAGAATAGAAACAGAGTCCCAAGAGATAACCATTTTACTGCTGCCCAGTTGAGGAGAAAACAATTTAAATACTTCTACATTAAAGTTCAGAGAGTCAAGGCGGCTGCTGCAGAACAAAAACACTAATGATAAGGGAAAAGAAAGTTTTCCCAAAGAGGAACTTGACATGAATTAGATATTGTTAATTACTTCAGACGGCCCAAGTGAAAATTCAGACTTCTTTCTCCTTCTTGGCCTTATTTCATGTTCTCACTTTCTAAGCACAGTTGGTTTTCATGTTAATCAGTCACAATCACCATGTCTAATCGACTGTGGATCTAGATCCTTACCAGATCCCGGCCAATATAAGTTAGCAATGTAAGGCTTATTTTGTGGTCCATTTCTTTGGAGGAATACGTTGTGTTTCAGTTAGATGACTATATACATGACACTCGACTTCTAGTCCATATCTGGATGCATTCTTGAGTTGACTCTGAATCAAATAATTTCTTCTAAATCAAAACTAAATATTTATATTAATCGAATGAGGCTTTTATAATGTATTCCAAGTAAAGCATGAATTTCCAGAAAATGGCATAATTGAAACCCATACTAGAGGGGAATTATTCATGGATTTGGGTTGAAACTTTCATCTTAGTACCTCTACTTATAGCAGATTGAGAATCAAAATCTGAAGAAAACTCTCTTAGATAAGACATTTGTAAAATAAAAAACTCACTCACCATTCCGACTCTCTTCATCAATAGCAACTATGGTAGCTGGAGGTCCTCCTCTAGCTAGTTTGCAATCTAAAGAGAGAAAATAACGAAAAGTAAGAATTGACTGCAGGGGCACACACACTGAGAAAAAAATTCATTGAGGTGAATATTAATATTTAAAAAGGAAAATCTTGCAACCTAATTAATATGTGTCACTACTTTTAATATCATTTAAAAATATTTTGTAATAACGACATAAATTCCTTACCACATCATAATACAGTCACTTTGTGCACCACAAACTACTCAAATCTTACTGAGAAAACACCAGCAGGCACCACTGGAGAGTGGAAGTCCTTCAGGACAGAGATAATGTGATGGAAATTTAACCCAAAGAAATAACATAAAGGGATGATTAACAAGGATAAATTGTAATTAAAGCATCACAACAGAAACAAACATAATTGGACTTTAATTGTGATAAAGGGTCTAATTAGAGAGAGTGAATAGAATTTTAATAATGTTCTAAAGAGAATAAAACAAAGACAGACAAGCAATGCTCATGAAGTTGTTTGGGGTTTTTATTTTTGTCATCTTACCCTCATATTGCCAGTCTGGAGTCAAAAGTATAGAGTCATCAATGGAAGCAGATCAGAAAAATGGAAGAAAGGAAGGAAGAGAGAATATATGTATATATTTAGTGAGAGATTTAAAGATATAGAAAGCATTATACCATAACATTATCTAATGATTTGTGGAAATAGAATATATAAACTTCCTATCAGATTTTGTATTTCTAATATAATACTAACACATTCACTGGATAATACACATCATTAGCATTTTAAAAGCCATTACAAAAAGACTTGAAAATAACAAAAATTGCTATGTTTCTTACGAAAAGATAAATATGAATTACTTATGAACAGTGTGTTATCCGTATGCTGAAAAAACTTTAAGAATAGTGCCTGTCAATCAGTAGTGATGGTTAATTCATTATTTCAAACACTGCTAATATCCTGCCAGGTATCACATGATAATGAACATAAAAATAGTATCATGAGCTATAACATCTATGACAGTTGAAATGTGAAAGCTTTGCCTGCAGGATGTCAAATGTGCATCTCTGAGACGTAAAGTACTCTCCTAGGAAATACTCTGTGAGGCTGAGAGCGGTATGTCAAGCAGTTATACATACACGGCACACTTCTGTACAGCAGTGGAAATTAATTTTGCTTAATGTTTTCCAAATTCGTGTGTTATTTGGGAAATAATTTCAAGGTTTATTTACTCATTTATTAAAATTCTGCCATTTATTATGTACATACACATGAAAAATTAGGCCTTTGGGAAGCACTGTTCTGTATTGTAAGGTATGTACTCTCTCATATGAAGCAAAGAAGCTGGGAGAGCTACAAATTTTCTCTCTTTATACTTGTCAATATTCAAGGAGTTCCAAGTCATAACATTTTCAGATCTAAAATATCTCATACTCATTATGCCTCTTCCTCTCCTTATGCCGTCCGACAGAGCTCAGCACTACATTATTTGTCATCTCTGCTCTTGATTTAGTTTCCTCGCTGATCTCCCAGAAGTCTTGTTCTCATCCTGCATTCATCTATTCCTTTCATGAGAATGATTTTCATGTACCCAAATCAAAAGTGAAATAATGGCAGTCCTCTGAACAAAAACCTTACATGTTTCTTTTGGAGAAAAGGGAAAAAAAGAATCAGAAGAACAAAGTTTCTTCACATGGCCTCAACATCCTTTATTGAGAATTAAGCAACCTGTCCTTCAATTACATGAATACTCTTACTGCTGCTGGAATGTACCTTGTATTTTTAGGAAAATTTTGTTATCTAAATTCATTGTCACCTTTTTCTGCCTAGGAAATCTCTGCTTCTTTTCGTAGAATTAGATATTTCATATATTTGCACTTTAGTGCAAATTAATTTTGATTAAAGCCTTCCAAATTTTTATGTTACTTAAAAAATGATCTCATCATTTACTTGTTTATTTACTGTTTTATAAAATCTGCCAATTATTATGCACATAGAAATGAATAATTCGGCTTTGGAAAGCACTGTTCCATATTTTAAGGTATACACTCTCTCATATGTACTCACTACACATATATACACTCATGTCACTGTGTGCAAATGCCATAATACCTACTGAAAATGGATAAAATGTATGTATTTTAGTGTGAATATTGGTAGAGGAATAAATATTTAAACAACTTTATGGGCAAGCAGAATATAGAAAAATAAAAGAAGGGAAAATTTGGATATAAATATTTTTAAACCTTTTTACAGTTTGTTACTATTAACTTTAAAGGTAGGCTTTATGAAGCTAAGTCAAATAATATCTTCATATTCCAGCCCTTCCTCACTCTCCACCTTAATTTCTCCACCAAAGTTAATTCTCCATTCATACCAAACCAAATTTATGTGTGTTGCATCAACTGTTAAAACATACTTTCCACTCTTCTTCCCCTGGTTAATTTTATTCCTCTTTCAAGAATCTGTCAGGCATCAGCTCTTCTTGAAAATCTTTCTCATTGTCATTGTAGATTAAATGCTTATTCTCTGTATTCCTGCAGTACACACTGTATCCCATTGGACTAATTGTACCATTGGCAAAATACTAACATGTCTTTCTGTCTCACAAGAGTTCCTTCAGACCAAGCCTGCATCATTTTCACCTTGGTAACCTCAGAACCTGATCCTGGTCCTGAAAGAATGTTTGTTGACTTTTTCCACACTGTAGCCTTCCAAGCTACAATCTTCCATTAAAACCTCTCCATAAGAGCTGCTCAAAAATCTGTGTTCTCACTAACCCCTCAATAGCAGAAACATTCCAGAAGAAGCTTCTTAACTACCTTTTCTCCTGCTACAGTACCCTTGCATAATTCCCACGAAGATTTATTCTTTTAGTAGATTCAAAATTCTCCCCAATAAAACATTTTTTGTATACTACATATACTTCTGGATAAATACAAAAATAATTTAAACTTTTTGATGACTCAAAACACAAAATGAAAAGAGGTTAGGCAGACACATAATAAACAATCTATTAATAACATTGTTCATAATTAAGTGTTTGTTTTAAAATGATGCATTCAAGAAAGTATAATTAATTAGTTTTGAAGTACACAAAAGCATTTTTAATAAGAACAATTATATTTAGAATTGTCTAGAAAAGAAAGTAACTTGGAGGTAACAGTCAACTATATATTATGTATGAAAATATCCAAATGTAAATCAAAGGGAAGACTAGAAAGCAATTTGGGGGATGGGGAGATTGTACTCTATGGTCTGTGGATCATCTGTCTGCCACAGGAAAGTCAGGTGAACTGCTGATACCTGTACCTTGGGAATGGACCTCCTTAATCTATTTAATTTCACCCTTGACTGTCCCGGTTAAATCACAAATTCATTGTTTTTCATGCCTAAAGTTTCTAGCCTGTTAGGCCTATACTTATTTTCCATATCCAATTTGTTATAAAGTACAGGATGTGAATATGAATATCTGAACGCTCAGTGTGGCTTGTTTCTGCAAACTTGTCAAATGCTAAAAATAAGCCATGTATTTAAAAATATTCATGTGCAATAGATGGGATATAAAATCCAAAGAGAAGAATTAAAAAGACAAATAATGCCTGATCTCACAGATACTAAACCTATGATACTCTTTTTACATTGTAGCCTGAATTTTAAGAGCATGTTACAGAGAGGTCAGACAAAGGCTTTTGAATATCTAGGATTTCCCAAACATGCTCATTTTGTAAAAATAAGAGGAAGCAGCCAGGAAATAAAATTCTATTCCCACTTTAGCCTATTCTCAAAATGTTATTTTAACATTGAGCAACGTGTTTTCAATAAAACTTCAAAACTATTTACTTTAAAAAATATATTAACATAGTAATTGCCCCATATGTTAATAACTTGTGTATTGAATTTTCTACCCATATTTCTCTTCTGAGCCTGGGTCCCATTTGCCCAGACAACTTCTGTACTTGCAATTTCAAAGTTGTCTTAAATGTAGCACTCCAAATCACATCCCAGTTGCTATCATAGCCCAAAACTGGACATTTCCAATATATATTATTTCAGCGAATGGCATAATTCTGCAGCAAGCTGCATAAGCCAGAAACTAGGAAGTCACATTTCACTTTACCCATCTTTCTAGCTTTCCAAAATGCATCAATCAATAAGTCTTGAATTTAACTCCTAAAGAGAAACTTGTGATATCCACTCATTGTTTTTAATCTGCAGTAGTATCAGACTAATACTATCTCTTAACTAATCAAATAGGTTTTCCTAACTGCTTTCCTTACAATCAATCTTGTCCTTACTCTAATTTAATTTTCTATCTTTAAGCAGAGTGATCTTTATAATGAAAACCTTGCTTATTTTAAAAATAATTTACCATTTATTTTAGGTTATAAGCTAAAATATTTTGGCCATCTACAACTCATCACAAATACGATTCTAGAATGTAAACTAACATTTTATATAACCTACAAAGTCCTGCACAATATACCTTCTCCTTCCCTCTCCAGTCTCATCTATTTCCATGTTCCTATTTTCTCAAAACAAAATAGTTTTTGATCCCTTGACTAGGTAAGGTGCCCCTATATACACTCTCATAACTCTGCCTCATAATATCAATTTATAATTACTTGATTCTTCACAGAAAGAAACTCAGTGATAACATCGACCTTGTTTCTATTCCTCATGGTTGTGTCCACAGGGCAGATTTTCCTGACACATTTTTGATTCCAAGCAATTACTTACCGAAGGCAAAAACGAAGGGCCTCAATCAAATTTGTAACAATAAAAGTAAAACAACACTCTGTACATTAATTCCCTTTTTTCTAATTTTTCAAATGTCTTTCTCAAATGAAAGTACAGCAGGTCCTTGAATGACATTGTTTCACTCAATGTCATTTCATTGTAACAATGAAAAAAACAAAAACAAAAACAAAAAACAAAAAACAACCAATTCCAGGCCTGCATCACCATCTGTGTGGAGTTGGCAAGTTCTCCCCAAATCTGTGTGGACTTTCCCTGGGTACTCCAGTTTCCTCCCACATCTCAAAGATGTGAATGCTAGGCTCATTGGTATGGCTACATGGTACCAGTGTGAGTGTGGGTGTGTGTGTGCGTGGCCCTGAGAAGGAATGGTGTCCTGTCCAGGGTAGGTTCATGCCTTATGCCCTGAGCTACTGGGCTAGCAGGCTCCCTGATGGGAGGCTCTGAACTGGTAAATAATTATCTCACTTTTTTTGATTAATCTTTCTTAAATGAATGTATAGCTCACATTTATTTCAATATTTAATATAAGAACTTTTTTGTCTTTATTTAGAAGTGTGGTGATGTTTCTGTAACCATAACTATGCCATGGGAACTTAACTTGTTTATATTTTGTTTAGCCTATAATAAAATTGGGTTTCATTATATGTCATTTCCTTTAAAGTCTCAATTTCCAAGAACCTATGGACAATATTAACTGAAGACTTACTGTAATGAGGAAAAAATGGACGGATAATTTGTTGTCTAAAGATAAGGTCATTGGTTATATCTCAGCAGATGTGAAAGGCTACCAATAAAGTAACAAAGGTGCAGAGAATTCTGCAAGACTTTGAGGTTATTTGGAACAAGTTATGAAAGATTAGAGAGAGCTCACAATCATGAAATAAAGTGATAAAAAAAGGAGAAAAATATTCACCTGCTTCCAATTGTCTATAATTTCTATTAGAATTCCAAGCTGTTTTATGATTTTACCAAATTGTATCTTAAAGGAATAAAACTAAGAAATTTCAAATACTAAAGTTGAAATTATGTCAAAGATCAACTTACCTTTTTTTGTCATCTTAGAACTTTTAAGCTATTCCTTACAAGCTGCGTAAATCACCAGTGAACTCTGTGGCACCCAGTAGAGTATTTGACTTAACATAATCACTTAATTTATTTACTGAATTAGGAAGTATCTTCCTCTATGGAAAAGTAATAAAATGAATAATCTCTCAAATCCTTAGCTTTAACCATTTCAAATCTTTCAGGGATTTGTTTTAAGATATTAAAGAAATGGATTTCTAATATATTATAGTGGTTGTGAACATGTGCTTTGGGGTCACAAAACCTAAGTTCAAATCCTAACTTTGCTTTTTAACAGTTGTATAATATTGGACAAATTATTAACCTCTTGTATTTCATTAATGGGGATAAGGGTAATTACAACTAACTCATATATTTTTACAACAAGGACAAAATGAGAAAATCTATGGTAATTTCTTACAAGGGTGGCAAAATGTACAGGCAGAATAGGCATACATTTGCTTTTTATAGTATCCTTATTTTCATGACGAATATATTTGAATAAAATGTTTCTTTTCTATTTTTTTCCCTTGATTCAAGGGCTGATAGTAAATGTAGTAAATAGACCCTTAGCTTTTCCAAATATTCAGTGATGGTAGATCTCAGTTATATATGGGATTGTGAAATGTATTTTTATTAAGAATAAAAGTAATTACAGGAAATGTCACTGGTGGTCTGTAGGGACAAAAATTTGCTTGAATTCCTATCCCAGATACCAAGCTAGATAATCTCTGATGGATTAAATTTACTAGGGAAAAATAGACTCCTTGAACTTGAAGCTTAAAAAAAGTAATGGGGTTCTCACACTCCTCTACTGGTCAAACTATGTCCCTGAAATGTGTCGGTGAGATTCCACAGAAAGATCAAGGAAGAGTTGCAGATTTTGTGAAACCTCTATTCCTGTCAACATTTCTCTATTACCAGTTTGGTTATTGAGAGTCATCTAGTCTCTTGCTCATGTGTTTGCATTTACACACACACACACACACACACACACACACACACACACACACGAATCTATTGCTAAGTTCAAAGCAATTTGGTCCCCCTTTCAAAGAGGGTACTGTGTTATCTTCACATTTCATGCTACACAAGCGTTCTGTTTTCAATTTGCATGTCACAAGCAGCAGCAGAGGGACTGTTCTCATTTTTCCTGTTGATCTTTGGTATATTCACCTTCAGGAAAATACACACAAGAGTGAAATCTTAAGACAGATACTGCTTGTTTTACATTTTGACTGCTTCATCCAAAAGAAAAAGTTTGAACTTGAATTTATAAAATCAATGGAACAATAGTCTAAGTTATATGATCTAAAGTTACAGTCAACAAAGTAACGGAAAAAGACAATGATTGAACAAAACCAAAATAAACTGAGTAAACTTAAGGATATAGCAAGTAATTCAGTTTCAATTCAAGAATAGGATATGCTACTTGTGCTTAGTCTCTTGGCATCACTATTTCCTGATTTCGGATTTCACCATGAAAGGAGCAAATGACATTTTATGTACCTTAGTGTCATTATTCATTGAATTATATAATTTGATGAAGACTTTCCAACAGCATTGTCTAGTAATACCCACCAAATTCATTCATGGTTATTACTCAACATCATTGCTATCACCAGCACAATTTACTATAGAGACCATAGCCACCTCAATCTGAACTTTTAAAAAACAATTTCCTATTATTTCGTTTTATTCTAACTAGTCTATCAACAACAGCAGACTTGCACATAAATGGTATTTTGTCAGAAACAAGAGGGTCATACTTATTCTTAAGAAGTTTAAGGTTCTAAGTAATAATAATAATAAATGATAAGCCAGGGGCTTTAGGAAAAAGGCAGAATATGAAACAAATTGTCAGGAGGAGGTTGCTCCTAAGACGAAGTATATAATTTTAAGATTGCTTTTGTTGATTGAAAATATTTTTATACTTTCTTATTTTATAGTTTTATGTAAATAGTGTCAAAACATGTTAGTCTTTCTATTCATACATAATTCTCTTACATATAATTCATACTACATGAGTTAGAAACTGTTTCGGTTTTCCTTCCATTGTGGGTTACGACTCTTCTTTTCATGTCTAAGCTTCCAGCAAGCAACCATGATTCCATTTGAGGAATTTAAAATGAATAGACCAATTCCTGGTCCAAGGTATAATTTTACCACTGACAGCAAAAGAGGCCATACAATGTCATAGTTATGGCAATCATTTAAAAAAACAGGAAACAACAGGTGCTGGAGAGGATGTGGAGAAATAGGAACACTTTTCACTGTTGGTGGGACTGTAAACTAGTTCAACCATTGTGGAAAACAGTGTGGCGATTCCTCAAGGATCCAGAACTAGAAATACCATTTGACCCAGCCATCCCATTACTGGGCATATACCCAAAGGATTATAAATCATGCTGCTATAAAGACACATGCACACATATGTTTATTGCACCACTATTCACAATAGCAAAGACTTGGAATCAACCCAAATGTCCATCAGTGACAGACTGGATTAAGAAAATGTGGCATATATACACCATGGAATACTATGCAGTCATAAAAAAGGATGAGTTCATGTGCTTTATAGGGACATGGATGCAGCTGGAAACCATCATTCTCAGCAAACTATCACAAGAACAGAAAACCAAACACCGCATAGGTGGGAATTGAACAATGAGATCACTTGGACACAGGAAGGGGAACATCACACATCAGGGCCTATTGTGGGAGGAGCGGGATAGCATTAGGAGATATACCTAATGCAAATGACTAGTTAATGGGTGCAGCACACCAACATGGCACATGTATACATATGTAACAAACCTGCATGTTGTGCACATGTACCATAGAACTTAAAGTATTAAAAAAAAAAAAAAAAAGAACATAGCCTTGGAGACAGACTGCCTAGGTTAAATACTAGTCACATTTAGCACCTTGCTCACTCTTCAGACCTTTGAAAGTTAATTAAATTCTCTGAAGCTCAGTTGCATTATTTGTAAAACAGATGTTGTTTTAGAGAGTGGTATCTGACATATGGAAATGCTTTCTATATTATTGTGAGGTAAAATTTTAATGTAACCAAATGAGCAAATCACTTAAAATAACATGTCTATTTTTTAAAAAGCAACGATTGTCACATGTTTTTTAAATATTTCAGTAGTAGTTTCTTACATTTTTAACATTCAAAGGAAAACCACGTTGTATTAGTAGATCAAATAAGGAATGGGGCATATGCTAACTTTTTAAAAAGTAATTTCAAATTTTCTTTTATATTTAGGAGGTACACAATATGCAGGTTGTTATCTGGGTATACTGTGAGGTTTGGGATATGATTGATTCCATTACCAGGTAATGAGCCTCGTACTCAATAGATGTTTTTAAAATACTTGTCCCTCTTCCATCCTCTCCCCTTTTCAAGATCTCCAATGTCTGTTATTGCCATCTTCATGCCCATGGCTATGCAATGTTTAGCTGCTACATATAACTGAGAACATGAATTATTTAGTTTTCTGTTCCTGTGTTAACTTGCTTAGGATAACAGTCTATAACTGCATCCATGTGGCTGCAAACGACATGTTTTCATCCTATTTTTACGGCTGCATAGAATTCTATGGTGCATGTGCACCACAGTTCCTTTATTCAATTCACTGTTGATGGACACTTAGATTGAATCCATGTATTTGTTATTCTGAATAGTACTGCAATGAACATATAAGTGCATGTGACTTTTTGGGAGAACAATTTGTTTTCTTTTAGATATATAACCAGTAATAGGACTGTGGGTCTAATGGTACTCACGAAGAAGAGCTGGTACCAAGTCTGAAACTATTCCAAAATATCAAGGAGGAGAGACTTCTCCCTAACTCATTCTACAATATCAGCATCACCCTGATACCAAAACCTGTCAAAGACACAAGGAAAAAAGAAAACTATAAGTCAATATTCCTGATGAATATAGATGTAAAAATCTTCAACAAAATACTTTCAAACCAAATAAAGCTACACATAAAAAATTTAATGTACCATTATCAAGTAAGCTTCATTCCTAGGATGCAAGATTGGTTCAATGTATGCAATTCAATAATTGTGATTCATCACATGAACAAAATTAAAACAAAAAACCATGAGGTTTTTTAGAAACTCCAAATTTCCACATTGGCTGAACTAATTCATATTCCCACCAATAGTATACAAGCATTCCCTTTTCTTCGCAGCATTACCAGCATCTTTTGTTTTTTGACTTCTTAATAATAGCATTTTGACTGGTGGGAGGTAGTATCTCATTGTGGTTTTGATTTGCACTTCTGTGATGATTAGTGATGTTGAGCATTTTTTCATGTTTGCTGTCTGCTTGTATGTCTGTTTTTGAGAGATGTCTGTTCATGTCTTTTGCCAATTTTTCAAAAGGGTTATTTCATTTGTGCTTGTTAAATTGTTTAAGTTTCTTAGAGATTCTGGAGATTAGACCTTTGCAGGTGCATAGTTTGAAAATATTTTCTACCATTGTGTAGGTTGTATTTTTACTCTGTTAATAGTCTTTTTTTGTTGGGCAGAAGCTCTTTAGTTTAAATAGGTCCCACTTGCCAATTTTTGTTTTTGTTGCAATTGCTTCTGAGGACTTGCCATAAATTCTTTGTAAATGCAAATAGCATTTCCTAGGCTTCCTTTTAAGATTCTTATAATTTGAAGTCTTACTCTTAAACTTTTAATGCATGTTGAGTTAATTTTTATAGATGGTGAGAGTAAGGGTCCAGTTTAATTCTGCATATGGCTAGCCAGTTAACTCAGCACCATTTGTTGAATAGAGGGTCCTTTCCTCATTTCTTGTTTTTGTCAATTTTGTCAAAAATCAGATGATTGTAGGTGTGTGACTTTCTGGATTCTCTTTTCTGTTTCATTGGTCTGTGTGTCTATTTTGTATCAATAACATGTTTTGTTATCAGTACTATAGCCTTAAAGTATAGTTTGAAAAAAGCTATATTGTTTTTGCTTAGGATTGTGATATGGTTTGAACTTGTGTCCCCATCCAAATCTCATGTCAAATTCTAACCTCCAATGTTGGAGAAGGGGCTGGTGGGATGTAATTGGATCATGGGTGCAGGATTCACCTTTGCTGTTCTTGTGATAGTGAGTGAATTCACACAAGATCTGGTTGTTCTGAATTATGTAGTACCTTCCCCTTCATTCTCTTCCTCCTACTTTGGCCATGTCCCCAGCCATACTTCCTCTGCAGCCTGTGGAACCATGAGCCAATTAAACTTCTTTTCTTTATAAATTACCCAGTCTCAGGTATTTTTTTATAACAATGCAAGAACAAACTAATACAGATTGCTTTGTCAATTTGGGTTCTTTTTGTTCCATATGAATTTCAGAATTTTTTCTAATTCTGTGTAAAATAGCATTGAAAGTTCAATAGGAATAGCATTGAATCTCTTTATTGCTTTGGAGATTATGGCAATTTTAACAATATTGATTCTTCCAGTCAATCAGTATGAAATGTTTTTCCGTTTGTTTATGTTATCTATGATTTATTTCAGCAGTGTGTAGTTCTCCTTAGAGAGATCTTTCAGCTTCTTGGTTGTATGTACTATCTAAAAGCCCTACTTAAAAGGCACAGAGTGATGGGTTGGATAAAGTAACAACACCCATTCATCTGCTATCTTCAAGAGACCTTTCTCACATGTAATGATCCCCATAGGCTCAAAGTAAATGGCTGGAGAAAGATCTATCATGCAATCAGAAAACCAAATGGAACAAGGGTCACTATTGTTATATCAAATAAAACAGCCTTTAAACCAACAACAATAAAAAAGAACAAAAAAGAGCATTAAGTAATGATAAAAGGTTCACTTCAAAAGGAAGACTTAGTTATGCTAACTATATACATATGCAATATTAGAGCATCCAAATTCATGAAACAAGTACTTCTAAACCTGCAAAAACACTGACATAGCAAACAATGACAGTGGGGGTCTTCAACACCCCACCAACAGCATTAGACAAATCATTGAGGCAGAAAACTTCTGCAGAAATTCTGGAGTTAAATTTGACACTTGAAAAATTGGACCTAATTGATGTTTACAGGATACTCCATATATCAACCACAGAATATACATTCCTCTCATCTGCACACAGAATATACTCTAAGATCAACCACATGGTTGGTCATAAAGCAAGTTGCAAAAAATTCAAAAGAAGGTCTTTCCATAAAACAAGTCTCAAAGAAATCGAAGTGATATCAACCACATACCAACCACAGGGGAATTAAAATAGAAATCTATAAAAAGAAGATCTCTCAAAAACACACAAATACATGGAAATTAAGCGACTTTGCCCCTGAATGGTTTTGGATTGTAAGGCAGAAATTTTTAAAAATTCTTTTAAATAAATGAAAAAAGACACGCAAAATACCAACATCTCTGAGATGCGGGAAACAATATGTTAAGAAGAAAGTGTATGGTGCTAAATGCCTACTTTAAAAAGTTAGAAAAATCTCTGATTAACAATCTAACATCATATCTAGAGTAACTAGAAAAACAAGAACAAACTAATCCTAAATTTACCTGAAGAAAATAAGTAAATAAAATCAGGCGAGGATTAAATAAAATCGAGGCACAAAAAATCCATAAAAGCATCAGTAAAACCAAAAGTTGGTTCTTTGAAAGGACAAATAAGATCTATAGACCACTGACTATATGACTATCTAAACAAAGAACAAAACAGAGAAGATCCAGATAAGCACAATCAGAAATGACAAAGATGATGTTACAACTGGTCCAACAGAAACAAAAAAATATCCTCAGAGACTATTATCAATACCTGTGTTCACACAAACTAGAAAATATAGAGGAAATGGATATATTCCTAGAAACACACAATCTCCCAAAATTGAATCAGGAAGAAATTAAAACCCTGAACAGACCAACACTGAGTTCCAAATTGACTCAGTATAAGAAACCTACCAACCAAAAGCCCTACACCCGAAGAACTCACAACCAAATTCTTCCAGATGTACAAAGAATAACTCGTACCAAGTCTACTAAAACTATTCCAAAATATAAAGGAGGAGCGACTCCTCCGTAACTCATTCTACAATGCCTGCATCACCCTAATACCAAAACCTGTCAAAGACACAAGGAAAAAAGAAAACTGTAGGTCAATATTCCTGATGAACATAGATGCAAAAATATTCAACAAAGTATTTTCAAGCCAAATAAAGCTGCATACGAAAATCTTAATCCACCATTATCAAGTAGGCTTCATTCCCAGGATGTAAGATTGGTTGAATATATGTAATTCAATAAATGTGATTCATCACATAAACAAAATTAAAACCAAAAATCATATGAAAATCCCAGTAGAGGAAGAAAAGGCTTTCAATAAATTCCACCATCTCTTCATGATAACAATCCTCAATAAACACTGTATCAAGGGAACATATCTCAAAATAATAGGAGACATATATGACACATATACAGCTAACATTAAAGTAAATGTTGCAAAAGCTAGAACCATTCCCCTTTAGCACTGAAACAAGACAAGGATACCATTCTCCATTCTCACCACTTCTATTTGACATAGTACTACAACTCCTAACTATAGCATTCAGGCAAGAGAAAGAAATAAAATGGACCCAAACAGAAAACAAAAGAAGTCAAACTACCTCTTCTGTAACTAGGAAACTCCAATGACACCACCAAAAACCTCCTGAAGCTGATAAATGTCTTCAGTAAAGTTTCAGGATACAAATTCAATCTATAAAAATATAGTAACATTTTTGATGTACATTTAACATACTGAAATCATGACAATACATTTCAGTATATAACCACCGATTGTTTAAATTATATAGTAATAATTGGACTATATTTTCTTTCTTTAAAATTATCTTAGGTTTGTTTATAAATAAACCAAAAACAAATAACTCTTTTTTGATACATAGACAGCATACAGTTTCTAAAAGCTCTTTATAGGATCTGTTATTCTAAATTCTTCCCAAAAGGACTTTTCTGTTATTAGCTCGTTCTTCAACATTATCCAACTTACCTATGAGTTTTGTAATTGACATATAAAGGAGAAAGGAAAAGGATAAGTGTTTGTGTCCATGTGGAAAACAAAATTATTCATCAAACACTTTAGGTAAAGCAGATTTTATATCCATCTTGTTTCTGAAAGGGAATTTGTTATTTTTTCTAATTATTCTTAATGAGGAGGCTTAGAGGAAATTCTTAATCATGATTCTTACTAAGACACTCAACAAGGTCAAAAGATAAAAGCTGCAGAATCAATGTCACTGTTTAAAATTACATTCTTCCAACAGAGAGATTCTTAATAAGTCTTTGTTTACAGAGTACTTTACTAAATAAAATTCTTTGCCACAAGATAGTTATGTGTACCTAGGCTGTAGTAAAAAAAAAAGCAAACTGTATGGATTAATTTTTTAAACAAAAATTGAAAGCATTTAATTATTTATTAAAGAAAATATTCATGTAAGCATGTTCTTAGTTGTCTAGTTGTGACACATGTTAGCATGAAATAGATGTACCACATTTACAAGATACGGGATGTTGAAGTAATTTTCCTACTTAGATGAAATAATATAGGCTTATATTTCTGGAACTTCAGAAGACAGTGCTAATATTTACCTTTCTGTTTCATCATCTAGGATATAACCATTTTTCACTTGTGTGTGAAGCAGGAAACTTGTTAGAGCACGAAAAAGTACTTCTTATCACTGGCTGGCGGAGAAAGTTTGTATATTTGAGTTTATGCAGGTAACTGGAAATTTAGAAGTATTTTTCATTGTCTTATTTTCTTATTCCTTGTTGTCATGAAGAGTGTTTGGACTGAGGTTCTATTATGAAAGGTGAACATCCAAGGGTGGAATGAGTAGGGACTGTGGCTGAGAGTTATGAAAAAAGAAGATTCTGAAAAAATAACAAAAAGCATAAAGCAAATATTTCCTACTTTTTCCATACATCACGTCTTGCTTTCTCAGAAATTTCTCTGCTACAAACCCACCTGGTAACACCTTCCTTAGAGCCACAGAGCCAAAGTCATTATGAGGAACGTTTCATATAGAACAAGAAGTTCCAAATGAACCTATGTTATTTTTGATATAGGAGTACTGGGAAGGGAAGAGCATGGTCCCTTTAAATGATATGGAAGCGGGAAAGGGAAGTGCTGAGTGGAGTGGGGCGTGGTCCCTGGCTAGGGCTCCACTCCCACGGACCTAGGTGAAGACAGGCGCTCCCACTTTTGTGCCCAAATGTTGCATTTTCCAAGAGCACCCTGACCCGCCATGCCCCCATCCTGGGTCTACAAAAAGTCAAGACCTTAGCAGGCAGACACGAATATGGCTGGACATCGTGAGGAACACATTGGCAGAAGAAGACACAAGCAGCTAGACAATGAGGATGTTGAGGGAGCATGCCAGCGGAAGAGCACACCCACAGACACCGGCACGCATGCAGGCCACCCACTGGTGGGAGGAGACAGAGTTTGGTCGGGGTAGTTGGAGGAGAGCTGCCCCACCCACCAACTCCGAATGGCCCAACTCCATGGGAAAACCCTGCCCCTTCTGGCTCCCTCATTGGCTGAGAGCTACTTCCACACAAAACTTTGCACTTGTTCTCCAAGCCCACGTGTGATCCGATTCTTCCAGTACACCAAGGCAAGAAACCCTGGGATACAGAAATCCCTCTGTCCTTGTGATAAGGAAGGGGGTCTAATTAAGCTGGTTAACACGAGTTGCCTATAGACGGCGAATTAAAAGAGCACCCTGTAACACATGCCTACTGCGGCTTCAGCTGTAAACATTCACCCCTGCCCTGGGGTGACACTGCCCTGGGGTCAGAGCCCCACAGCCTGCCCATTTGCATGCTCCCTTAGAGGTTTGAGCAGCGGGACACTGAAGAAGCGATCCGCACCCCCAACGCATGACCTGCAAGGGGGACAAGGGAACCTTTCCCATTTCATTTTCATTGTTTTACAATAAAGAAGTGACAGTGGATGGATGTCTACCTATGCCAACTGTTTTTAAAAAATAATATTATTTCATTTAATGAACTGGCCTATTAAATTTGATCATATGATTTGGGTCATTCTTGTCACACCCAACTAAAAGAAAGTTAGAAGCCAGGAGGGAAAAAATCAGGGCATGTAGCATCACTCGAGAAACGTAATTTTCTGTAAGTTCAGCTGTTGAAACTTTCTATTCTAATCCAAGATGGTTTTATCTATAACTGCTGAGACAACTTGCAACTCCAGGGCTAATTTTTCCCTCTGTTGTTGCTCACCAAACGAATTTGCCAGTTCCCCAGAACCTTGCTAGTCCCGATGCACTTTCTCTAAGAGCAATACGTAACATTTCTCATTTTTATAAAATCACCAATCTTCTCTTTGTTCTTCAGACATACCGAAGGCCACCTGGTCTGTGTATATGCTCCAAATTGTGATTCTTTATTCCCAAAGAAAACATTAAATTTAGAGAACCATATCCAGATTTCTATTTTGACTTCAACAATCCCATTCTGCATCATAAACCTTGAGAGAGTAATATCCAAACCAAGTCAGATCAGTAATTTTATTTGACATTTCTTGGGCTGAAAGAAAACTTTTGCTGGCAAGTTTAGCGAAAGGAACTTTGGCCACATGCTGAAGTATGCATATGTCCAAATGAATTACCTCAAGGAAAATAAGCTAGGATAACAGTTTTTATATTGGCCATAAAAATAAAAGCATGTTACTGATTAACTGCATTTTCTGGAGCTTGGAAGTTTTCTTTAGGATTCTCAAAAACTGAATATAATAAAGTGCTAAGACAAGTGTTTTACCACCCTTGACATTTAGAAATGAAGTTTTTGACAGTTTGTTATCCACATATATAACATATGAGGAAAGTTTTATGTCCTGCTGAGCTTAGTTCTCATAGGTTCAATTTTAGACAATTTGTATACAGATGCCTACAATTTTGAATATCTGCTGCTGTTTATGAGACCTTCCCAAGGGTGGTACTCCCATACTTAATTTAATTGTGTTTGCATACATCATACATTTTGCCAACAGTAAGCTTTAAGAGCACTTTATAGCTGATAACTACTTCCCTCGTTGCTTTCCAAGCTACATGATTTCTTACTTTCAAACCAGCCTTCCATCTTCAGTATTGTTAGGTCTAACAGAATACAGATTTTCTTTACCGTGTTCAAAAACAGAGTAAAACTACTAAGAGTGGAAATTAATCTGTTCAAAATTTCTGTTAAATTAACAACATTTTATTATATATCTCCTCAAATTAATTTACTTGAGTACAGTGCTAGAATTGTTATTCTGTTGTTAGACATTATGCCATAAATTTTGGTAATATGTCTATCATCAGGAGTTTGGGATTTTCAAAAATCTCCAATTATCATAACCAGAGACAAGAACTAGGAAATGAGATCACCATAGTCACTCTAATCACAAATATCTGTACCCTAAAGCTAATGAACTTGACACTAAAGGAAAACCTCAGAATGGATTAGAAAATGCTAATACAAGTAGAGAATGTGTAGGAAAAAAAGAGACCTGGCTAGAGGAAGGCATGTTTCCAATTTTAGAGCAGGACAGAGAAATTTTTACAGTAGATGTAAGAATTCACAAAGCATAGTTGTCTGGAGCAAATAAAGTCTTTCTCTACTAAAATAGCTTCAATACTACTTTGTTGCAGATTGTACTAATTAACAGTTATGTTTACGATGGTAACTCATCATCACAATATTTATTTTATGCAAACTCTTTAAATAATAGAAAAGTATGCAATCTATTTTAGAAAGATTTGTATCCATGGGACTTAGAACCAAAACGAATGTTAATTAAAATAAAGTAATATTTTTCTTCTGTCAAATTGTCAAAATTTTATTAAAAACAATAGCCACTGTTGGTTCAAGTAAGGAATTAAAATTATTTGATAATTTTGGTGTAACTATAAATTATTTTTATATAAAGAAAGAAAGGAGAGAAAGCAAGGAAGGAGGGAAGGAAGGAAGGAAGAGAAAGAAGAAGAAATGGAAAGTCAATATACCAAGAACTTTTAAAAAGTGTCCTTTGAATGAAAAATTTTACTTTGGCATCTATAGCAATATAGAGATAATTAAACAAGTATATATCGCTGCTAAAAGTACTTATAATAGTAAAACATTATATGTGTTTATTAAATCATTATGATTTGAACATACTCTGTAATTGTGACAGATACTGTATAACTGTATATTGGACCACCCACTCTAACACCGCTTCTTGTTTTGTTTTGTTTTGTTTGTTTGTTTGTTTTTGTGCACTGTTGAGGCAGAGAAGCTTAAAACTGCACTTTCCAGACTCATTTGCGGATAGGGTCTACCTTGGACTCTGCGAAGCAGAAGACACTCTCATGACACAAGAACATAAAGGAACAAGTGAGCCAAAGGGAAGTCAGTTTATCACGGGCAGGAAGTGTATGGTTCTTTGGGGGTAGCTGTGGTAGAGAAATTAGTGCAGTCCCAGGTTATGCCTGTTGCCATGATGGGGATTGTACCTATGAGGTTTCCGCTAGGAAGTTCAGATTCATGGTTAGGTATTTATTTGGCTCTCATGATTTTGCCTCTGTAGCATCCAAACTTAGTTTTCTGATGCTTCCCAGTCACTAGACCACATTAGTGAATTCATTCCAGATGAAAGAGGCTGTGTGGATTATATGATGTGTGCTATGACATCTGATGAATGAATAAGCCATTAAAATATATATTCATGTTTTTAAACAAATGTTGATGGGATGAGTGATTCTCATGAAAAGTTAAAAAATGAAAAAAACAGGTTTTAGAGCTGTCTATACATTCTGATCTTAGCTTTGTGTGTGTATATAAAACCTTTTTAATATTAAAGAATAAATAAATGACATTATTTTTATTAGTGATTTCCTACCGATTAGAATTCCTAAATCGCTTTTAGGAATTTATTATAGGAAAACAGTGTCCTTTGCATTTAAGAAAACATGATAAACACAATTTGGAAGCAAAAATAAGGAACTTCATTTGTTTAGAATACTTATAGCAAACATCATGAAGATTCTAAATAGAATAATACACTTATCACAATATAACCTAAGAAACACTGTAATGTGAAATCTGTTTTGTTAAAACACATTTAGATTTAAAATTTGTTAAGCCATGGGAGATGCCTTGTTATCAGAGTCACACACTGAAAACTTCTAGAAGTTGTCATTTTATCTTATACATGAAGAGCAATAGTTATTCCTTAACACCTCTTTCAACAACGCATGATTCTCCTCAATTCATATTTTGAAATTTGACACATGGCACTGATGGTGATATGACAGAGAGAATCTCAATGTGTCAGTGACTTCATATTCACTTGGGCAACTGCTAGAGTCTTCCTCTCCACGAAGGCTGTAATGACATTGTGGGAAAGCTATAGACAGGAGACTCATATTCAGATCGAAGGCAAATACAAAGCAGGGAAGAGCTATCTTCCACTCAATATTTATTGGCATTTGCTATATTATAAAACTTCAAGCACTCTCCCATTTTCCTGCTCAATTTTTCTTCCATTCATTGCATGGTGAGATATGTTCCACCAGGAACAAAGGAAGTTATTAAGATTTTTCAAAGATACAATAAAATAGATGAACTTTAATATGACATTTAACCCTACTTATTGTTTCTCAAACAAAATGCAGCTATACATAGCAAGCTGGCTTGCTATCCATCTTCTGCCACTATTCTCTTTGTTTACTATTATTTTGTTTTTCCTTTTCTCAAATGTCAAATGTATCAGATACAAAATAGAGTATCTGATATATCTGTAGAGCTTAAAAATCAATGATAGTACAATAAGATGAATATTTATGTCCCTACCACCCACAACCAGAAATAAAATCTTGCAGTACCTTATAAATCTTCTGTGTACCCTTTGATAGACTTCTGCAAGTTTTAGGGCTGTATATAACAGATTTACACAGCACAAATTCTGCAACTTGGCTATTTCTCTGCATTATTATGTTTTTAGGTTAATCCATACTGATGTATATACTTTTATGGATATAATGCTGTAAAGTATTCCATTATATAACTAGATCACACTATTTACCTGCTCTTTATTGGAGAAATTACTGTTGCAATAATTTTTATTCGTTTTATGAACAGAGAACAAATGCATATTCTGGCATATCTCTTTTGGGGCACAATTTGAAGAATATTTTAGGATATATGCTTAGGAACAAACAAAAGTGCTGTGTCATGGGCATAGTACATATATACACACACACATATACACATATATATAAATATATATACACACACATAAAATATATATAAATATATACATATATAAAACATATATAAATATATGTTTTTAATTTGAGACAGAGTCTCGCTCTGCTGCCCAGGCTGGAGTGGCAGTGGCGAGATCTCGGCTCACTGCAAGCTCCGCCTCCCAGGTTCACGCCATTCTATTGCCTCGGCCTTTGGAGTAGCTGGGACTACAGGCGCCCGCCACAATGCCCAGCTAATTTTTTGTATTTTTTAGTAGAGACGGCGTTTCACCATGTTAGCCAGGATGGTCTCGATCTCCTGACCTCGTGATCCGCCCGCCTCGGCCTCCCAAAGTGGTGGAATTACAGGCATGAGCCACCACGTCTGCTCAGGTATAGCACATATTTATATTTACTTAGTTAATATCAAATTATTTTCCAAATTGGCTATGCCATTTTCTCAGTTACCAGCAATTTCAGAATTCCTCTTTCTCCCCATCTTCTATAAGATTTGATGTTAAACTTTTGTCATTTTGATTGTTGAGACTTGGTATTTTATGTTCTTCAATTTACATTTGTTTCTGACTACTTGGCAACTTCTCATGTGTTTAATGAACACATGCGCCACTGCACTCCAGCCTGGGCGATAGAGCAGGACTCCGTTTCAAATATATATATATATAATATATAAAATATATATATTTAATTTGGCTTATGTAAGGAAACTTTACTGATCATAAAGACATAAAAATGTTTTTCTAAAGTTTCCTTTAACAGTTTTAGATTTGTCTTTCATATATGTCATCAATATATGTGAAATTATCTATTGTAATTATTTAATAAGTGTTGAAGAACCATTTTAATTTTCCTTATGAGAAATAAATTATTTGAAAAACTAATGAAAGTAAATTATATCCATTTTGACCTCTAAATATCACTATATATATATATATATATATATATTTCTATTTTCCATGGTATATTATGGATCTATTTCTGTACCTTTACTTTGGTTTCTTGGTCTGTTTGAGCTCTCTTTGCACTTATATCACATTTTCTTATAGAATACAGCTTTAAAAATAACATTCTATGGTAAGGAAAATCGACCCACTGTATTCTTTTTTAAGAATTTTTGGGGCCAGGTGCAATGGCTCATGCCTGTAATCCCGGCACTTTGGAAGGCCGAGGAGGGCAGATTACGAGGTCAGGAAATCAAGACCAGCCTGACAAACACGGTGAAAGCCCATCTCTACTAAAAACATAAAAATTAGCCAGACATGGTGGTGCGTGCCTGTAATCCCAGCTACTCAGGAGGCTGAAGCAGGGGAATCGCTCGAATCCAGAAGGCGGAGCTTGCAGTGAGCCGAGATCTCGCCACTGCACCCCAGCCTGGGCGAAAGAGCGAGACTCCGTCTCAAAAACAAAACAAAAAGATTTTGGATGGACCCTGATTTCCTACTCCCTCCCAACAGAAAATAGCTGCTGGAATTTCATTCTTTTTGTAGATCATTTTCTACGTTGATAGATAATGGTATTTCCTAGACAGTGTAAATGTTTTGTATGTTTCTTCATACATACATTTAGGTCTTCTCTGTCAATAAACCGTATTAATTTCCAGATATTGATCCTGCTCATCTTTGATTATTTCAGATAACTCATATTTTGTTTGCTATTGCAGATGAAATACTTATATTACATTGTATACATGTTCCTGTAAACACATATCACATACACACACAATTGAATTTATTACGTTGATTTTCTATCAGGCATCTTTGCTTGACACCTTTGGCAATTCTAATAAATTAAAAATTAATGGTGTTCCTGAACCAAATGATTTTATTTTTCATGCCTTAATGCACTAGTGAAGGCACCAATAAAATGTTCAATAAAAGTGGTGAGAGATAACATCCTCACTTTCTTCCTGATTCTGAAGAAAATCTTGCATTGATTTATTATTAACTACTATGGTGTGTTAGACTTCTGTAGATACCCATTCTCAAAGTAAGGAATTTATTTTTCATCTTATATAAGAGTATTTTGTATGTGTGTGTGTACTTTTGAACAGTGGTTAAATTTTTTCAAGACACTATGGTTACTGAGATCAGCAATGGTTTTTCTCCTTTAATTGATGAATGTGAGAAAATATCTTGTCTCTTAATGAAATGACCTGTGTTATCAGAATAAAATAAATCTGATCTAGAATATATATGTGTATATGTGTATATATATATAACATTGCTTGGATCAATTTGTTAATAATTTCTTAGGAAAATTTTTATCCGTCCTGACTTTCTATAGTTTTGGTGACATTTTCCTGTATCTTTGAAGGCTGAAGAACATTGTAATTTTCTGTTTCCTAGATGTTTCTTGGATTTCTTCCATAAAACATTGTGAGCCTCAGGTTTATTGTGTAGGGAAAACATAATTGCTAGTTCTAGAATTTAGGTTTTCTATCATGTCAGATGTCACTGTTTATAGCTAACGTTTTTCTAGAAATGTGTCTATTTTGTTATTAACGTGTATGTGTCATATCTTCAAAAATCTGTTAGTCCCTTCTGCAGCTATTTCTGCAATACTAGTTTTAATATTATTTATTTGACTTTTCTTTAATTTCTATTTTTACTGTTCATTTTAATTATAAATTAAATAAACTTTGGCTTTGTTCAGTCTATTATTTTGATATTTATGTTTTTTATTATTTAGTTTTATCTTCTTTGCCCATATTCTCTTTTCATTAAACACACACACACACACACACACACACACACACACAATATTTCAGATAGATGCTTATTTTATTGATTTTCAGCCTTTCTTCTCTCCAAATATAAGAATTTAAGGCTATAAATTGTCCCCTAAATGCTTTTAGAATCATATTTCAAAAATTTTAAAAATTTATATTAGTGGTAATTTAGCTATAATTGTCTTCTAATTATGATTTCTTTTTTACCCACAGGTTATTTAAAAGATATTTTTAATAAATACAAATGTATTTATTTTACATGATTTTTATTACTGATTACTAATTTACGTAGATGTCAGAGAATATAGCTATACTAATAGATTCTTTTATGAAATTTATTGAAACCTTCTTTAATGCCTAGTGTATGGTCAATTTTTAAAGTTTCATGGGTTATTAAACACAAAGTATGTTCTACAACTTAGTAGTAGTAGTAGTAGTATCAAACCTATACTTTAATATAGGTTTTTATATATGTCCATTGAAAAGTTTAAGTATATTTTGACATATTCAATATCTTACTGAGATAGGATATTGTGTCTGCTAATCTATCAATTGTTGACAATAATGTGTTTAAATCTTCTACAATGATGATGGCTTGTTAAATTCTCCTTGTATGTCTGTGATTTTTTAATTTATATTTTAAACTATGTAGGTAGGTACATGCATATTTAGAATTGCTACACCTTCTTAGTAAATTGAACTTTTATAATTACTGTATAGTGGTCTTCTTTATAGCTAGTATATTTTTGCCTTAATGCTTTATAACCTGGTTAGGGACCAGATTTTATCTCCTAACTCCTATAAACTCTTTAAAACTCTTACAATCTTAAAATATAGGATCCAGACGATAGGCAATTTACAGATGCTCCAAAACAAATGTGGATTTTAAAGCTTTCTTACATCAATAGACTCATGCTATCTTATTTTATCTGATTTTTGAATGATTCTATTTCTTTTTCCATGTTATTGCCACATTTAAAAAAAAAGAGTTCATTTTGTTTTATTTTTGTTATCCGTGTTTTTAGGGAGTAGTTTTCTGAAATTCCAGTCAACTTAAATCCTGAAATAGGAAACCAACTGTTATTCTTACAACTTCCACTATGCAGCCTCCCTCTCGCTAGAAAAAGAGTATTTGCAGATTCAAAATATAATCCCTTTTCTGTTAGGTGAGCTGCATGCAACTAAGCTAAACATAACTTACATTTAAATAATTATTCTTTGCCATTATCTTCTTGAGCCAGTGATCTCTCTTATTTTTGCCCCTGTGCCTTAGTGTATGTGTTTGTGTGTATGTGTGTGTCACCTGGGCATGCAAATACACATACAATGTTTGTTGTATTTTTTTTCTGGTTAACTGAGATTAAACTTGAAATTTAAAGCTGGCCTTCCATGAAAATTACTTAGTGATACAATGCAAAGACAGATTGCTTTCTACATCAATTTTCTATGCAAGTACCTATAAAAGTTGGATAACTAAATTATCCCAGAGTTTTCTTCAGGAAATATCAGCATTTTTTTTGAAGTATATGATTTTCTATAAAGTATTGCTATTATAATCTTTTAATGCTAGATGAATCCACATCAGGCATTCAATATTTGTTGGATGATACAGTTAAATGTCCCTCTGCTTAGGATGAGTTTACATTGTCTTTAAAAATGGTTTTTAGGCAGGGTGTAGTGGCTCACACATATAATCCCAGCACTTTATGAGACTGAGGTGGGAGGATCACTTGAGGCCAGGAGTTCATGAACAGAGTGGCCAACATGGCAAAACCCCACCTTTACTAAAAATACAAACATTAGCCAGGCATGGTGGCACACATCTGTAATCCCAGGACTAGAGTGGAGGAGGCACGAGAATCTCCTGAACCTGGGAGGCGGAGGTTGCAGTGAGCCGAGATCACACCATACCACTGCACTCCAGCCTGGGCTAGAGGCTGAGACTCTGTCTCAAAAAAAAAAAAAAAAAGGGGGGGTTTAATATCATAAACATAGTAAACATAAAAATTATCTCAATGCTAAAGGAAAAAGTAATATATGCTCACACAACTACAAACAGACAGTGGGGACAAATTTGCATCCATATTGAATCAAGACATTTATATTGCCTCTATACAAAAACAAGATGCACTAAATTAAATTAAAGGGATGTTAACCTAGAAATTAAATGCATCATATCAGCTACTTTTAATATATGGATGCTTTGGGCATTGTAAGATTAAACTTTCTGAATCATAACAGGAAAGAAGCTCATTAAAATAAAATAAACTTATCCAAATGGAAGACGATCTAAAAGAATAATTTTTGGGCAAAATATTATAAAAATAGGTACATAGATATTAGAAAATATAACAAGCAAAATTCGATTTTTACTTTGGTGTACAATGCCCCAACATTCTGAAAAATACATACCCTTTTCTCTCGGTTTGAAAAATATGTATACACTGATTGACTTTAAAACATATCTAGAAATTAAGTGTATCATATTTTCCCTACTGTTTTTATTTCAATCAGATTTTTTAAAACAACTTTTATCTCTAAATTTAGGAATCTCTTTTTACAATTTTTTCATTTATAACTACCTCAAAATTAGTATGCATTCCTAAAATAATATAGTATACATTTATTTTGAACATCAAAAAGAATCTGAGCTGACCTACAGCCCACAAATGGAAATGAGAAACTCATGTGTTTTCATATTTATAAACATGTATTGAATCTTATACAACACATTATGAAAAACAAAATAAATAAAAGTATGCTAATATAATTTGAATGAACAAGAAATGCTGAAAATATTATTTGAATTCTACCTTTCAACCACATCAATTAGAGCTTCCACTAAATCATTTCAGACTCATATAACTGTAATAATTTCACACCCATAATTATCTCCCCATGTTCCCTGCTATGTTTATTTTACTTAAATTAGACATATTTCAGTATCTTCTGAAGATTTTGCCTTATATTCAACATTAAGTATTTTGTTTAAATTCCTCCCTTCATGAATGTACACTTCTCTGACTCTCTAGGACCACCCCTCATCTATTTTTATGCACTAGCTCCCCTATGAAACCTTTCAAAATCATAAAAAGTAGAAAATGTTATTCATAGTTTATAGTTTAAGAAAAGACAGTTCATAAACTTGAAGTCAATATCCCACTGTGATACTCTTTGTAAATGATAATATGAGAATTAAGTCTTTATTTAAAACTTTTTCATGTCAATGTCAGTTCTCCTGCCTCCAAAACTTAAATGGTATTATTAATGAATGTGTTACAGGCATTACAATGCAGTGATTAAGAATACAGCCACTAATACTAGCTTCCTTGAGTTTGAAACCTAGCTCATGGCTCCCTCTGCTTTGTTTTGGGAAAATTACTTATACTTTATGTCTCAGCTTCCTTATTGGTAAAAAATGCATAATATGATTGTCTACCTTATAGAATTGCTGAAAGTATTAACTAATGCAGTTGTGAAACACATAAAAGAATATCTAGCGGATGGTAAGTGTAAGAGTAATATTAACTATCAGTATCTATTATATGGGGTTGTGGGTTGAGGTCCACTAATAATTTGTGTCAACATTACTCAGGTAAGAGTTCATGGCAATGACTTGTTGATTCTAGGAAATTTCTGTTGATCAATGTATTGAATAAAAGTAAGTACCTTCACTGCTTTTTGTTTATTTTTCCATGAAATTCCTACAGATCAATTTACTGAAGACAATAGTCTGCTTATTTGTGCAAACAGTTCACTTATGAAACAAGTTTATTTCTTCACTATACCTACCAATTCTAAATTATATATATCATGATTTTTCTCCATTCCTAATCAGTTCCTTCTCTTGAAAGATCTGCATTACACAACTTGAGACCAGACTCCAAAGCTCTGTAAATATTCCATTCTGACCTCTTTTAAACACTTCTAAGATTCTGTCAGGGTGGTATGCTTTTTGATTACAATGTATTCCAATAAATTCAGGTGTACTTTACTCACAGATTATCTACTGATATATTGAGGAGAGCAATGAACTGTAAGCACCACTGAGTTCTAGCTGAGATTCCCTCTCTTGATATGTTTTAAGATCCTTGACTTGCAAACTGAATGCTCTACTGGGGAAGCCTTGAGAGACTCTCTCTAACTGAGATGGTGGGGTCTAGGTATTGATCGTGTCTCAACTTTGCTTATTGTCAACTTCCCAAATGCTAATTTTATGTTGTCTAATGGGAAATAGAATCTATTTTAGGACTTCTTCTGTGATCTGGTTAGATTGGAAAATGTTAATGTTTGATTTAAATCTGCTTTATTGACAAATTACTCAATTGTGTCCTTCTGTCTTCATTTTTGTGAGTCTCTAAGAGGAGGTTTAGACAAAAATGGCCAGACATGGATCCTGATAAGTTGATTCCTAGAGCTAGCTCTGGGATGAATAACTTCCGAAGGTTCCTCCTCAAACTGGTATCCCTCAGATAAATTTTCCCTGGAGTCAATTTTTCAAAACCTTAGGCAAATGTTCCTTTTTCTTATCCTGTTCAGTCTGTGAGAGTCAGGTTCTGTATAAAATCTCCCATAAAAAAGTTCCTGTTATCCAAGAACCTCAGATTATCGAGGCTGGGATTAAAAATAAAATAAAAAAAAATCATTAACTTGGAGGCCTGAAAACGATATGCAAAAGCAACACAATGCAAAAGCAACACTTTCTACTGCTTGTTGCTAGATTCTCACGGCTTTGAATTACACTAAGTATATGCCTTCTGTAGGCTGAACCCTTGCCTCATATATATATCTACATTATAAATCTAATTCCATGACTATCTTTCAAAAAGGCATAATTTCATCACAAATAATTTACAATTAAGAAGCTACTCTGTGAAATTTTTATATTTATAAAAGTTATTCATTTGAGAGGAGCCTTAAAATGGAACTTAATAGACTTTTTATTTTCCCCTGTCCTTTTTTACTCAATACCTTCTGCCTTCACTCCCTTTTCTCACCTGGCCCTTTACCTCCTGGATTTCACAATCTGAGTTTCACAAATCTCAGTTGCCTCTTAAAGTCAAATCCTCTTTAGACATGAATAAGCTTCTTATAGTTTATTTTTAGCCTTCATTCTCAGTCTGAACTAAGAATCAATGTAAAAGTCTGGACAAAGTACAGAGGAATTTATAGTCATTCCAACAACATATATTGTATGTCTCCCAGATCTACATAAATGATTCTTATGTTAGTAAGAAAATTAATGTTAAAAAGCATTGGATAAAAAAATGAAGACTTAGGATAAGCTAAAGTGAATGAAAAATCCTGAATATTAGAGAAAACCAGAAGTATTTAGGAAAGCTATACACAGCAGAGAAAATATTTTGGAGGCTACCCCAAGACTTTCTTGAAAATAGGGTCGACTCCCATCTCATTATAAAAAGAGAAAGAATGAATCAATCTGAAACTTTAGGAATAGGCTTTCCAACACCTTTAGAAAATATTTAGGAGTAGATCTTGAGAGAGATAGGACCTGAACCCTCTCATCACTTTTTGCAAAGAGCCCTAAGCCAAAATTAGGTAATGTAATATGAAAAAGTAGATCAGAAAATAACTTCATTGACAAATAGAACTCCAATTCCTAACTGAACATTTGAAAAAGTCATAGAATAAAAACAGAATAAATCTCTGAATAAGTTAACAGCCTTACAGATGAAACAACTGGCCATTTCCACTCATTTGTCGAGTACCAGAGGAGGAAGCTTCCTGAATAAAAACATTGATAGATAACTGTAAACAGAAAGGAAATCGGAAAAAGATTCACAAAGGACACTGGAAAACAGCTATTCTGCACTAACTATAAACCTAAAAGAAAATTTTTAAAAAAGAAGGATGTGATCAGGGAAGTTGATGCTGATCTGTGGGGTCATTAATTCCCTGATTTCTCATTTCTCTGAACATTAAAAGACAGTATCAAGGTTTCTGATTGATTCAGATACAGTAATAGAGTTCACAGACCCTGCCACACATGCATTCAATCACTCCTCTAGAGTCAATAAAGTACTTAGGAGACGAGTATTTGCAAAAATACACATTATTATTGTGTGTCACTCTATAGCTTTTGCCCTCAGATCTTTAACATTGTTTGCTCCTTTGTGACAGCACATCCCCTCATTTAACAGGTAGGGATTTCCTATGCAAACAAAATTGCTAATTTAAATGCTCTCTTGATGGGCTTTCTCTTGAGAACTCTAAAGAATCACCCATTCAGCTGGGTGTGGTGGCTCATGCCTGTAATTCCAACACTGTGGAAGGCCAAGGCAGGCAGATCACAAGGTCAGGAGTTCAAGACCAACCTGACCAACATGGTGAAACCCCATCTCTACTAAAAATACAAAAAAAATTAGCCAGACTTGGTGGCACGTGCCTGTAACCCAGCTACTCAGGAGACTGAGGCAGAAGAATAGCTTGAACCAGGGAGGTGAACCTTGCAGCGAGCTGAGATTATGCTACTGCACTCCAGCCTGGGTGACAGAGAGAGACTGTCTCAAAAAAAAAAAAAAAAAGAATTACCCAATTAATAATCATATTACACTTAATTTTGACTATGGAGTACCAGGAGCCTGGTATTGACCTCAAACTGAAATTGAAGATCTACTAATATTGGCTGTATTGGAGAACCCATCACATTTCTGACTGACCCATTTAAGCCTCTGTCTACACTTGCCCTCTACAACCAAAAGGGAAAGGACAAAAGCCAGCAGTTGTGTCTAATAGAAAAATAATTAAAAATACTATGCACTAGTCCTTGGAACACTCCTATTCTCCCGATCAAGAGATCCAGTGGGCTGGGGTACCCATTTATTTCAGACCTTGCAGTTACAAATAAAATATTTAGCCCTGTTTCCTGTGGTGCCAAAATCCTATATTATTTTAATTTCTATGCTACCTGAGACAATGTATTTTAGCATTCCAAATTCATGTTCTGCTATTTGTATTGTCTGTTTTAGATCATAATAGAAAATACTCATTAGTCTTTCTCTAGAAAAATCAGTGATGTACCTGGACAGTTTTACTCCAGAAGTATACTGAGGCACCCACCTACCTTATACAAGTCTTCTGCTAGAACCTGAAGGACCTTGAATCTCTCTATAATTCTACTCTTATCCAACATGCAGACAATTTTTGCTATGTTCTCAAGATGAGATAATTTTCAGACTGATTCCAACTACTACTTATAGCACAGAAAGTATATAATGTGTTCAAATGAAAATTAGAATTTTTTAAGAAGGAAGCTCACTATTTAGAATATGATTTATAATCCATCACTTTGGAGATATTACAAAACACTAATTTTTTTTTCTTTTTTCTAAAACTGTTCAGAAAATATACTTATGTTAAGAGTTATTTATTTATTTATTTATTTCCGGCTCTCGGGGTGGTTTTGTGTGTGTGTGTGTGTGTGTGTGTGTCTGTGTGTGCAAGCTTATTAGGAAAGTAATGGAATAAAGAATGGCTACTCCATACAGCAGCCTAGGGAGTCAGATTTTGTAGGTCATAGAATGCAATGAGCTTCCAATATTTCTAAAATTACTGTACCTCTAAATTTTAACTTAGTTGTTAGTGACTCAATCTCTTTCTTGTATTCTAAGCATAATTAGCTGCAGGGATGTATCTCTGTGTGTCCTGGGAGTGGCAGGATTGGGGTGGGGGGTTGGAGGAGTAGGAGGCTGTGTGATTTAAAATTAACTCCTTGGCCTTCCTAATTATCTTAGATCTTTTTACCAATTTGTGCATGATCAATTTGGACAAGCCATTGGTGTTTTGACTTAACTTTATCAGAATCTTTAAAGACTATTCATCTTTAAAGTTATCTATAAATTTTTTTCACAGACTCAGTGGCAAAAGGCTACTCGCCTTGTCTAAGGGCAACAGCCAGACTAGTAGAGACTTCTGCTGACATGGTTCTATGGTTCTTCTTGCTGTGCAAGTCTTGTGGTGGTAGTGGTGGTGGTTTTTCCTTTTTTTTTTGGCTTATTCTCCCTCTTTGGAATTCCATATTTAGCCTCCTTTGTCATATTATAAAATTGATGTAAAAAACTGACAACCTGTATATAGCATAACATGTAGTAACTCATTCTTAGATTATCCCTTAATCAGGGATAAAAATGATCCCGGTTGGCAGAATTTATCACACTTATCTGAACGTAACAGTTACCAAGTTCTAAGACAGTGTATAGGTATACCTTTGGAATAGTTCTTGAATTTAGAATGCTATGGAAACTATATAAATTACAACTAAAAGTAATCAACAACTTAATGAGCTTGATAAGGAGGTGGGTATCAAAAAGGTAGAATTTTATACAAAAAGTGAAAATATGGAGGTTGAAAGAAAAGCCTTAGCTAATATTTATGTTCCACAGGCAGCCTAAAGTCCTCACTAAAGTCCTTATTATTCTCATGCTATTTTGTTGCATGTCTCATCTGTAAACAGCATAATTCTGTGTAACTATAAAGGTGGGAAATTGACAAGAACCCAACACGCAGTGTTCACTTGAATACCTCCTACTGGGTTGTATGCAACTGGCACTTGCTCTGAGTTTTCAAGATGTCCTTGATGGTTATTCTCAAAATGTAACTTATCTTTCTATTGATAGAAGCACCGATTTTGCTGTGTCTATCTGAAACAGTTTTAAATGCCATGCCAGTTTACTATCCCTATCTCTTCAATCCTTAGGAAAAGGAGAAAGAGCCAATGGTGTTTTAAAACACAAACTAGCAAGATTATATAAACATTCTTGGGCATCTTTGGACAAGAACGACCACTTTAACTCTCATAGGCATTACTTCTACACCTCTGACACTCAACAACTCTCACCATAAAATCTTGCTATATCTGCCATATGATGCTGAGTATCTTCCCTCTAATTTGGGGCTAGATCTTACAAAGTGGACATGGAAACATACTAGAAGAAGCTCAAGCAATGTACTCAATCTTAGCACCAAAATACAGGCTGCTTTTCCATTATATTCTTCCATGCAACCTCTGCTTGATCTATTAGATTTGTGCAAAAGTAATTGCTGTCTTTGCCTTACCTTTAATGCAAAATGGTGCCCTTAAGAATGGTGCCTAATATTGCTCATGCGTGATTTTGACACATTTTCCCCCTCAAACCCTAGACAAAAAGATAACTCTAGATAATTTCATTCAAGAAGGATAAAAACAGTACCTCATTTTGAAATATACAGTCTTAATTACTCATGTATAATTCTGAATAGTTTTCTCCTGTCTTTAAACCATGCTATCTATGCTTCAGATATTATCAGGGATACTGAACAATTTGCCATTACTTTTAATGACAAAGACCGCAATTACTTTTGCACCAACCTAAGTAGCTCATAGAGAGAAAATACATTAAATAAGTACTTACAGAAAGGACCTTATAATACACATTTAACTGGTGTCAAAAAGAGTTCCACTCCATGGTATAAATTTCAGTAATCAAGCCTTCCAGCTGGAAAAATATGTCTTCACTCTGTGATATTATGCCTGCTGTTCATTCAGAAAATTCAAGACTAAGAATTCTTAAATAATTGATGATCTTTGGAAAAAAACAGCTGTTACTCATGAGCTTTAGATTAAGAATAAAACTGTCTGACATGGACAATTTTCACGCAAGACGAAGGGGTTACAATCTATTTGACTAGAACAATGGATTGTTGTGCTTTTATCTTCATGCTTTTGTCCTTAATTTTTCGCATTATTTTTAAGTTCTCACAAGTTCATATTGTTAACAAGTTATTGTTATTTTTTTTGCTGGAGCACATACAAGGTTCCTGTACTTAGTATTGCTTTCTGTGCTGTAGAATCCCTTGGTCTGATTCCTTTACCTGCCTTCACTTTGTTCATGATTTGGCTTAATCATAAAATCAAACCAATTCTTAGGTTGCCAAAATTTATTGCAAATGCCAACCAGCTCCTTCCAGTGCTGGACTGTGATGAAGCATGTAGTTTAATCAGTAATTAGTAAAATTGGATTCAGTCTCTAATTGCGTTTTATATGGCAAACAGAAAAACTGGCCAGATAAACAAAGCTCTAACTTCCTCTATTTGGCAAACCTAGGGAAGAAGCTTCCTACTGCTCCTGAAAAAAATATCCAGGGATTATTTGTAGAAACTATTTCCCCATTAATCTTTGTAGAAATAAATTTGAGAAAGGAAACAGGGAACAGATGATGTACATGTAATACTTGTCTCAAAAATCTTACAGTGGGTAATCTTTTGATGTTTCTGCATTATATTCTCTACCCTTCACCTGATTACCTCTGAATGTCACCAAAACTGTACAATAAATTTTAATCACACAAGGAAGGTATTTGGGACAATGATAAGTCTTTGGGTAGATTCTAAAGACCAGTGTTAGGTTTGCAAAACAAAAGTCTATTGGGTGTGGCCAACAAATTATACAAAACAATTGTTATCTTTGTAATTTTAGATACTATACTTTCAGAATGGTGCCCAATATTACTCATGGATGATTTAGGCACATTTCCCCCTCAAACTCTAGAAAAAGAGAACTCTAGATAATTTCTTTCAAGAAAGAGAAAAACAGGGCCTCATTTTGAGATACTGAACAGTACTCATATCTAATTATGAGTAGTTTTCTCCTGTCTTTAAACCATACTCTCTATGCTTCAGATATTATCAGGAACACTGAACAATTTCAGTAAGGCCATAGAAATCATCACCTGGAGATTTTATAACACTGAGGAGGTGGTACTTCAAAATATAGCAGTACGAGAAATAATATTGGCCTGTCGGGATGAAACATGAGGCATTTTATAGGAGGAAAGTTTACTCATATTCCTATAGTTCTTTCTATTTTTATTTTATTAAGAAAATGTGGGAAATTTTTTAAAAATTACAAGTCAAGGTGATAAATCTAGTATCCCCACATCCGATCATTAAAGCTTTTTGGTTTGGTCATGGGTTCTATTGTATTGCTTTAATTTGGGCATTTTTGGTTCTTGGCTTAGAATGTAAAATATTTCTATTACTATTTGTCTGTGATTCAGCATTCAAATACGGGGTTTTCATAATCAAAAATGTTTCTATGTAGCCACTCTGATATGACAATCAATGATCATGCAGCCAAAACAAACAAACAAACAAACATAAAAACCTAACCTATATGATAGTTGAAATGATTCCACCAGAAATCTGATATGCAATCATGACCCTGAAGACAGTGGTGTTGATCTTGATTGATTATTTGTGCAGATGATTATCGTTTGTCCTCCAGCTTAGGTTGAAAACTTACTACAAGAGAGTTCTGAGAAATAAGAAACCACCTATGTTAACAAAACTTTTTATTGTTTGCTTCAAAAACATTTTCTATGAAAGGATAAAACCATAAGCCAACTAATTTTATTTTCTTCAGGAAATTTTCACAGGTTAATTTATTAGAGACACCATTCTGCCCATATGAATAAATAATTTATCAAACAACAGTTTACTTATCGAGGCTGCTTGTTTCCAGATGCATCTCGCTCTGCCCACTAGTCTTAAATTACTGTATCATAAACTCTGCATAATCTCAGTTAATTCCATACCTAAATGACTCAGTTTAAATCACTTTACCACAATCCCCAAAGACCTTAAGTACCTCAGTTTAGACTTCCCTCTTCTGAAACATTACTATATCATTGTCAAGGTGATGTTTACTCTTGTTCTAAAACATTTAGATTTTATTAGTACATTATCATTCTCAGACTAAACAGTTAAATTGTAGTTATTGTTATTTCTTCTATTACTATTAATACTACTATTTTGGTATTTCTCCATCATTTACTGTTGTGGGAAAATGTGAGAAATGTAACTGTATATATTTTATTCACCAAAACTAGAATAATTGTCTCTTTTATACCTTTCCAAAGACCCTACTTTTATTTTTAAAAATTAGTTTATAAACTATTTTGTATACATGTTTGTTTCTGTCTGGTTATTTAGTTTACTTTTTTCTTTTTATTCTTTACCATCTAAGTACTCAATTCAAATAAGATACAGAGATAAGGTCAGTCTCTGATAGCCAAAGAATAGCAATAGGTTTGGCACAAGAATTGCCCAAGTTTCTCATGAGTTTGACTCTAAAAAATTGTGAAATCTCGGGGAAGACATACAAAGGCCTCTGCATCCCAATTTTCCCTTATCTCACTTTTATTTTTTCTTTTATCATATGTATGCTGCGTGAGAATTATGATAATTAAAACGTGTTAACATATGAGAATTAAAATATATAATAAGGATAGAGCTTACTACAACACCTGGCATATCCTAAGTGCTCAATAATAATCCTTATTACTTTGTAATGCTCCTGTGAGTCTGAAAAATAATGTATTTAAGGCTCCTAGTAGGTACTCTTTTAACAGGAACTATTAATCTTGTTATTGATATTAATATAGTTTGGAATCCAGGTGGGTCAACATCCTCTGTATAAATGAAACCACCTATTTAAAAGTATTCCACAATAATTCAGTGTTGCGTCTTCAGCAAGAACAAGCCCTATGTCTGAAAATGTAAGTGCAAGGCATTGAGTATGTGTTCATGTATGTGGTCTGATTATTGCTCTGAAGATAACAACTACTGAGACCATATATTCTGAATCCTCTTACAGGAATAAAGTACATGATTAAATATTTTTCTCTATCTATAGCTTGCAATGACTAAAAAAATGTTCATTTGTTCTCACAATAAATGCCCTCCAAGACTACAAACGAGAAATACACTTTACATGTGCATACCTTAATGATGACCTCCTCTTGAAAAGAAAACAAGCATGCTTTAGACAGAGTTAGCGTCTCACTGTAGAGATGATTGGATTAAATGAGAATTCTGTCTTTGCTGTAATAAGTTTATTCAACATCATAATTTGTCTTACAGTAAAAAAAAAAAGGTTGTTTGCCCCCTTGCCCCATGGTGTTAAGGCAATTTAAATTAATTCCATGAGCAAAGCTTTGTTACTCTATACAATGATACAGTGTATCCCCTTATTTATGTCATAATGTCTATTGGGAATAGAGATCAACTTAGGTGACTCAATTTGTTGTCTCTAAAGGAGCTTGTCATTGTACTTGAGCTGGACATTTGTTGCCTTGAGCTTTTAGAATTTAGGCTGATTCATCACATGAACCTGTTGTAGAAATGACCTTCTCTAGGCTTCTGCTTTAGTTTTTATGTGAATGGTCCTAATGTTCGTGTATAGAAGATTTTGTGCACATCATGACCTTAAGGTAAATCTACATCAGGAAACACTTAAATTACCATAATAATTTTCTCTCCAAATTCTTAAGTATGATTAATGTTGTTTATGTATTGGCCTCCATAGAGATTTCTAAAAGTGAGTGTTCCTGAGTGCTTTGGATGATACTTTGTAAGCATATAGGCATGAAACTATTTAAAATCATTGCATAATGTTGCAATATATCAAATTATTTTCCTCTTGACGAATATTTAGATTATTTTTTGTCACTCACTAAAATAATGCTACCAGGAATTATTTTTATGTACAACATTTGTGACCATATAAAGGCAGTTGCCTAGATTTGGAATTATTTTATATAAAAAATGTATAGATACACATTTTTGTTAAAAGCTTCTAATTTCTCCTTTCAAAAGAATGTATATATTTAAGTTTTCAATAATCATGTGTAAAGGCATCACCTGTATTTTCACAAGTTTAATTGAAAATAACTGCTTGCATTATAGTTTTTGCTTTTTATGTTATAAAATAAAACTTGCTCTAATTTATGCATAGAAAGAATATGCTTTACAAATTTACTTAAAAGTTTTAAATGTTAGGATATAATGAAAACCACCGCATTCTTTTTTATTTCCCAAATAGCAAAGGATGTTAAGTTTTGCAAAACTGATTCACATGAGCTAACATTAAAACCACTGGATGGGTTGTCTATGTGTCCTTACCAAATAGTAACTTTATTATAAAATCTCTAAGTCTATTACCTTCTGTAAAGTGATTTTGAATAAGCATCTGTGTAAAAATTGTTTTCTTTTTCACTGGATTAGAAACTCTGATAATGTGAACACAGTAAATGAACTTAAAGAAATAGTCAAGAGTAAAAAGATATGAAAAAATCACTTTAATAAATAAATTGGCAAGTCAAGTTCTATGGAACAATTAAAAGATACTTACACGTCTTAAGTACAATTTAAACATGCCTGTTATGACATATCCCCAGGAAGTTAATTTTCATAATATTTGATGTGATTTTAAGGTCATCATTTAAGAGAAAATAAAAAAGGCCATGAAAGGGATTTTCCAGATGAGGGCTTCCAGTTGAAAATATTTGTATATAAAATGTTAATCATAGAAATACAATCCAATAATGAACAAAGTTCAAAAACAAGTAAGCCCTGAAGCAAGACAAGGCAAGATATATAATATCTATCAATAAAACTAAAACATTTGCAAACATTTGGTGGGAAAGACTATTTTAGTTAAGCAGAGACTTCTGGCTTAAGGAAAGAAAGCAACTTGTCAGATTTAATCAAATTCATGGGAATCAATAGAATTGTTTTCTTTTGTTGGTTTTCCCAGATTTATGTACCAATAAGCAGTGGTGATAACTTAGATGAAAGGAATTGGTGGAAGGAGAAAAATCTCTTCAAAATAGGATATTATCTCACTTCCTAGGTTTCATAATCTCTAATAATCCACTCCTAATTTAATTTGAAAAATGTCACTGTTCATTTTATGCAAGAAATTAAATCAAAATATATAACTGGTCTGATATTTGTTTCCAAGCATTTGTCAGTCTTTAGTCAAAAATTGATTAAAATGAAAAAAAACCTTAATTCTGATTTACAAAATGAAAACTATCAAGAGTAATTTTTCTTAATTATTTTTATTTTTAGTAGAGACAGGGTTTCAACACATTAGCCATGATGGTCTCTATCTCCTGACCTCGTGATCCACCCGCCTTGGCCTCCCAAACTGCTGGGCTTACAGGTGTGAGCCACCGCGCCCGGCGTTTTTTTTTTTTTTGAGACTGAATCTCCCTCTATCGCCCAGGCTGGAGTGCAGTAGTGTGATCTTGATTCACTGCAACATCTGCCTCCCAGGTTCAAGCGATTCTCCTGCCTCACCCTCCCAAGTAGCTGTGAATACAGGCGCTTGCCACCATACCTGGCTAATTTTGGTATTTTTAGTAGAGATGAGGTTTCACCATATTTGCCACGCTGGTCTCAAACTCCTGACCTCACGTGATTCGCCTGCCTCCAACTCCCAAAATGCTGAGATTACAAGCATGAGCCACCATTCCTGGCCTATCAATGGTAATATCTTACTGCAGTATGTAAAGATTGTACAATTCCATTGGATCTTGAAAGGTTGGTAAGAATTCACTGAAATGAGTAAGAATGGAATTCAGCAACTCAATATTGGACACCAAAAAACTGGAAGAGAAAACAATACATTGTACATAATGAAGCCAATGATAAGCTAATTATTCCTTTTATGAAAGGTCTTTCATGGCGTACAAAGTCGTACGATACACAGCAGCACACCTCATCTCTTGTATATGAAATTAACTAGGAAAGTATGTTTTTCAAAATGGGTATGAAGACATTAGTTTCACAATATACTTATATATAATACCTAGATATACGTACATGCAACACATGAAATTACACATAGCACATGCTTCATATATATGTACATATATGAAGTCTCACTTTCATTCTCTCTCTCGATATGTAGACAGAAAGAGAGAGAGGGAGAGTTTCATATATGGAGAGCCATATATTATAACTCTTTATATATAACTCTGAATGATTGAAACCAGATCATTTCTGGTTCAAAAACATATAAGTAAGGGCCCCTTTTGTCAGTTCAGATAGGTCAATATTATACTCACCTCTCTACATGAACTTGTCTATATGACCTGTCTCTATGAATTTCAGAAAAGTGATAACATGAACTCTAATGTTTGTTGGACTTGACCTTTTAGGAATAATACAGAACCCTATTACATGTTTATTTACTCATGTATAGGAGATAAAAGATAGTGAATTCTTAGCAGACTTCAAACTAACTTTTGAGCTTGAAGGTACTTAATAAAATTTGTAGGCCGGGCGCGGTGGCTCACACCTGTAATCCCAGCACTATGGGAGGCCGAGGCGGCCGGATCACGAGGTCAGGAGATCCAGACCATCTTGACTAACACAGTGAAACCCTGTCTCTACTAAAAATATTAAAAAAATCAGCCGGGCGCGGTGGCAGGCGCCTGTAGTCCCAGCTACTGAGGCTAAGGCAGGAGAATGGCGTGAACCCGGGAGGCGGAGCTTGCAGTGAGTGGAGATCGCGCCAGCCTGGGCTGCAGAGCGAGACTCCATCTCAATAAATAAATAAATAAATAATAAAATTTGTAAATGATAAAGTAAACAAAAAAAGTGCTACCAAGATGGATTTTAAAAACAATTTACATTTTGCTTATCTTTTTGATCCTCCTCTTATGATCTGTACTATTTGAAAAATAAATACATCTATATTATTGCCCAGGTTTTGAAACAAGCCCAGTTACTAATAATGCCACAAGCTAAGACTGAGTCTACTGTTACCATAAAGCCACAGATTAGCAATCCAAGATCCTGGGGTACTTCGGCTTTTTTAGCACTTTTCCTCTGGTGGGTTTGTTCTTGCATTTGAACAAAGCTATGCGCTTACATGAGTAATTGCCTAAGCATCTTAACTTGCCAAGTATCACTGAGAACAGACCTAAATTATAATTAACTCAAAGTACAGTGTTAACTTTTTCAGCCAAAGAAAATACATAGACCATAAGATATTAGGCTTCTGGAAGAGTCTAAGTTATTTGCTCTGCCAGCAAAGGAGTAACGTATTAATCAAAGAGTACAGACAAAGCTTCAGACAAAGGTTCTCTATAAATAATTGTGGCAAGATCTCATTACATCAGTGGAATGTAGCTCAGTTAACAATATCTTTTAAAGGACATCAGCTTGCCCTACCAAGAGAAGGTACCTGTTAAATTGTCGCTCCAGCTTGAGGTTTGATAATGTGGCGGCTATAGGATCCATTTCCTGTTCTAGTTGTGTGTATGGTGGTAATAAGAAAAGCAACAGAGCCCTACCATAACCAAATACTTTTAAAAATACAACCTCAGCCTAAGAAATTAAGTAAAAATAGACCTTGTTCCTCTGGTCAGTGTTGAAGAAAAAAACAAATATTCGACTAGTTGCCTCACGGGGGAATAAAATAATAGTACATAAAAGCAAAGCAAAACAAACAAAAACTCTTAATGAGGTTAGTTGACTTGTTCTCAAGAACACAGAGGAACATGGAGGAGAGGCAAGACTGTTGCCTAGTTCTAAATTAATTAGTTACAAAGAATTACTACCAATTAAACAGTAACTCACTGCACTTCTTGTAGATTCCTTGTTTTTATTTCCCATGTGATATTGAATCCACCAAAATTATCATCAAAATTTTAAAGCTTGATAAATTTTTTTGTCTATCCACTTCGAATGATTATATATGAGACAAGATCCCTAGCAACATACCAAAATGAATTACATATTTGGATATGAAAGAACTAGGATGTTTAATTTAAGGCAAAGGTGGAGTTTGCAATACTTCATTGAGAGGATTCAGAAGTATGGCTAAATAGGAATTAAAGTCGGCATAACCTTTACATCAACAGAATTGTATTAAAATTGTGCCATATTATGAGTAGCAGAAAGTATTTGGAAAGCTGTTTCCATGTTTGCCTTTAGTGTAGTAGATAAAGCCTATCCGGAATAAAATGTTTAGTCTAAAATGACAGCAAATTTTTTCTTACAATGATTCATTTTAGAAAAATCTATAATCCAATTTACTACTTGAATGTACACGGTTGCATATAAATGATGTGGCTCCCGGTGTGAGTTAAGTGGCAAATTAGAACAAGTCTTTTTATTTTTATTGTTGTTTAGTGAGAAAGCCAGGTATCAATATAACTCAGAGAAATATTCCCTACATCTTAGAGTGAGTAGCAGAAAGTATTTGGAAAGCTGTTTCCATGTTTGCCTTTAGTGTAGTAGATAAAGCCTATCTGGAATAAAATGTTTAGTCTAAAATGACAGCAAATTTTTTCTTACAATGATTCATTTTAGAAAAATCTATAATCCAATTTACTACTTGAATGTACATGGTTGCATATAAATGATGTGGCTCCCGGTGTGAGTTAAGTGGCAAATTAGAACAAGTCTTTTTATTTTTATTGTTGTTTAGTGAGAAAGCCAGGTATCAATATAACTCAGAGAAATATTCCCTACATCTTAGAGTGAGATTAATAAATATGTCTTTGTTATCAATAAAATGGGAATATAATTCTATCTCTTTGTATTGTTATAAAGATTAAGTGGAAAAATTTATGGGAAGTCCTTAGTATAAAACTGAGTACCCTCAAAAAAAAAATACTCCATAAATTACTGTTTATTTCTATATGATCATTTATCAATACATATTACATTTTCAAAAATATAAAAATACCACGTTCTTGGAAAAAAATGGACATTTAAGAGAGAGAATATGTCACTTTCTCTTCAGCAATGTCAAGAGAAAGGAAATTTTAAACAGAAAACTTTAGATGTCTATTCCTATAACACAAGTGGATGCATTGAGCTAGCAAAATCAGAGGAACCCAAACCATTATAAGCAATAAACTCATTTCATTCACTTGAATTCTAATCACATCTTTAGAACTGAAATTTGGCTTCCAACTTCCATGTTCCTACAAGGAGAAAATGTACTACCTAATATTCAAACATTCCAGTACCTTTCCTTTGTCAATTGTATTTCTTATTATAAATCAACAAATTTGCATGTTGTCCCATAGTTGTCTTGCATGGGTTTGGTTATTGTGATCCCTTCTGCTGACTCCAATCACATCCAACTATGGAGACAAAATATAAATTTCTTGATCTGTGAATCAACCTCTGGTCCTTGATTTCCCCAGACAATCGTTTCTACCCACTGAGGCCTGACCTTAACAGCTAGCCAGTCTCTTTAGGCAGCAATTACAGCCAGTCTATTTCTAATTACTGCACTCTATTTATAGGTTGAAGACTTTTTAAATAGAAACTAGATATCAACAGGGCTGCCTAGGGTATTTCCAAATGATTAAGACAATGAGGATGATGATGATGATGACAACAATGGGAGAGAAAGTTGTCTGGAAAGAGGATGCTGTTACTTTCTGGAATGATGAAAATATTTTATTCCTTGTTTGGGGTGGTATTTACCTAGCTGTTTGCAGTTGTCAAAACTCATTAAATTAAAAACTTAATTTATTGCATTTTATTTTACGCAGATTATATCTCAATAAGTTCAGGAAGCAGAAATATGTATGAGATTTCTTCTTAAACAAAATGGAGGGCCGGGCGCAGTGGCTCACTCCTGTAATCCCAGCACTTTGGGAAGCCAAGGCAGGTGGATCACCTGAGGTTGGGAGTTTGAGACCAGCCTGACCAACCTGGAGAAACCTCATTTCTACTAGAAGTACAAAATTAGCCAGGTGTGGTGGAGCATGCCTGTAATCCCAGCAACTTGGGAGGCTGAGACAGTAGAATCGTTTGAACCTGGGAGGCAGAAGTTGCAGTGAACTGAAATTGCGCCATTTCACTCCAGCCTGGGCAACAAGAGTGAAACTCCGTCTCAATCAACCAGTCAATCAATCAATAAAATGGATTGTGAAGATTTGAATATGGACTATTCAATTTGTGGTATAGTTTTTTGTCATATTTAAAGAATTTTCTTCACAGAGAAGCTTTAGGTTTACAAAATTTGGGAGGAAGTTATAGATATTTTCTATATATTTCTGTCCCTACCCATGAATAACTTTTGTTATCAGCATCCTTCACCAAGGTGGCACATTTGTACAATTGATGAACCTTCATTCACACATCATTATCACTCAAATACTAGTTTATGTAGGGTTTATTCTTTGTGTTTTACACTCTGTGGCTTTGACTAAATGTATAATGAGATGTTTCTATCATTATAGTATCATACAGACTTATTTTCACTGACCAAAAAAATCCTCTGTTCTCTGACGATTCATTTCTCCCTCCCCACACCCCCCCTGACAATCACTGGTGTTTTCACTTTCTCTATAGTTTTGCCTTTCACAGAATGTCAAATAGGTGAAATCATAGAGTATATAGCCTTGTCATATTGCCTTTTTCCATGAATTTACAGCTTTTTCATGTCTTTTCAAGGCTTGACAGTACACTTACTTTTAGCACTGAATAATAGTCCATTGACTGAAGGTACCACAGTTTGTTTATCCATTCACTTACTGAAGAACCTCTTGGTTGCTCCCTCCCAAGTTTTGAAAATTGTGAATAAAGAAGCTACAAACATCTATGTTCAGATGGATGCTGTCAGCTTCTTTGAGTAAATACCAAGAAGAATGACTGCTGGATTTTATAGTAAAAGCATTTTTAGTTCTGTAAGAAACTTTCAGATTGTCTTCCAAAAGCGCTGTATCATTTTGCAGTCCCCAGCAATGAACGGGAGTTCTTCTTGCTCCACATGTTCACCAGCATTTAGTGTCATCAGGGTTTAGAATTCTGGTCATTCTAATAGGTGTGTAGTGTTATCTCATTATTATTTAAATTTACATTCCCTTGATAACATCTGATGTGGGACATCTTTTCATGTGCTTATTTGCTATCTGTGTATCTTCTTTGGTTAGGTGCCTGATACGGTTTTTGGCCCATTTTTACAATGAGTGGTTTGTTTTCTTATTGTTAACTTTTAACAGTTCTTTGTATATTCTGGATAGCAGTCCTTTATCAGGTGTGTCTTTTGTGAATATTTTCTCCCAGTTTGTAGCTTGTCTTCTCATTCATTTGACATTGTCTTTCTCAGGGAAGAAGTTTTTAATTTCAATTAAGTTCAGATTATCATTTTTGTTATGAATCCTACTTTTGACGATGTATCTAAAAAGTCATTGCCGTACCCAAGGTCATCTAGGTATAATTGTTTTTAATAGAAATAATATTTTTGAAAAAGAAATATAGTTAAATTATATCATGTCACATTTTTATCAATGCTTTTAACTCTTCCAAACCATTATGAAATGGTTATATTTTTATTGTGTTATAAAATCAAATCATAATTAAGCTTTTCAAATGCAAAGCTAAAAATGAAATAGCATAACCTTTTGAATCTAATTTAATAGTTCAAGATCTCTGTGCTCTATGTTCAAGCATTATAATGTTAAAACTGCTGTCTTACTATCTGCAGAATTTTCTAATTAGCTTAAAGAGATTTTTATACTTTACCTATAAATATATTTTGAGAAGGAGAGATAATAAAATCAAAATAGGCCAAGATATCCAAGTAACTTTATTGAGATATCAAGTGGCATCCAGCAGAAGGTGAAGAAGTCACAGAGTTACATCACAGAAGGCCTTCCTGCTGTGCTATTTCCTTCAACAGAAAAAGCAGCTTTCATCCTGTAAGGCTTCCAGCATCTGCTGAAACTACTTTGAGTAATTCGATCTTGTAAAAATTATTTCTGCTACATACACTTATCTAACACATAAGTATACTTACTAAAAAAAAAAACAAAAACAAAACCTTGAGCCCACTTGGAAAACTAAATTATATTTAATAAGGAGATCAAATTTGTTTACCTTGGCTTATTGTGCTCTATTTAAAAATATATTTTCAAAACTTAGCTCTTTTTTTCCCCCTGTTATTCACTTGGCTTCAGTCATTTTGCTGTAATTAAACATAAGTACTTTCCCATATTAGTAAGGCCTGTAAATTTCCTTCTGCCTGAAATGGCTCCTCTTCCGGATGCCTATGTGGCACAGGGCCTCCTTTAGTTCCTGTCTTCACTCGTGTACTGCATCATTTTCTCCAAGAAATCTACCTCACCACTGTCTAAAATAGCCCACCACCCATTCCCTCACATTTTACCCCCTCCCTTTTTGTACATAATATATATCACTACCTGATATATTACATCTTCATTTGTTTATTCAAAAAATGGACTTTGTAGACTTTTAAAAATCTGTAAAATATAGTCTTCAACGAACAGTATGTTTTGTTTCTATTTTATTGTGGTATAATTTATATTCAGTGAATTGCATTGATCTTAAATATTACTGTTCAACAGTTCTGATGAATGGATACACCAGTGAAACCTGCTACACTGAGAGGATAAAGAGCACATATACTTCTCTTACCCAACCACTATCTACCCTACCCTTCCCATAAAGGAATACAGGTAGCCTGATTTATTTCACTATAGTTTATCAGTTATAGAACTTCATATAAATGAAATAATACAGTATATCAAGTTTATGCTACATGTATATTATCCAATGGTACCTTTTTTCTATTTTAAATATATAGAATAGCAAATATGGGAATATTTTTAAACTTATCATCATCATTCTAAATTATAAACTCAATCACCAATAAAAATTAAGATCTTAGTAAACCTCACAAACCAATTTGTAAAAAATTTTCGATTGCCATTTTGTAGTCTATATGATTTATTTTGTAAATGTGGGAAACAGATTCAAAACCTAGTTTCAATGAATAATCTATAAAAAATTGCTCTAATATAATGTTAAATTATTTATTTTGGAACAATCATAATGTTTACAGAGAACATAGAACTTTATCACAATATCTAGATATTTAAAAAATAAAATAAAAAAACCTAAAAAACTAAAAAACTACATATGCTAATAGTCAATATATATTTGGATAATTTGTTATACTATTGAAATTTTTATAAAGTATATATACGAAAACAGAATTTACTAAACCTATACTGTGAAGAAAATATGTAATATTTTTTGTACATGTAATTGTACATGTAATATATGTACAATATTCTTGTACAATAGGCCTTTCAATTATTGATGGGTTTTAATGTCATTTTTTATTTGATCATGCTTGTTGCTTAATGGTCATAGAAATGTTCCTTTATCAATTTTCACGGGAAAGTTTTGCAGCAGAAAAGTTCCCTAGAATCAACGTGTCTTGAATGTTTGTAAAATAAGTGATTTCTTTTTCCAAAATGTTAAAATCATTAGTATGCAAAAGTCATTACTGCATTAATTTAAAGTGTTACATTTCAGTAAGCATGTATTAAGGAAGTTGGTATTGGGATAAAATAATTGTGCCAAAGTAAATACAGTAATTGTTCTACTCCAAGGTTGGCTTTGGGGGATTTTTGAAACCAACTTAAAAGTCTTGGATGATATATCTGACTGGAAATTATTTCTATTCCCTGAGAACCAACAACATGCTGGCAACAGTGGAACAAGGAAGCTTGAAAAAAGGAATGAGTTATTCTATGAAATAATCTGTCATATACATCAGGATTCTTTTAGAGTTTCTCACCAAGACTTTAAGATATACAAAACTCTTACTTAAGATTTCTTGGAGTTCGTGTGGCCTCAGTACACACTGAAGTCAGAGATTATGTTGGGTTCTGACAACTCAGGGTTTTTAGATAAGATTTAGAGTTAAAAGCTATAAATCAGACCTCTAGAGGAGGGTTACATTGGCCTAAATTTTCATATGGAATAGACTGTCTTTGCCAATCCAATTAGGGGTGTGTGTGTGTGTGTGTGTGTGAGAGAGAGAGAGAGAGAGAGTGTGTGTGTGTGTGTTTGTGTGAATGAGTTTATCTCACTGTCTTAGGAGTGTGTAATTGTGTGATAGGTGGAAATTCATAGGAGAATGGATCAACTACAAATGGTCATGGGTAATGCCATGTAGAACCATACTGGAGCCTAAGGCAAAAGGAAAGTGTCTGCGGCTGTATACATGTCTTCCTGTGCTTTTTAATGGTTATTTTTTACAGAACATAAAAGTAGTTTTAAAAAATAATGAAAACCTGAAAAGTAGAGTATTGAAACATATGATCTAGTTTTTAGGTTTAAATATCTCATTTATACCAAAACCTGAATATATTATAATATTTTCAAAATGTACTCTTTTGCTTACTCATTTTTAATTGAGAGAATTGCTATGTTTGATAATTTCTCTTGACAAAAGTCTTAATTAACTTTTATTTCAACTTACTGATCCTATCTTTTAGATTTTGACAAACTATTTCCTGTGGAATTTTTGTATTGGATCTCTATTTTTTTAAATACTGCATTGGAATATATTTACTCTATTATTAAGTTATATTAGCATTCCTTAAATTCTTCACCCAAAGAAAGTGCTTCACTTGTGTCATACTTTTTTTCTTTTCTTTTCTCTTTTGAGATGGAGTCTCGCTCTGTTGCCAGGCTGGAGTGCAGTGGCATGATCTTGGTTCACTGCAACCTCGGCCTCCAGGGTTCAAGCAATTCTCCTGCCTCAGCCTCTTGAGTTGCTAGGATGCAGGCATGTGCCATCACACCTGGCTAATTTTGTGTGTGTGTGTGTGTATCTTTAGTAGAGACGGGGTTTCACCCTGTTGGTCAGGCTGGTCATGAGCTCCTGGCCTTGTGATCCACCCGCCTCCGCCTCCCAAAGTGTTGGGATTACAGGTGTGAGCCACTGCGCCCGGCCTCACTTGCACCATTCTAATTGCAGCCCTGATGATGAATACTTAGGTTTCACCTTATCCAAAGTGAGACAAAAGCCACCAGAAATGAAATCAAAGAACTGAGAATCTGATGCCCTAAAATAGATTTTCTATGTAGACAGCAAAGGCACAATGATTATAAGGGGAACTGTTGTAGAGAGGAGGTCCTTGAGCCAGAAATTTGAATGAGGAGAGACTACTGGGAAGACAGGAGATGCAAGCAACAACAAAGTTTTGTGGTACCTGGGGCTTAAAAGAGCAGAGATCTTAGCAAATGAGAAGACACGAGCCCCACCCTCTTGCTCTGAGGTGCTGAAGTATGAGACAATAGATAAAATTTGAAAAAAAGCTGCAAAGAAATGGTTTTCTGGAGAAAAGCATGAATGTCATAAATCTAATGGGCTTTCTGTTCAGTATTTTATTATCTGGTAAATCTCATCATTAGAAGCATTGCAGAAAATTAGTATATTCCCTTCACAATACCTGCATTAGAACACAATTGTAACACCCTAAAAGGCAATATACTAACCCATGAGGACTGACTTAACTCATCACAATGGTTTAGTGAGATATATTGAGCTTAAAACACATGCTGGAATGGAAAAAAAAAATGAAAACCCTGAAAAATAAGTTCTTCAGAGGTTTAGAAATGAAATGGGAGTGATGAATAGCTAGGTACAAGGACATGGGAGTACACATGATGCCAAATGAGAAGGTATCATTGTACTAAATACATACTTTACCTTCTTCACATTTCAACTATTTTTAGTACTTAAAAGAAGCTTTTGTTTTAGCATAGACAGAAACTCTTAGGCTTTGGACCCATGTTCCAATTCTTTACATCAAAAGTTGTGAAAATTTCTAGAGGGAATGATGGAAAGACATCTCAGAAGGTTGGAAAATGGAGGATGTGAGTTAAAGAACAGTTGTTAATGACAAAAATTGTAGATGAGACCCACCTGATTGCAAATAGTTTCTAAAACCATATTTGGGGACTTGGATAATTTATTTGCACTCCTAAAACCTGTTTCTTCATCAATAATCGGGCATAATGATACTACTCAGGTTTCTCTTGAGAATTAGATGACAAAATATCGTGTTTGTCATGTAGTAAGGTATAGTAAATTTTACACCTGTCTACATGACAAATATGGTCTAATAAATTTATAATTAATAAATAGACTTTTATAACTAATTTACTGACAATTACTTATTGAGTACCTGCTATGTGTTAGGGTAAAGTAATTCAAGAATCTAACTGAACTCTTGATATTTGTGGCTTTTACATTCTATCAAGTGTGCTATAATGAGTGATATTATTTATAACATCAAACACTAGGAGAATCACAGAGAGCTGACTCCACCTCGAGTTCGCCTTCTAGAAACAGAAGACTAGCATAAATCCTAATTTTCACAAAGTAGATGAAGATACTCATTTTGATACTTTAAGAACTTTCCAAATGAACTAATTGAAAGGAAAACGAAGAGAGGATTGAAAGAATTGTCATTCTGTGTGCAAATATTTAATCTTGTCAAGTTCTCTTTAAATTTGAGTGGAGGCAAAATCCTGGAGATCAAGCACCTGGCCTATGAAAATGTATTAAATGTGTTTTGATGATAATTTCAGTGATCACAGAGGGCATTTCCAAATGGAACACTGCTTCAAGTATTATTACAATGAGTTCCAGTTTCTTCACTAGATTAATAGATTAATAAGTTTTATTATCTTGCTTGTAGAAAGCATTGACAATTCCCAAGGAAGAAAAAACGAGTTCAACAGATAACCAGAAAAGTAAAAGAGAAAAGGGATAATTCACTTCTCTATTGTAATTTATGTGTTCTTGTATGTGGGATTAGACCCAGCAAAGCTAAAAGAGGCAACTTAAAGCTTGGTCCCAGTGCTAATTTTGTATCCTTGAGGAAATCACATACCCTTTCAAGTTTTAATTATTCATCTGCAAATCCAAGATTATAAAATGACCTCATATTCTAGCTGACAATGTTTTTATAACATTATTTTATGTATTTACTTTTTCCTCATACTATGCCTTGCTTCTCCTTTATATGTAAAGTTTACATATCAATTTATACATGCATATATATGTTTTCTATCAATTTTAGGAGTGGATAAATGATGTCTTTGACCCAAATTCTTGCCAAATCTCATTCCAAGAGTAGTACTGCCTATTATACTCCAAATATAAAATATCATAGCATTAGTTTAGTAAAAAAAATACGTCTGGTTTCTCCTTTATATTTCTTGATGTTTTCATAATTTTAACAAAAATCACTCAACCAAAGTGCTGAGGCTGTGTTTACAATAAGGTATTTTTAAATTTTTTCTCTCCTCTGCCAACACATACACATAAATTTAGGAGGAAAGTAAGATTAGGTAGCATCAATTTGGTGCTAATGAAATTGAAACCAGTATTGATATTTTCTAAATCTAATAATGCATGCATTTTGAATAGTTTTTTTGACTCATTTCCCTTGAAGGTGAATTCAGATTCTTTAGGCATTTTCCCAAAAATAGTTTTTAACTCTCTGCCTTGTAGTGAAATTTTCCAGATTGAAAAGCCATGTAGAATACACTGCAAACAATTTTACAGCCTTCATTAATATATAGGTCAATGTCTAGGTCACAGCTTCTATTAGGTAACCTTATCTTTATTGTTTTCCTTAACTTCAGATTCTGGTAATTGCATGACTTACCCTACCCGCTCTGTGTTTGAATCCTAGATTACAGGAGGAAAACAGGGTCCTGCTAACACTAGCCTCAGGTACTGACAGCATCATCCTTTGTGTTGTCCCTATACCTTATCCTTAGTTAGTAAATAATCCTAAAAAAAAAAAAAGAAATTAGCCTGTTTTATTATTTCTTTTTTTGTCAGTTCTTTGATATAATATCCTAGATCAAATCTCATTATAACTAATTCCTAATATTAGCCAAGTAATTTTATTAAAAATAACTAACACATAGAAAAAATTGGTTTCCATGTTTGGTTATAATTTTAGAATATGAGATTACAAAGAAATTATATTGTATGCATGATATTAGTAATAGGATTTAACAATATATCTTGGGAAATAAAATATTTTCATCTATATAAGAACAATATCTAGATGCTTGTGTTTCTCTTAACCTTTTAAAGCTTCTTTTTAAATGTATGGTTCTACTAGGCTTACTCTACAGTGCAGTTAGATTTATTGAAAATTCCTAATTTTCAATATATGAAAGAAAAAAGAAAATGAAAAGAAATATCAAAACAAGACATGTATTTAGTAATAAACAAGTCAACTGCTTTCTTAAATCTAGAGTTCTAAATTAGTTCTTAGACACTTCCACATAAGAGTTACATGACACTTACTAATTTTAACAGAAGGCTGGCCCTGAAGCAGTGACACATATTTTTGTGCCACATTTAATTCCACACAACATTGATTTTAATGGGAATTGCTAGGGAGTAACTGCAGTTTTGTCCATGGTCATCAAAGTCACTACAGCATGTCTTCAGGAACTAGGCAGTCAATTCATCGCCCTGGCCAATGGCCAATTTGCAAGTTAGATACAAATATTTTACCTTGTTATTAAACAAACAAACAAACAAACAAACAAGCTCTATTCTTCTAAGGAGTTGGTTACATTTAAATTATCATTTATGTATGTATGTATGTATGCATCTATCTATCTACCTACCTACCTACCTACCTATATCTTTTGCTGATGTAGAACTGTTGCTTTTCCAGTTGTATCCAAGTAAAGTTCCATATCAATGCAATGATCCCTTTTGTACAGTTATGAGGTATAAGTTTTCTATAAAAATTAGCATTGGATATGTAGACTATTCATGTACTTAGCGATTTAAGTTAAGACCAGAACTTGAAGAAATATTAAATCAGAATGAAAATCAATGATCAGGTGACATCCTCCTTTAAAAGTGAGAATATGTGCCACAGAATACTAATCATTTAAAGATAACTTCCTGTACATGAAAGAGGAAGATGAATAAAGCCAAACACTGGTATGCTTCAGGGCAAGATCTTTGTATATATTCTATCTTGCATTTGTTTTTTGAAAATTCTCTTTATTCATGTCATGAAGTTATCAAAGAAAAGAGTGATAAAGGGATGTCTGGGTTATGACAGCACTTCTCCTGTGTGTTTTTTTTTTTTATAATTATACTTTAAGTTCTAGGGTACATGTGCATAACGTGCAGGTTTGTTACATATGTATACTTGTGCCATGTTGGTGTGTTGCACCCATCAACTCGTCAGCACCCATCAACTCGTCATTTTCATCAGGTATAACTCCCAATGCAATCCCTCCCCTTGATAGGCCCTGGTGTGTGATGTTCCCCTTCCCGAGTCCAAGTGATCTCATTGTTCACTTCCCACCTATGAGTGAGAACATGCGGTGTTTTTTTTAAATGTAAGGAATTCAGTCAGACTCAGTCAGTCTAAAAAGATGCAAATTCTTGGGAATTGTATCCATATCTGATAAAACGTTCGACACCGGTTAACAGACTATGGTCCACATCATTGACTCTCAGTTACAGTGTAGTAATACATCAGAATATTTGCCAGAAATGTCCAGTGATGTTAGTTCCATTAGTACTCAAAGTAAAAGAGTGCATCTATTCTCTCAAGTAATAGTGAATGTATAGTGTGTCAGACATTAGTGAAAAACTGCATTGGTAGTTCCACTCTTGCGGAATACACAAGTTGTTAAAGACCACCAAGTTATTTTTTTTGCTGAAAGTCTTTATGCAAAGATGAAGAAAAATGTCTACATTGATGGCCAAACACCTAGGGGATTGAGATATAGTGAAGTGAGGATAAAAAGATGAGCACAGAATGCATAACTGAAAGACCTAAAGAAAATTTTAATTTCTTTTCTTTCTTTTTTTTTTTTCTTTGAGACAGTTTCACTCTGTCACCAGGCTGGAGTACAGTGACATCTCAGCTCACTGCAACCTCTGCCTACTGGCTTCAAGTGATTCTCCTGTCTCAGCCTCCTGAGTAGCAGGGACTATAGGCGTGCACCACCACAGCCAGCTAAATTCTTTTGTAATTTTTAGTAGAGACGGGGTTTCACCATATTGTCCAGGATAGTCTCGATCTCCTGACCTTATGATCCGCTCGACTCGGCCTCCAAAAGTGCTGGGATTACAGGCGCGAGTCACCGCGCCCGGTCGAAAATTTTAATTTCTTGACCCATATTCTTCAGTTCACTCTAAACTATGCTTTCAAGAATAATGTAAAGGCAAGTTAAAAATGCAGTGTCCAACTGTTCTCACATTAAGAAATCAGGGTTACGTTTGGCAAGAATACAGAAAAGGAAAAAAAATAAATCAAGATTAATTGATCATATTAATTTCATGGTATCACTCCACGAAAACCCAGAAAATTTAAATTAAAAATAAAAGTTCAAGGAGAAGCATTCCTACAAAAATTTCTCACGATGATTAATTTACTGGTTATGACCCTTACAAGTGTCAGGAAACAGGTTAGATTCCTTACCTAATGTGCCCAGTAATAGTCCCTTTAAAAAACCATCTCCTGGAGGCACTAGTCCTCCCTTAGAAGAACAGTAGGTGGAGGAGTTCTCTGGTTTCTGGCCTTGAGACCAGTTGCTGTTTAAGCCTAAATAAAGAAATAAATAAATATTCCTCCTTCAAGAGGCATCTGGCAGTTCCCCTTATCCCTGATAAGTCCTTCTTAAGGATGAGTCCTGATGACTCCTTCTTAAGACCATGCCAAATTAAGTTAAATTAATCAAAATAAAATTAAGATTAAATTGTGTAACATTGATTCATACATTGCCTTGGTTGATTTATATACATTTGAAAAGTTTCTTTTTCACAATGGTTAAGTTTTAATGCAAAATAAAGTTATCTATGTAGTGTTTTAAAATGTTGATTAAACTACTTCTTAGCCTTTTGGAAACACTTTTTAAATTTCTGGTGTAAATTCTGGCATGTATTTCTTTAAAAAATTCCTACAGGAAGTTTTTCTGCCTTTCAAAGTTTGAGTGACCCTAATCTTGGGCATACAAACCAGTCTTTCTCCTGATTAATGTGGCATTGTGCATCATTTTTATAAATATGAGTATCAAACCCTTATTGATAAAGAAACTGCTCATTATAACATTCTGACATTTGGAAAAATTAATTTAACATTTTGTATTTTTAATACAAATTAATTCTTTCATAACTACTAACATTATAGGAAAATGCTAACGAGAATGATTTTAGCAGATTTTTGCAAGAACTCATCCCCTAAGGTTTAAGATATACCTACGTGGTTTAAAATAGTAATAATAAACATAACAATTGTAAAATAAGACACTATTTTGTTTAGGTCTTCCAAGTCAGTTAACTTGTGTCAGTTTCATGGTCAGAATGACAAAAATATATAATAAAAATGTGCAGCTCATTTAGCTGTTGAAGGCTAATGAACAATTAAAGCATTCCATAAGAATTTAATCTCACCCATTTTTTAGTACTAAACTTGCTCCTTCTTTCCCCAAAGTTTGAATGGCATAAATTATTTAAGTCATATACAAAGGGAACCCAATCAAGCTGGCAGGAGACTTCTCAGTAGAAATCTTGCAACACAGAAGGGATTACAGGCTTATTTTCAACACTCTAAAAGAACTTAAACTAATAATTTCATAATCCTCCAAACTTAGCTTTATAAGGAAGGGATGAATAAAATATTTTCTAGACAAGTAATTGACAAGGGAATTTGTAATCACTAGACCAGCCTTACAAGGCAACCTCAGTGGAGTCCTAAATATGGAAAAGAAAGAACAATCTCTGCCACCATGAGAACACAATTAAAATACGTAGTCTGCAGACCCTATAAAACAACCATACAATAGAAACTACAAAGCAACCAGCTAGCAATTTCACAATGGGATGAAACGTCACATATCAACATTAACCTTGAATTTACACGTTCCAAACACCACACTTAGAAGGCACAGACTTGCAAGTTGTATAAAATACAAAGACTCATTCATCCGCTGTCTTAAAGAGACAGAACTCCCATGTAACGACACCCATAGGTCAAGGTACAGAATTGGAGGAAGATGTATCATGCAAATGAAAAACAAAAAAGAACAAGAGTCACTTATGTTAGATAGGACAGAATTTAAACCAACAATTAAAAAAGGATAAAGAATGTCATCAAATAATCACAAAAGGTTCAACTCAACAAGTAAACTTAACTATCCTAAATATGCACACACTCAATATTGGAGCACCCAATTCATAAAACATATACTTCCAAACCTATAAAAAGACTTAGGCACTAAACAATAGTGGGAGACCTCAACGCATCAATGACAGCATTAGAAAGATCATCAATGCAAAATAACAAAAAATCCTGGACTTAAATTTGGCACTTCACCAGTTGGACCTAGTAGACATTACAGAGTACTCTACCCATCAACCACAGAATATACATTCCTCTCATCTGCACACAGAACATACTCTAAGGGTGACCCCACACTCAGCCATAAAGCGACTCTCAATAAATACAAAAAATTAAAATCATATCAGCTACACTCTTGAACCACAGCAGATTAAAACCAGAAACCAATACCAGGAACATCTCCCAAAACCAGACAATGACATGCAAATTAAACAACTTGCTCCTGAAGGACTTTTGGACAAACAATGATAATAAGGAAATTTTTTAATTATTTAAAATAAATAAAGACACACAACATATCAAAATCTCTGAGATGCAGCAAACACAATGTTAAGAGGAACATTTATAGCACTAAGTGTCTGCATCAAGAAGTTAGAAAGACCTCAAATTAATGATTGAACATTACACCTATGGAAACCGGAAGAAAAGGAACAATCTAAACCTAAAGCTAATGAGAGGAAAGAAATAACTAAAATCAGAACAGAACTGAATAAAGTAGAGACCCAATAATCCATACAGGGGATCAACAAAACCAAAAGTTGGGACTTTGAAAGCATAAACAAGAGAGATAAACCTCTAGCTAGATTAACAAAACAAAACAAAAAAAGATCCCAATAAGCACAATCAGAAACAAGGATGATATTACAGCCAAACACATGGAAACAGAAAAGATCTTGAGAATATTACGAACACTGGATGCACAAAAACTAAAAGATCTAGACGAAACGCATACATTAATGAAAACATACAACCTCCCCAAATTGAATCACAAAGAAATTGCAACTCTGAACAAATAAATACTGAAGTCCCATATTCAATCAGTCATAAAAAAAAAAAAAAAAAAAACCCTGTGAACCAACAAATGTTCCTGATCAGGTGGATTCACTGCCAAATTATAGTGTATAAACAAAGAAGAGCTATACCAATTCTACTGACACTATTACAAAAAAAATTAAGGAGGAACTCCTCTCTAACTCATTCTAAGAAGCCAAAATCATCCTGATACCAAAACTTGGCAAATAACCAATGAAAAAAAGAAAAACTACAGGCTAATATCCATGATGAACATAGACACAAAAATCGCCAACCAAACACTAGCAAACCTAATCCATCAGGACATTCAAATAGCTATACCATGATCAAGTAGCCTTTATTTCTGAGATGCAAGAGTAGTTCAACATGTGCAAATCAATAAATGTGATTCACCACATAAAATTAAAAACAAAAACCATGTAATTATGATCATCTCCATAGTTTCAGAGAAAGCTTTTGATAAAATCTAATACCCCTTCATGATAAAAATACTCAAATAATGAGTCACCACAGGAATATACCTAAAAATAATAAGATCCATCTATGACAAACCTATAGGCAACATCACACTGAATGGGCAAAAGCTGGATCTACCCCTTGAGAGCAGGAACAAAGCAAGGATGCCTACTCTCACTACTTCTATTCAACATAGTACTGGAAATCTTAGAGCAATCACAGAAGAGAAAGTAATAAAAGACAACCAAATATGAAAAGCAGTCAGACTATTTATCTTTGCTGACTACATGATTCTACACTCAGGAAACCCCAAAGACTCTGCTGAAAGGCTCCTGAAACTGATAAGTGACTTCAGTAAAGTTTCAGAATAAAAATTCAACATACAAAAATCAGTAGCATTTCTATAATGTTCAAGTGGAAAGTCAAATCAAGAACACAATCACATTTACAATACACACAATAAAAATAAAACATCTCTGAATACACTAAACAAAGAGGTGAAAGATCTCTGTAATAACTACACAATATTGCTGAAAGAAATAATAGATGACACATACAATTAGAAATTCATTCCGTGCTCATGGAAGGGAAGAATTAATATTATTCATGGTCATATTGCCCAAAGCAATTTACAGATTCAGTGCCATTCCTGTAAAACTACCAATGCCATTTTTAACATAAATAGAAAAATAAGATTCAAAAATATAGAACAAAAATTAGCCTGAATAGCTAAAGAAAGCTAAGCAAAAAGAAAAAAAGCCAGAGGCATCACATTATCTGACTTCAGCTATACAATAAGTCTACAACATCCCAAATCACGTGGTATTGGTACAAAAACAGATACATAGACGTATGGACCAGAAAAGAGAACCCAGAAAGCTGCACACCTACAATCATATGATCTGTGACAAAGTTGACCAAAGTGAACATTGGGTAATGTTCAATACATGGTACTCAGAACCTAGCTAGCCATATGCAGAAGAATGAAACTGGAACCCTACCTTTCACCATATAATAAGTATACTCAACTCACTCAAGATGGATTAAAGATTTAAATGTAATACTTCAAACTATAAAAACCAGGACAAAAACCCAAGTGACATCATTTTTGATATCAGGCTAGGAAAACAATTTATGGCTAAATCCTCAAAATCAATTGCAACAAAAGCAAAAATTGACAATTGGAACCTATTTAAATTAAATAAGTTTGCACAGCAATATAAAAAAAAACTTTTAAAAAGATCAGCACAGTAAACAGACAACCTGAAGAAAGGGAGAAAATATTTTTAAACTTTGCATCTGACAGAGATCTAATATCCAGAATCTACGAACAAAAATTTAAACAAATTTACAAGGAAAAAAACAACCCTATTAAAAAGTAGGCAAAGGACATGAACAGGTACTTTTCAAAAGAAGACATACAAACAGCCAGCCAACCCACAAATTACAAAATATTCAACAACATATCATCAAAGAAATCCAAATCAAAATTACAATGAGATGCTCTCTCATCAGTCCGATGACTATTATTAAAAGTCAAAAAATAACAGATGTTGGTGAGGCTGAGGAGAAAAGGGAATCTTATACGTTGTTGGTGAGGATGTATGTGGAAGGCAGTTTGGAGATTTCTCAAAGAACTAGAAACAGAACTACCATTCAAATCAGCAACCCCATTACTGAGCATATACCCAAGAGAAAACAAATTGTTCTACAAAAAAAAAAGACACATGCACTTATATATTCATTACAGCACTATTCATAATTACAAAGACACAGAATCAATGTAATACTCATCCACAGTAGATTGGATAAAGAAAACGTGGTACATCTACACCATGGACTACTACTCATTCATAAAAAATTAATAAATCATGTTCTTTGCAGCAACATGGATGTTGCTGAAGGCCATCATCCCAAGCAAATTAACATAGAAATAGAAATCCAAACACTACAGGTCCTCACTTACAAGTGGAAGCTAAACATTGGGTACACATGGACATAATGATGGAAACAATAGATATGAGGGACTACTAGAGGAAGGAGACAATAGGAGAAAAGTGGCTGATAAACTAAGCTATCTATTGGGTACTAAGCTCACTACCTCAGTGGTGGGCTCATTCACACCCCAAACCTAAGCATCACACGATTTAACCATGTAGCAAACTGGCACATGTACTTGCTGAATCTAAAACAAAAGTTGAATTAAAAAATTGTAAATCAGAATCTCTATTGGAATCAAAAGCTGAATAGCTACAATAAACTCCTTTGTATAGTAAATTCCACTCCTATTTTGGAAAATACAATTGATTTACCTTCTGTTGACCAAAGATTCTAATTGAAAAAGAAACAAGTGTTTATAAAGATTCAAAATTTTAACTATTTTTGATTCTCCTTTAAACTATACAAATACAAGTTTTCTAAATAAGTAGACATCAGATCAAGAAATACATCTATATAAAATCAATTTCTAACATTTTTAATTTCAATGAGCTACATTTTACGTTTGTTCAATTTGTGTAAGTACTGCAGTACTTGTGAAAATTCTGTAGATCATAATTATGAGGCTGATGAGGACTTGACTGTGAACCATTCCTTACACTGGATGTAGTCAGAAATACCCTCCTCTGACTTGTTCCTTGTGGTACAAATGTCCTGTCATATAATAGTTACATATGTTTAAACTATGCCTCTGTATCTGAAAGCAGTGGCTTTAAGGTGGATATCCTATCATTCATCTTTTATTATTTATGCATTATGCATTTATTGATCAATCAGCTAACATTCTACAACGCATACTAGGTGCTAGGAACTACACGATCGACGGGTCTATTTAGGCACTAACACATTCCTGAAGAGCTCCAATTCTAATGAGAGATAAACAAGCCACCAAATCAAGGTCATATAGTATTAATGGTAGGAAAACTTCAACATAAACTAAAATCGTTATGAATAGTGCAGGTTGTTATTGATTAGAAAATCAGTTTTGGAAAGTGGAAGCTGTGAATAGTCTCACAGCAGAGGTGATTCAATTGAGACTTGATATATGAATCAAATTCCTTCCACTCACCCCCTCAGAATGGTGTCTCTCAAATAGGAATGGATGGATGAATGAATGAATGGATGAATGAATGAATGAATGAATGAATGAATGAATGAGTGAATAACAAAATGATCTTAATTGAAACACTCAGTTATTAGGTTTACAGAAATTTACATTTTAGGAGGTAACACTGAGGAGACAATGCACACGTTAAGACTTGAAATGTATTGGCCCGGCGCGGTGGCTCAAGCCTGTAATCCCAGCACTTTGGGAGGCCGAGACGGGCGAATCATGAGGTCAGGAGATGGAGACCATCCTGGCTAACACGGTGAAACCCCGTCTCTACTAAAAAATACAAAAAAAAAAAAAAAAAACTAGCCGGGCGTGGTGGCGGGCGCCTGTAGTCCCAGCTACTCAGGAAGCTGAGGCAGGAGAATGGCGTGAACCCGGGAGGCGGAGCTTGCAGTGAGCTGAGATCCCGGCCACTGCACTCCAGCCTGGGCGACAGAGCAAGACTCTGTCTCAAAAAAAAAAAAAAAAAAAAAAAAAGACTTGAAATGTATTAATGATTTAATGATGAGCAATATATCTCATGGCCCAAAAAAATATCAGAAGTTAAAAGGCTGCACATGTGCCCTCACAACTCATCATACTGACTCCGCTCATTCTTCAGGCTAGTCCTGCTGCCGATATATTGGATTTTACAAAGTAGACTGGTATTCTGCAGTTTTAAAAAACGTTGACTGCTCTTATGACATAGTCATGAAAAATATAAGATTACTGATTCATTTGAAAATAGTGGACAAAAATGAAACAATCCCTGAACACCTACTCTAAGCCATTTCATCACAGGTACCCAGGGATTTCTAATTTGTGTAACAGTCACATGTTTCCACAAACTTGTTTTGGTAGTATAAAAATACGAAACAATGTTTATGAAGTGAAATAAACTTATAGCTTACTCTATATATTTTGTTTTTTAATAATCTCAAATTGTAATCACCCACTATCACACACTTGTGCATGATGTACAGATATATATTACTGCTTTTTCCTCTAAGTGAATTACGAAGAACTAAAGTAGGAAGAATTAGAGGAAAGTCACATTTATAGAACATTAAGCATGATACAGAAAACATACCTGAAAAACAGATGTAAAATTATATTATTTTATTTTTAGCTATTTTCCTCCAAAGGAAAGTTGCTTAAAAAGTAATTTTTTGAACTGGTCTATTAAAAAGAAACTGATAGCCTATTTCCCATTGTTTGCTTGTGGCTTGACTGTATATGTATGTATTATTAATCCCTAGATCAACACTGTATATCTTATATAGATAAGTTTTATAATCTCCATTGAACAATGGACAAAACTGACGTGAAGCGAATGACTTGCAATAAACCACAAGTAAATAGTATTACTTAAATGTAAACAAGAATATTCTAACGTCAAACATGGTTCCCTTTAAAAAGATGAGAAAAATATAATTTTCAAGGGATCTTTGGCTTCTTTAATAACAGAGTAACTGTTCACTAGACTTAGTTATCTCTGTCCAGTTTTCCCCCAGTGTCCACAGTGGATCAGTTCCAGAACCCCTGAAGATATCAAAATCCATGGATGCTCAATTTCTGTATATAAAATAGCACAGTATGTGCATGAAGCCTACACACAACCCCTGTTTATGTATTTTATTTTTGGGGGGGACTGAGTCTCTCTCCTTTGCTCAGGCTCGAGTGCAGTGGCACGATCTTGGCTCACCGCAACTTCCACCTCCCAGGTTCAAGCAATTTTCCTACCTCAGCCTCCTGAGAGGCTGGGACTACAGGCGCCGATCACTGCACCCAGCTAATGTTTGTATTTTTAGTAGAGATGGGTTTCACCATTTTGGCCAGGCTGGTCTCGAACTCCTGACCTCAGGTGATCCACCTGCCTCAGCCTCCCAAACTGCTGGGGATACAGGTGTGAGCCGTTACACCCAGCAGGCCCCTGTATATTTAAATCATCTCCAGATTACTTGTGATACCTAATACAATGTCAATACTATTTAAAGAGTTGTAATACTGTATTTTTAAATTTTGTATTTTAAATTGTTTTTTCTTTTCTTTACTTATTGTTTTCATTTTAATCATTGTGGGTTCCTAGGCGTATATATTTATAGGTTACATGAGATATTTTGATACAGGCATGCAATGCATGGTGGCCACATGAGGGTAAATGGGGTATCCATCAGCTCAAGCATTTGTCCTTTGATTTACAAACAATCCACTTATACTCTTTTAGTTACATTGTTTTTTTTCTTTAATATTTTTGATCCACAGTTGCTTAATCCACTTATTCAGAACACACAGATATGATGGGCTGACTGCATACACATACAGACTCCAAACCACTAAAACACATCATAAGACTAATAAATCTTATTAGAGTATTTTCCAATCACTATTTTTTCTTATATATTCTACTATTCACTGTTAATGTTATTTTTAAAAAGGATATTCACTTTGAAAGTACAAATAGTTCTATTTTCTAATTTTGCAATAATAGACTTTTTTATGTAGTTATATCTTTATGTCAATAACAAAAAACACTTAACTTTCATAAAGATTGTTAAGTTCCATCAGATCATTGAATCTGTGATTGGTAAAATTTACAACTTCAGTAACACCAGATGTAAAATGAAGAATCTCTATGTTGGTCAGGTTATAATCAAGACTTTTTTTTCTTGTCATAATTACATATACTCTTTTATCATGCATTTTCTTGAGGAAATACATATACACAAAACAGTAGGTGTTCTTATTTTCTTTTCAAACAATATGAAACATAAATGTACACTAGACATCACCCAATTTAAGAAATAGAACATTACTGGCCAGGTGTGGTGTCTCACTCCTGTAATCACAACAAACACTATGGGAGGCTAAGGCTGGAGGATTGCTTGAGGCCAAGGGTTCGACTAGCGTGGGCAATGAAGGGAGGCCCTGTCTCTACAAAAAAAAATAAAAAATTATAGCTGGTCACGGTGGTGCACACCTCTCGGCAGGAGGATCACATGAGCCCAGGAGTTCAAGGTTACAGTAAGCTATGATGGTGCCACTGCACTCTAGTCAACAGAACAAGACCCTGTTTCCAAAAAAAATAAAAATAATGAAAATATTTCATCTAAAGAAAGGAATGTACCATGTTTTTCTTTATTTAGTATATTAATAAAAACAATAAAAATACACACATTTCAGTTACTGGTATTTTAGAATCTCTTGCATATATGGAATCTGAGCTATTTGATCAGGAAAAAAATTTAAAAGAATCTCTTGCATACCTTTTCTTACACTATCCTGAATTTTGTGTTATTACTTGACATAGTTGATAGATAAACTATAATGTATGTACCCCTTAATAATATATAGTTTTTCCTTTTTTAACTTTATGAAAATAAAATTATACCCTTTATAGATCCGATCAAAAATTATCATATGAAATATTTTATCCATGCAATTAACAAATTTAATCCAATGGCTATAAAATATAGACTATTATGGCAAACAATTGAGGAATTAGACTGATTCTATGAGTTCTTTTATTTACTTGTGCTACTTGGATAATTGTTATTTTCCTCCATTTTATTTTACTAAGTGGAGGTCTGGTTTATGTTACCTTTTCATGGGGAGGTCAAAATTAAAGATATCTCAAGGCAAGACTAGGTGTGGGACTGTAGACAACACTAAAATGAATATAAAGAGAGAGAGAGATGCTAATAAGGGATATTACAATTAGCAAATGGTTTTATTTTTGACCTATGGACGGGAAGGGATACATAGAACTGTAGGGTTAATCTATTCCAAACACATAGAAATTCTAACATACAAACATTCAGTAGATAAGATTATCAACTCCCAAGTTCTACTAAAGAAAAGCTCATATGCTAATCAACCATATCAGTTGCCTCAATTATAAACCTCATTTGCAAGTCTTAATAGAAAATGAATTGATTTTTTTCTGCTATCAAAGAGGAAATGAGTGAAAATAGACACTCTCTAAAGCATATTCAACATCTGCACAACAAACTTTCAAAGGTATATCTATTTAGCTACTACCATTTACCTGAAGTTAAAATGTTACACAAATATCTGTTGCCTAAATGGTAGTCTTCATTTTATCATTTAAAACTAAGATTCAACTAAAAGATCAATAGAAAAATATTTGATCTAAAGAAAGAAATAGACCATGTTTTCTTTTATTTAGCATATTAATAAAAACAATAAAGATACACACGTTTCAGAATGGAAAGAGAGGTGTTTCCTTTTAACACTAGAATGTATCAATCACCTCATTATTACATACTACATTATTTAAGGTCAGGTGTAGATGCTCAAGCTTGTAATCCCAAAACTTTGGGAAGCTGAGGAAAATGACTTGAGCTCAGGAATTTGAGACCACTCTGGGCAACATAACAAGACCCCATCTCTACAAAAAGTAAAATAATGAAAATAAAATTAGTCATGTGTAGTAGTGCCCACCTGCAGTCCTAGCTACCTGAGAGACTGAGGCAGAAGGATCACTTGAACCCAGGGGTTTGAGGCTGCAAGGCTGCAGTGAGCTATAATCATGCCACTGTACTCAGGCCTAGGTGACAGAGCAAGACCCTGACTTTTTAAAGAAACTGTATTTGCTTTTATTAAATAGGTAACAAACACTCTCAATAGTTTTTCCTCAAAGTAGAGATGCATGGAACAAGTTTTTAAAATTTTATCACATTGATAAAATTATCCCCTAAATCTGTCAAAGGTAATATATTATATTTATCAAGGGTAGCATATTTTCATATCTTCTTTCTTTTACTCCTTACTGGTTTTCTACTGCATCAACTATTTGTTTCTTTTCTGTTTATTCTGTCTCGATTCATGGCTAGTTCTCTTTTCCTATGATATCCTCCTTATAATTTTAGCCCAATACATCCCTCTAATCTTCCATTCACCATCTCTCTGCTGTGCAGGAAGCATAACTGTGCTGAGTTCTTGGCTGGACCATTGAAATCAAGTAACGAGTGAATATAAATCGGAATCACGGCAGTCAATAAAAAGAACGTGGCCAAATGTCCATTAGCAATGATAGTCTAGTCTTATAAAAAAAGTGGCTATTTTCAATTAATAAAACAAAACAAGGAAGAAAAAGTAAAGACAATGTTAGGAACAATTATAAGAATAAGCATGTAACAAGCAAATGGTAGGTTTGCTTCAACCAAATGATAGGTTTGTTTCCATTACATGAACATTTTACCAAAATGTATATATAATATCTTCTAAGAACAATATGCAAATACATTTTAACATATAAATTGGCTCAAGAAAGTCATTTTTCTGGGACTCTAGATTTATAGGCTCTTTAAGTCTCTTAAAAACTGTAAATGACCCAAAGAAGTTGGCTGCCCTAAAGGTTTGGTTTAAATAAGCCATCCAGTGCACACTTCAAATATAAGCTGAACAACCTTAATTGGAATATCTATCTTGTGAGGTTTTCCAGTTTATCATTTGGTAATCCCCAAGTATCAATTTCCTATGAATTAACATTTCCCAACTAAGAGGTACAGAAATTCCCAGTTTCTTTTGGAGGTCAAATATTTTTAAACTTGGCCTTTATTAAGGTTTTCAACAAAGTTCTAATTAAACTACACTTCATTAATGGCTTACCCCCTACCTTAGAATAAGGAGAGCTGTCTTGCAATTAGTAAAGCTAACCCTCAAATAGTTGTTAATAACAAGACTAAGAATTATTTTTATTTTTTTAACTTCAAAGTTGTAGGCTAACCAATAGTTAACAAATAATTCACTTACTTTATTGGCATCATCAGTCCTCCTAGCAATACGTCTTTTTTTAAAATTTAAAACATGATGGGGGGTGGTGAGGACTATATAATTACTAGTCACTGTTTTCCCACTCATTGGTACTATTAGCTTAACAGATAAAACCACAGATAAGAGCCTCAATCAACTTCAGCAGATTCCCAGAGGCAAGCTTTTGCTTTCTGCTGATTAGTTTCATTCAATTATGTCTTCTTAATTGTTCATGTGCTAAAGCTCATTAAATGAAAAATAATATTGCTTTCCTGTGGGTAGGGCACTTGAGATTTGAAAAATAGCCACTTCATCTCTGCCTCAGAGGCACAAGTAAGTTAATCTGATGGTATCTGAAAAAGCTCAACAGATTTGTGCAGATAGTCCGTCCTGTCCAGGAAGGGACAATAAAATTAATAAAATTGATTGCTAAATCAAGTCAAAAATGAAATCACTTCCAGTATTTTCCTTTAAGGTTAATTTTCAGGAAAATTAGACCCAGTTTTGTAGCATTTGATTATGCTCACCTCTGTAATACGATTTTAATTGTAAAAAGATCAGTTATTGCTGTTCCATTACATATGGGATTTGGGGAAAGTGGAGTAAACTTTTAAATTTTTCTGAAAATAGATTTTGACAGATTAAAAAGTGTGTCACACAATTTTATTTATGAAGTATTCTAGAAATGGAGAAGCTAAGTTTCATTAATTAAAATAGATTCGCTGAGTACCTACTATGTTCCAGGCCTTTTGCTACACAATGAGGATACAAAAGATTTTAACTTCAAGAGGTTTATTAGTCTAGTGGAGTAGAAATAATAATTCAACAATAATCCATCAGCTAATATATACTGGATATTTACTAAGGACCTATAAAGTACTTGGTCGATATGTATCACTTTACTTAATCTTTTTAATGATCTTATAACATAGACCATATCGTATTTTTTATTATAGATGAACTAAGGCTTAGAAAAATTATATTGCTTCCTGATGTCACATAACTAGCAAATGCTAAAGTTTAGTTTTGAACAAGATATAACTTTGTAGCATGTATTCCTGTTTACAGGTACTCCTCAATTTACACAGTTCCTATATGCATAAATTTCAGTTACCATGTTTAGTTAAATTAGACCAGTTACCCAGCAACATAGTTCAAATTTCAGTTACCACAGTGTATTAACTGTAAATAATTACCAACAAAGTACAAATTTTGCTCCTTGCTCTTTTGTCCAAAATCATTAGGTAAATAACAGGTGTGCTTCATGATCAGTGACCACTGGCATCATGTTTTTAAATGTCTGTCAGTGATCTATCGCTACACATCTATTATTCACTGTATGCAGACAGAAAACTGTGCAGTTATGTTGTCTCTTTGTTTCCCATTGATAAACACAAGTGACATTTCTCAAAAGTAAATAATTGAAAGAATTCACCAGAAAAGATAAAAGTACAACATAAAGTAAAATTTGAGTCCAGTGAAAATGCAGCTATAGCAAAATCCCTGTGGGAATATTGACACTGCTGCCATCTGCAGGACTTAAGCTTTGCAGCCAGAATAACTTAGCGCAGAGGAGCTTATTGACATAAATGAAGAAAGTGGATGTGATAAAAAGGATGAAGATATACCAGGCTATGTGATGCCAGCAAAAACCCAAACACACACACACAGACACACACACACACACACACACACACACACACAAAGACTTAAAGGAACTTACAGAGATACTTTAAAATATCGAAAGCATCAAAGCATAAAGTGATGAAAGCTGATCCAAATTTAAGAATATGACAATTAGCCAAGGCATAAAATATCGCCCTTTCATTATAAGCCATCTGAGAAGAAGAAATCAATCACTATTCAATGTATAAGTAAACATTTTTTAACAAATGAGTAAACTTTCAGTCATTAACTTCAATGTAATTTAAAGAGGGAATTAGTCAGCAAATGTGAAAGTACAGTAAATAAATGAAAAATAATGATGCAAAAAATAATAATATAAGATTTGAGTTGAATGTAAACAGAGTTATAGAAAGAAAGAACTGTCTTTAATTCTTTAATTCCCAATGTAAATTCCAGGATGTTAAATGAGTATGTTTTATAATTTATTTATTTTCCTACACATTTATTAATGACAGTAAAAGAGTTTCTAATATTTTGAAAAGAAATTAAAAGTTATGGAATAATAATATTTATTCTTAAGATAAACTTGTATGATTTCAGCTGAGATCATCATGTTTATCGTCCTTCACTAGCATGTAAAGCGAGAAGTGTGGGTATTAATTTATTATCTGTTTAAAGTGAATGACACACGGCTTAGTGTTCTATCAATAGAAAATTACTTAAGATGAAATGATATCTTAAATGATATCATTTAAGATGATATCATTCATTAAGAAATGATATCTTAAAATCAATTTTAAGATAATGCTTCTATTATGTATGTTTCTGTATCGTCTCTTTTTTTGTGTGTGTGTGTGTTTTTTAGTAGAGACGGGGTTTCACCGTGTTAGCCAGGATGGTCTCGATCTCCTGATCTCGTGATCCGCCCGTCTCGGCCTCCCAAAGTGCTGGGATTACAGGTTTGAGCCACTGCGCCCGGCCTCTGTATTGTCTTTCTAAACATAATTATGGAAAAGGCATCCCAACTGGTGATATAATTATTGTTAATAACATAATAGTGATGACAATATATTTGTTGGTCAATTAAAAATAACTACATTAGCTTTGGCAAAACTACATTGTTCACTTACAAGGTTAAAGATACTTATCAGTGCTCTTGTGATCCTATTTTAAGATATACATTTTCATATTAATTTGTAAATGAAATGTAGGAGTTTTTCATAACCAACAGGTTTAAAGCTTGTGAAGATATGTGAGGAAAATACCTAGTTATGTCTGTAAGAATCAGTGATGTGCCATACTTTGTCTTTTGTTATTGTTTTCTTGAGATAGGATCTCACTCTGTTGCCCAGCCTGGAGTGCAGTGGCATGATCACATGTAGCCTCTACTTCCCAGGCTCAAGCGATATTCCCACTTCAGCCTCCCAAGTAGCTGTGACTACTGGTGCATGCGACCACATCCAGCTAATTTCTATTATTTGTAAAGACAGGGTCTCACTATGTGGTCTAGGGTAGTCTTGAACTCTTGGGCTCAAGCGATTCTCCCACCTCATCCTTCCAAAGTACTGGGATTACAGTCATGAGCCACCACACCCAGCCTGATGTGCCATACTTTGTAAAAGAGTTGAGAATGGCTGCTAGCCAGTGGGGGGGGGGGGTTGGATGGTGATATTATAAACATGGGTATATTTTCAAATGCATTCTAAAAGTTTGAGAAAGCAATAGAATCTTTGTTTTGTTCTCTGTTATTTCCCAAACACAGATACTCAATACATATTTTTTTTTTTAAGGAGATGAAAAAATCTGACATGATCTTATAAAAAATAATTTTGATGTTAGCAATCATTACTCAACACATATTTTTGAATAGTTCAAAGAAAATTTGCTTATGAAATTCTTCTGCTGTTTCAAAAGATCCTACCATCCATTTCTCTCTGATCTCATCTCCTAGCAATCTACCCTTCATTTATCGTACTCTAGTCGTTCTTATCTTTTTGATCTTTATCAAACACAACAAACATTCTGATACCTTAATATTTCTGTTCCCTCTCCCTGGAACACTATTCCTCAATAAATAAAATTAGGTAATTATTTCCATCAAGCTAGTATTTAAACATCTCCTGCTCAAGGAGGCCTAGCTGATAATCTGTACTTAATGTTCCAGTTTTCCTATACTCTCTCTGATCCCTCATTGGCCATTCTATTTTCTTTTATCCATAGTGCCTATCACCTGTTGGCATATTATAAGAACTCTTTGTTTATTAACTCATTTGTTAATTTTATTGTTTATCATTTATGTCTATCAATGGAATATAGACTCTTAAGAGGGCAGGCATATTTGTATGTGTTATTCACTGACATTTCAACATCACCAAACAGTGTCTGTCATATAGCAACCATTCTTTTTATCTTTTTCTCTTTTGAGACAGAGTCTCGCTCTGTCACCCAGGCTAGTGTGCAGTGGCGTGATCTTGGCTCACTGCAGGTTTTGCCTCCCAGGTTCACACCATTCACCAGCCTCAGCCTCCCGAGTAGTGGGGACTACAGGTGCCCACCACCACGTCCGGCTAATTTTTGTATTTTTAATAGAGACAGGGTTTCACAATGTTAACCAGAATGGTCTTGATCTCCTGACCTTGTGATCTGCCCACCTCAGCCTCCCAAAGTGCTGGGATTACAGGCATGAGACACTGTGCCCAGCCCATTCTTTGCATAAGAATAAAGAAATATCCCCTTGACAGGAAATTCTGTGTATTGGAATAATATATATATATATATATACCATGGCAATGAGTATGTGTCATTATCTTTGTCAGCAGTATATATTTTCCTAGAAATGAAAAGACTCCCAATTTGTCTTTTTGAATGACAAAAAGAACTGCTAATCACTTTACCAGTTTGTTTTTTATTTATCTCCAAATTAAAGTATTATTAAGGATTAATTTTTTTTTCCATTTAGTGAAATTTTAAACAATAAAACACTTTTATCTATGTGATTTTTCACCCATATGACAACAAAGTGTTAACATGCCCATACTATAAGTAGAAAAATATAGGTAGAAAGAACATAACTGATTTGCTCAAAGTCATATAACTCAGAAGTGACATTTGCCAGACTTCAAAACTTGGTCTGATTTTATCATCCCTCGCTGACTGTCAGATATGATATATCAGTCCAAACATTACCTCCTGCTTAAATTAGATGTTTTGGATGACTTTTGTAATTTTCCAGATTCCATCATTTATTAGCGCCAATATATAAATGGTCACTTAGAATACAGAGATGTGCACATATTCAGGACCAACATTCCAAAAATGGCTTAAATATTTCTGGCAGCCAAATATTATCTCTGGAGAATTATCTTCCTCAAGAACATTAGTTAGATGTGCTTTAATAATGATTGAGCAAAGTAACAGAATACTAGGTGCTGTGTGACTCTGCGAACACCTTATTTCCTGCTCTGATAGAGATCTGTTAAAGACCCTCATCTGTTACAGGCAGAGAGAAGAGCAGAGTAAAAGTGCTTTGCCTACCTGAAGGGACTGTTATAAGAATCTCATGAGTTAAATTGTGTGAAAGCACTTTGCACCCTCTAAATCCATACATTTACATGTGACTTCCATGTATGACACAAGCTAACTAACAAACTGGAAACAAACAAACAAACAAAAAAACCCAAGACACAAAAATAAAATATCTTTCTGTTACCTCATTTGGAAAGGGGTCTAAAAACTCAGAAATAATAGTATTTACATGTACATGTAGTTGGTAAACATTCAATGGCATAAAAAGTAAATTGAAAATAATACCATTAGCAGAGGGGAATTGGATTTGTCTCTATTTCATCTGTAGGACCTAGCCACTAGCCAAATGCCTGAAGCCTCTAGAACCCCAGTGCCTAGTGTGGTACGCAGAAAATAATGGCCTCTTAAATGTCCACTACCTAATTCCAGGAGCCTTGGAATATGTTACCTTACCTGGTAAAAAGGACTTTATAGATGTGTTTAAAGAACCTCCACAACGAAAAATTGTCCGGAATTATCTGGATAGACCCAATCTAATCACATTACTTTTAAAAATATTAAACCTTTCTTGGCTGTGGTCAGGGAGAGAAATGTGATTGTAGAAGAATGGCAGGTAAATGTAACATTGCTAGCTTTGAAAACAAAAGGAGTCCAGAAGTCAAGGGATGTGGGTGGCCAGTATACGCTGGAAAGATCGAGAAAACAGATTCTCCCCTACAGCCTCCAGAAAGTAGCATAGCCTTGCCAACACCTGATTTTAATCCACTCAGACCCGTGTCAAGCATGTGACTTACAGAAGTATAAGATAATACATTTGTATTGTTTTAAGGCACTAATTTTGTGATAAATTGCTAAGACAGTAACAGATAACTAATACAGTTAGAAAACAATTTTAAAATACATTTTAAAAAGAACTACAACATGCAATATCTAATGAATAAAACCAAAAATAGGATGAAAAATTAAAATGAAACTCAGAACTTTTCTATATTATACATTTGGGAAATTTGAATTATTTCATAATATTCTGCTCTCAAAAATATGAAAAAAGCAGCTTGTCTAATTATCATTCACCTGAAAGCAACTGTTTTAAAGCTGTCATTACAATCTTACAAAAAGTAATATGTCTCAGTCAGTCCCAACTACCCTCAACATGACCCAGTCTTGTCAGAACCCAATTTAGAGCTTCAAGTGTACAGACGCTCCAAGGAATTTTCAATGACAATCAGTGTTCCAAAAAAGCTGTGACCTACACTTGAGGCTATCCCAAGGAGAAGCAAATATCATGGCAGCATCTTACATTTGTGAACACAGTGGTAAACATAGAGCATACAAAACCATGCATGGGTATTTTCTTCTGTTTTTAACAATGGATAATTAATGTCAAAAGTGATTTTCAAACTATCAATATGCAAGTTAAAATTAAATCCTTAAAGCACAGTAAAACAAGCATTTGTTCCATTTTACAATTCATGTTTCCTTGAGAACTTATTTTCTTTCTTTTCCCTCCTCTCTGCTCCTGTCCCCTCCCTTCTCTCCCTCCCTTCCTTCCTCCTTTCCTTCCTTCCTTAGACTTCCTTCCTGACTTCCGTTTTTCTTTTTTAAGCTTTATTGAGATATAACTGACAAGTAAAAATGAACATATTTAAGGTGTGCAACTTGATTTTTGTATATGTATACATTGTGAAATGATCATCATAATCAAGCTAATTAACATATCTGTCATATCCATTCAACATTAAATATGTTGTACATTAGATATATAGTAACCATGCTGTACAATAGGTATATGTCACATTTTCCTTATTCATTTATCTGTCCATGAACACTTAAGTTGTATCTATATCAGAGTTATTGTAAATAAAGCTGAAATGAAAATTAAAGCAAATGTTGATTCAAAATAATTTTATTTCCCTTGAATAAAGACTCAGAAGTGGGACTGCTGAAGCATTTGGTAGTTCCATTTTTAATTGTTAAAGGAACCTCCATACTGTTTTCCATAATGGCTACACTAATTTACATTCCCATCAATATGTCTTCCTTTTTCTCTACTTCTTTCACAAAATTTATATTTTGACATTTGATAATAGCCATTCAAACAGGAATGTGTTGATACATTTTTGAGGTTTTGATTTGTATTTCATGATAATTAATGTTGTTAATGTTTCATCTTTCATCTACCTGTTGATCTTTCATCTGGCTGTTCACCATTTGTATATCTTTGGACAAATGCCCATTTTTGTAAATTTATTTTTTGCTATTGAGTTTTGTGAACTCCTGATATGTTTTGAATATTACCTTTTATCAGATATGCAGTTGCAAATATTTTCTGTAGGCTGTCTTTTCAGTCTGTTGATTGTTTCTTTTACTGTGTAGAACCTTTTTAGTTTGATGCAATTCCACTTCTATACTTCTGTTTTTGTTGCCTGTGCTTTTGCTGTCATATCCAAAAAAATCATTGCCAGATTCAATGTCGAGAATCTTTTTCCTGAAGGTTTTTTTCTAGTAGTTTTATAGTTTCAAGTCTTATGTTTATGTCTTTAAGCCATTTTAAGTTAATTTTTATTTTTGTATATAGTATTAGGTAAGAGTTCATCTTCATCTTTCTGTATGTGGATATCCAGTTTTCTCAGCACCATTTATTGAAGAAAATACCTTTTCCCCAATGTGCATTCTTGGTGCCCTTATTGAAGACTGGTTTACTCTAAGTGCATGAATTTATTTCTGGGCTCTCTGTTTTCTTGAATTGATTTATATGTCTGTTTTTATGCAAATTTCATGCTGTTTTCATTAACGTAGATTTGTAAAGTATTTTGAAATCAGAAAGTGTGATGCCTTGTTTTCCTTGCTCAAAATTGGTTTATCTATTTGGAGTTTATTGTGGTTCTATATAAATTTTAGATTTTTTTTTCCTATTTCTGTAAAGAATGTCATTGGAATTTTGACAGATTGCACGAACCTGGTGATTCCTTTTAGCTAGTATGGCTACTAAAACAATATTAATTATTTCAATTCATAAACATTTATTTTCCATGGATGGATGTTTTCTCATTTATCTATGCTTTAACATTTTTCCTTGATTCCTCCTTCAAGACAGTCAACTGGATGCAGCCAGGAGAAACATCCCCCACTGAGGAACCAGGACATCAGGAAGACAGGTGTACCCCTAGTACATCTTCAGAGGGAAGACACTGAGAGCAGATAGAGAGAAGATACAGAAGGTGGGATAAAGGGAGATGAAGCTGGGAACCCTGCAAGGGGCTACCACACACCAGGACTCATTCCTGGCTCCCAACAACTCTTGTAGAAGGGGTGAGTTGAACAGAAAGGAGCAACTCACTCTCACCATAAGCCTCTGGAGACTCTGGAGGAGACTCATAAGCCACCACAGACACTTGGGTTGGCAGAGAAAGCTACTTAGAGAAGTGGTAGGGACAGAACTCCAGCAGAGCCCACAGGGTTTGGTGCAGGAGCATCTTTAGTGGAGAATAGCCAGGGGTGGCCATCGCCCTAGGTTCAACTTGCTCTTATAGTAGACGTTAGCTCTAAGGAAAGGGGTGAATATAGACTCTGTAGAGCAGTCTTGCCCATGAGATGAGACAGGCCCCCTGAGCACCCTTTGGCATGCTGTCCTCTCTTGGGATCCCAGCCTGCCTGTACCTGCTGGCAGTGCACCCTCCAGGAACGTCAAGGGGGCCTACCTCATTGTTCCTGCACTGGTGGACCACAACTGACTGGCAGAGTGCTCCAGAAGAGCAAACTCTGTGTATACATATAAGACTGCCCATGCCCTCCCCACACAGCAGCCTTCCCCATACTGCTTTGCCTGCCGGCACTCGCTGACAGTGATCCTCTACATCTCTTTGCCTGTACATGTGTTTGCAGAAAGACCTAGCCTTCCCTTCCATGACAGTGCACGTGTGCACATGCACCATGCCATGCCACTACTGCTGGCTTGAGTGTGCCCCATCCCTTCTCACCCTGTTGCACTGCCATTTTTGTTGCAATATTGGAGGGCATATAGTTTGCCAGCTCTGCTACCGCCAGTGCTCCACTCCTGTTCCAAGACTGTTGGCATGAAACTAAGCACAGAAAACAGTGTATCTACTCCCAGCTCTGAGAGGTCACTGCTGTCAGCAAGAATGCTCACAGAAGGTGCACACAGTCCTGTGACTACTAGTACCCCACCCCTGTGCTAACACCACCACCAGTACAAATGCGCACACTATTGCTAGCAGGGACCCCCACCTTCCCAAACCATACTCCCACAGCCACTACTGCAAACACCCACATGGAGGCAGTCATCATCCATGTGGATGGAGGATGCTGCCGGTACATGCAAATGTGGACACATCCCACTACCACTGTCCTACAAAATGCTTTGGCTGGTACCAGCCATTAGAGTGTTTTGACAAACAGTCTGAGATCACATTGATCCCTCCAGTGAGCAGGTTCCTAAACTTGAGGAGCCACAGATAAAAGCTAGGGTATGACACCAGTTTCCCAGAGTTAGAGCATGCAATGCAGGAGTGGTGAGCTGAGCCTTGGCCCCCTGAAGTCTTCCACTAACAAAGCCAGGTGACTGAACGCAGCTTATACCACAATCAAACCCTCAAGGTCATAAAATAGAATAAAAGAAAAAAAATCCAAAGGACAGTAACTTCAAAGATTGAAGGAACATCAGCCCACAAAGATGAGAAAGAACCAGTGCAAGAACTCTGACAACTCAAAGAGCCAGAGTGCCTTCTTTCCTCCAAATGAGCACACTAGCCCTCTAGGAAGAATTCTTAACAAGGTGGAGGTAGCTGAAATGACAGAAATAGAATTCAGATTATGGACAGGAATAAAAGTCATTGAGTTTTGGGAGAATGTTGAAACGAAATCTAAGGAAGGTAAGAGTCACAATATTAAGATACAGAAAGTGACAGACAAGAAAAGCCAGTATAGAAAATAAAACATAAATGACAGGATAGAACTGAAGAACACTCTACAAGAATTTCATAATGCAATTGTATTAAGAGAAGAATACCAAGCTGAGGAAAGAATCTCAGAGCTCAAAGACTGGTTTTCTGAAATAAGACAGTCAGACAAGAATAAAGAAAAAATAATAAAAAGGAATGAAGAAAACCTCCAGGAAATATAGGAATATATAAAGAGACCAATATTATGACTCATTGGTGTCCCTGAAAGAGATGAGAAAAAGAAAGCAACTTGGAAAACATAAATCAGGATATAATCCTTGAGAACTTCCCCAACCTAACCAACAACATTCAAATTCAGAAAATGCAGAGAACCCCCACAAAGTGCTTCATAAGAAGATTATCCCCAAGATACATAATCATAAGGTTCTGCAAGGTGAAAATGAAAAGAAAAAAATGCTAAAAGCAGCTAGAGAAAAAGGACAGATCACCTACAAAAGGAAGCCCATCAGACTGACAGCAGACCTCTCAGCAGAAACCCTACATGCCAGAAGAGATTTGGGGCCTATATTCAATAACCTAAAGAGAAGAAATTACAACCAAAGAAATTTATATTTGGCTAAACAAAGCTCCCCAAGTGAAGGGAAATATGATCTTTTTCAGATAAGCAAACACCGAGGGATTTTGTTATCACCAGACCTGCCTTACAAGAGCTTCTGGAGGAAGCATTAATATGGACAGGAAAGAACATAACCAGCAACCACACAAACTCACTTAAGAACACAGACCAGGAACACTATAAAGCAACAAAACAAATCAGTATAATAAGTAGACAGCAACAGGATAACAGGATCAAATACACATTAATACTAACTTTAAATGTTAATGAACTAACTTTCCCAATTAAAAGGCACAGAATGTAAGCTAGATAAATAACCAAGACGAAATGGTATGCTGTCTGCAAGAGACCCATCTGACATGCAGTGATGCCAATAAGATCAAAATAAAGGAATGGAAAAAAATCTGCCAAGCAAAGGGAACACAGAAAAAAAAGCAATTATTGCAATCCAAATTTCAGATGAACAAGATTTTAAACCAATAAAAATAAGAAATGGCAAAGAAGGGCATTATATAATAGAAAAGGGTTCAATTCAACCAGAAGACCTCACTAGCCTAAATATATATGCACCTAACACAGAAACATTCAGATCCATAAACCAAGTTCTTAGGGACCTTCAAGGAGACTTAGGCTACCACACAATAATAAGGGAAAGTTTTGATACCCCTACTGACAGTATTAGATAATTTAAGCAGAAAATTAACAAAAATAATCACAACATGAACTCAACACAGAGCCAAGTTGGTCTGCAAAACAGCTACATAACTGTTCACCAAAAAAACATCAGGATGTACATTCTTCTCATGTACACACGACACATATTGTAACATCGACCACACAATCAAACATAAAGCAGTCCTCAGGCAATGCAAAAGAACTGAGATCATACCAACCACTCTCTTGGACAACAGCACAATAAACATAGAATTGAAAAACAAGAAAATCAGTCAAAACCATACAATCACATGGAATTTAAACAACTTATTCCTGAATGACTTTTGGGTAAATAATGAAATTAAGTCAGAAATCAAGAAGTCTTTTGAAATTAGTGAGAATGAAGATATAATATGCCAGAATCTCTGGGACAAAATTAAGGCAGTGTTAAGAGGGAAATTCATAGCACTAAACACCCACATCAAAAAGTTAGAAAGACCTCAAATTAACAACCTAATATCACAGTTAAAAAATTACAGAAGAGAAAAACAACAACAAATAACAACAACAACAAACAAAACACAAAGCTTACAGAAGACAAAAAATACACCAAATCAGAACTGAACAGAAAGAGACCGAGACATAATACAACATTCAAAAGATCAATGAAGCCGGGAGGTGACTTTTTGACTACATTAATACAATAGGTAGACCACTGGTTAGATCAAGAAAGAAGAAAACAGAGAAGATCCAAATAAACAGAATCATAAATGACAAAGGGAATATTACCACTGACCCCACAAAAATACAAATAACCATCAGAGACTACTATGAAATCCTCTATGAACACAAACTAGAAAATCTAGAATAAAAGGATAAATTCATACACACATACAATCTTCCAAGCTGAACCAGGAAGAAATTAAATCCCTGAAGATAACTATAACAAATTCTGAAATTGAATCAGTAATTAACAGCCTGCAAACCAAAAACAGCCCTAGACCAGATGAATTCAGATCTGAATTCTACAAGATGTACAAAGAAGAGTTGGTGTTATTTCTACTGAAATGGTTCCCCCAAAATTGTGAAGGGACTTCTCCTCAACTCATTCTATGAGGCCAGTATCATCCTGATAACAAAACCTGGCAGAGACACAACAACAAAAAAGAGAACGTTAGGCCAATATTACTTGATGAACTTTGATGCAAAAATCTTCAATAAAATACTACCCAGCTGAACCCGGCACTTTATCATGAATCCACCACAATCAATATTCTTTATCCCTGGGATGCAAGGTTTGTTCAATATATAAAAATCAATAATTATGATTTATCGAATAAACAGGACTAAAGACAAAAATCACATGAACATCTCAATAGATGCAGAAAAGACTTTTGAAAAAATTCAGTATCCCTTCATGTTAAAAAAACTCTCTACAAATTAGGTATTGAAAGAGTATACCTCAAAATAATAAGAGTCATATATTACAAACCCACGGCCAACACCAGACTGAATGGGCAAAAGCTGGAAACACTCTCCTTGAAAACCAGCATGAAAAAATGATTCTTCCACTTGCCATTTCTATTCAACACAATATTGGAAGTCCTAGACAGAGTAATCAGGCAACAGAAAGAAATAAAGGGCATCCAAATAGGAGGAAAGGAAGTCAAACTAATCCTGTTTGCAAATGAAATGATTCTATATCTAGAAAAGTCCAGTCTTAGCTCAAAAGCTCTGTAAGCTGATAAACAACTTCAGCAAAGTATCAAGGTATAAAAATCAATGTGCAAAAATCACTACCATTGCTATACATCAACAACAGCCAAGCTGAGAGCCAAATCAGTAATACAGTCACATTTACAATTGCCACAAAAAGAATAAAATACCCAGGAATACAGCTAACTAGAAAGGTGAAATATCTCTACAATGAGAACCACAAAACACTGCTAGAATAAATCAGAGACAGCAGAAATAAATTAAAAACAAACAAACAAAACAAAACATTCTAAGCTCATGGATAGGAAGATTCAATATGATTAAAATGACCATATTGCCCAAAGCAATTTACAGATAAAATGTTATTCCTGGTCGGGTACAGTGGCTCTCGCCTGCAATCCCAGCACTTTGGGAGGTCAAGGTAGGTGAATCATGAGGACAGGGGATCGAGACCATTCTGGCTAACACGGTGAAACCCTGTCTTTACTAAAAATATAAAAAATTAGCTGGGAGTGGTGGCAGATGCCTGTAGTCCCAGCTACTCAGGAGGCTGAGGAAGGAGAATGGTGTGAACCTGGGAGGCGGAGCTTGCAGTGAGCTGAGATCGTGCTGCTGCACTCCAGCCTGGGCGACAGAGTGAGACTCCATTTCAAAAAAAAAAAAAAAAAAAAGTTATTCCTATCCAACTAGCAATTACATTCTTCACAGAACTAGAAAAAAATAAATCAATTTTAAAATTCATGTGGAACAAAAACCAAAAAAAAAAAAACAGCCCAAATAGTCGAGGGAATCTTAAGCACTAAGAACAAAGCTGGAGGCATCATGTCACCTGACTTCAAACTATACTACAGGACTACAGTAACCAAAACAGCATGGTATTGGTACAAAAATATATGCATAGACCAACAAAACATAACAGAGAGTCAAGAAATACGTCTGTACAGCTACAACCTTCAGCTCTTTGAGGAAGCTAACAAAAATAAGTAATGGGGAAAGAACTGTGTATTCAATAAATTATGCTGAGATAACTGGCTAGCCATATGCAGAAGATTGAAACTGGACCCTTTCCTTACAACATATACATAAATCAATTCAAAATGTGTTAAATACTTAAATGTAAAACTCAAAACTATAAAAGCACTGAAAGACAACATAGGCAATACCATTCTGAACATAAGATCTGACAAAGATTTCATGGAAAATATGCCAAAAGCAATCACAGCAAAAGCAAAAATTGACAAATAGAATAATAAACCAGTCTCCAGTGAAAGCAACTGCACCTGAAGTTAAAGGAGAGAAAGAAGGGGAAAAGAAAGAAGAAGAGGAGAAAGAATATGAAGGCATTAAGTCAGACCAAGCTGAAGAGGGAGGATCCGAGAAGGAAGGCTATAGTGAAAAATAGGAAGGTGAGCAGGAAGAAGGAGAAACCAGAGGCTGAAGGTGAAGGAGTGGAAGCCAAAGCTAAAGAGGAAAAGAAAGTTGAGAAAAAGTGAGGAAGTGGTTACTACCGAGAAGCTGGTGGCAGACACTAAGGTAGAAAAGCCAGAAAAAAGCAAAGTCTCCTGTGCCAAAATCACCAGTGGAAGAGGCAAAGTCAAAAGCAGAAGTGGGGAAAGGTGAACAGAAAGAGAAGAAGAGAAGGAAGTCAAGGAAGCTCCCAAGGAACAGAAGGTAGAGAAAAAGGAAGAGAAACCAAAGAATGTGCCAGAGAAGAAGAAAGCTGAGTCCCTGGTAAAGGAGGAAGCTGTGGATGAGGTGGTCACCATCACCAAATTGGTAAAGGTGCAGTTGGAGAAAGAGATCAAAGAAGAGGGGAAGCCACAGCAACAGGAGAAGGAGAAAGGGAAAGTAGGAGGAGGTGGGGAATGAGATGGAAGGGAATGATAAAGGTTCCCAGGAATCCAGGAAGGAAGACATAGCTGTCAATGGAGAGGTAGAAGGAAAAGAGAAGGAGGAGCAGGAGACCAAGGAAAAAGGCAGTGGGAGGGAAGAGGAGTAAGGCATTGTCAGCAATGACCTAGACTTGAGCCCAACAGATGAAAATAAGGGGGATAATAAAAGTAAGGAGAAAGTGGTGGTGACCAAAACAGTAGAAAAAAATCACCAGTGAGGTGGCACATGGTGCTACCAAATACATCACTAAATCTGTAACTGTCACTCAAAAGGTCGAAGAGCATGAAGAGACCTTTGAGGAGAAACTGGTGCCTACTAAAAAGGCAGAAAAAGTCACTTCACATGCCATAGAAAAGGAAGTTGCCCAGGGTGACTGAGAGTTGAGTCCATTGCAAAAGGTTAAGCCGTATGACAATTTCAAAATGCATGTGACTGGCAGCATCAAAACAGAACAGGTTCTCCCATGGGGGCTCCAGACATTGTATTTTACTTTATGCAATATGAGGAGACTGCATGCAAGCTCAGTGTGCTCCCCTCGCCGTCTTTGGGGGATTCAAATGCATGATATTGTATGTACCTGAGAAATTCACCTATTTCCTATGCTGTTGGAAGGGGGTCACTCAGGAGGGGGGATGTCTTGAGATGTACTATGTAAAGTACCAACTGAGCCAAAAACAATAAATAGAACACAGACTGTCTTAACCTTAAGAAAGCTATATATGAATAATTATGTTTACCTCACTGGAGCATTTAAAATGGGAGAACCTTGTAGACATGGACAGTTTGCAATCTTATGTTGACTAATGTTCAATGCCACAGCAGTACTTGCTCAATAAAGGTCATATTGGAAACATAGTCAAAAAAATAAAGAAACTAAAGAGCTTCTGCACAGCAAACGAAACTATCAACAAAGTTACCAGACAACCTAGAGAATGGGAGAAATTATTAGCAGATTATGCAGCTGACAAAGGTCGATTATCCAGCATCTATAATTAATTTAAACAAATTTACAGGAAAAAAAAAAAAAACAACCCCACTACAAAGTGTGAAAAGTACATGAACAGACACTTTTAAAAAACAAAAACAAAAACAAAGAAAACTTGCAGCCAAAAAACGTATTTTAAAAAGCTCAACACCACTGATCATTAGAGAAATGCAAATCAAAACCACAATAGACAACATCTCACACCAGTCAGAAAGTGTTTTATTAAAAAGTCAGAAAGTAGCATATGTTGGCCTGGCTGTGGAGAAGAGGGCTCACTTTTACACTGTTGGTGGGAGTATAATTTAGTTTGACCATTGTAAGAAGCAGTGTGGTAACTTCTCAAAGAGTCAAAAACAGAACTGCTATTTGACCCAGCAATCCCATTACTGGGTATATAGTCAAAGAAATATAATTGATGTATTAGAAGCCACATATGCTCATTGCAGTAAATGTGGTACATATACACCATGGAATTTTATGCAGTCATAAAAAAGAATGAGACCATGTCCTTTGCAGTAACATGGATGGAGCTAGAGGCCATTATTCTATGCAAACTAATACAGGAACAGAAAATCAGAAAACAGAAATACTGCATGTTCTCACTTACAAGTGGGAGCTAAATGATGAAAACACATGGACACAAATACAGCAACAATCAGACAGTGAGGCCAACCAGAAGGTGGAGGATGAGAGGAGGGAGAGGATCAGAAAAAAGTAGTTGTTAGGTACTTTGCTTAGTACACAGGTGATGAAACAATCTGTGTATCAAACCCCCATGACATAACTTTATATATATAACAAATCTACACATATACCCCTAAACCTAAAAGTTTTTTTAAAAAGAAAAATATTGTATTTTACAAAAAGCATTTTCCTTTATTAATACTTTATAATTTTCAGTGTATATATTTTCCTGTTTGATTATATTTCAAAGTATTTATTCTTATATAAATATGATTTTTAAAATTTCCTTTCAGATAATCTATTTTTAGCCTATACAAATGGCACTTTTTATTTAGAGCAACTTTACTAAATTCATGTATTAATTGTAGCATTTTTTGTTTGTCATTGAGACTTTTAGACTTTTCTGCATATACACCTATATGTCAACTGTAAACAGAGATAATTTTACTGTTTCATGTCCAGTTTGAATGTCTTTTATTGCTTTTTATTGTATAATTGCTCTGCTAGGACTTTCAGTGCTATTTTGAGTAGAAGTGGCAAGAGCAGGAAATCTTGTCTTGTACAGGATTTTAGAGGAGAGGCTTTGGGGTTTTCCCCATTGATTATTGTGTTATCAGTGGCCTTTTCTTATATGGCTATTATTGTGTTGAGATAGATTTTCTCTCTACCTATTGTATTGAGAGTTTTTTAAAATTAGAAATAGGTATTAAATTTGTCAAATATTTTTCCAGAATTTATTGAGATGATCATACGGTTTTCGTGTTTCATTCTGTTTATGTTGTGTATCACACTGAATGACTTATGTATGTTCAACCATCCTTGCACCTGAGGGATAAGTCCTAGTTGGTCATTGGGTACAATTTTTTCAATGTATTGTTCTCATTTTTTTGCTTGTATTTTATTGAGGATTTCTGCATCTACATTCATCAAGGTTACTAGCCTGTAGTTTACTTTTCTTGTGGATGTCTTTGGTTATCAGTTCGATGTTGGCTATGTGCAATGAGTTTGTAAGTGTTCCATCGTCTAGATTTTCAAAGAGTTTAAGAAAGATTCTTATTAATTCTTTGAATGTTTGGTGGAATTCTCCCACAAAGCCATGCAGTGCTGGACTGTCCTTTCTATTTCTTCTTCAATCTTGGTAGGATGTATGTTTCTAGGAATTTATCTATTACTTCACCATTTATCTAATTTGTTGGTGTATATTTATTCATAGCAGTCCCTTAAGGGCTCTTTTTATTTCTGAGACATCTGTTGTAATGTCTCCTCTTTCATTTACAGTTTTATTTATTTCAGGCTTCTTTCTCTCTTTGGTTACTCTAGGAAAGGATGTGTCAGTTTTATTTGTCTTTTTCAAAAAACAACTCAGTTTTCTTGACTTGAAATAGCTTTTTTATCCTTTTTAACATTTATTTTTTGCTTTAATTAGCATTATTTCCTTCTTTCTGATGATATTTGGCTTAGTATTTTTTTCTTTCTTTGGCTAGTTATTTTTTAGGTTGTTTATTTGAGATGCTTCTTTTTATTTCCTTCCTCAGGAACATTTAATAGGTATTCACAAACAGAAACCATGTCTTGGGTGGCTGTGAGACAAGACGATGGATCCCCATGCCATTAACCCCCAGAATCCAGGGCTTATATACCATAGGTAAGGAGAAGTGAAGTAATTTGGTCAGAATTTATGGTAAGTGTGTGCTCTTAACAGTAGTAGAGTAAAAATCTTAGAGGCATTCCCAGAACCAAGGTTAATGGAAAGCAAACATGTTGGATTAGCATTCAAGACAGAATTGGTTTAGCCTGTACACTCCACCTCTCTGACCCAGATCTTACAGTTTCACATTCTCTCTTCTTCCAAGATGGTCCCTGAGCCTAGAGAGAGGATGTTTGATATTGCACAGCTTTAGCAGTAGTACACTGGCAATGGAAAACAGATTTGGCCCAGTTACTATAATGTCCCTTCTAAGAAATGCTTTTGCTACATCTCACAACTGTTGGTATGTTTTGTTTGCACTTTTGTCAGGAGATAGATTTTAATTTCTTAAATTTCATCTTGGACCTAATGATTGTTCAAGAGTGTATTGTTTAGTTGCCATGTATTTGTGAATTTTCTTGTTTCTTTACTGTTAACTGATTTACGCTTTCACTCTATTGTAACCTGAAAAGATACTTGATAAAGTTTCTATCATCTTAAAGTTGTTGAGTTGTTTTGTTATCTAATAGGTGATCTATTGTGAATAATGTTCCATATGTGCTTGAAAAGAATGTATAATCTTCTATTGTTGGGTAGAAAGTTCTGCAGATGTCTGTTAGTTTCATTTGGTCTTTCCTATTATTCAAGTAAGCTGTTTTCCATTGATTCCTCTGTGGCCGTTCTGTCCATTATTAAAAGTGGAATATTAAAATCTTCTAACATTATTGTGCTGCTATAAATTTCTCTTCAGTTCTGTATTTGCTTTATATAGTTAGATCTGATATTGAGTGCACATAGATTTACAATAGTTATATCTTCCTGTTGAATTGACCTTTTTATCATTATGTAATGACCTTCCCTGCCCCTAGTGACAGTTTTTGGCATAACGTCTATTTTGTCTAATGTAAGTACAGCCATTCTGCTTTCTTTTCATTACCATTTGTATAAAACATATATATTTTTCCATTCCATCATGTTTAACTATGTGTGCCCTTAAATAGTTGGTGCCAAGATTTTATTCTTTCAGCCAGTTAATATCCGTGTGATTGGGCAGTTTAATCCTTTTACATTTAAGGTAACTATTGATAGGGAAGGATTTACTATTGAAATTTTACTGACTGCTTTCTGTTTTTCTTGTTTCTTTACTTTTTTTCTTTCTTGATATCTTATTTTGTGTTTTTTTATTATTGTTGTTGTTTGATAGGTGTTAATTCCTTTCTCCTTTTCTAACTACTTTTTTACCTACCATAGGTAGTAGATTTTCTTTTCTAACTACTATAGGTATTTTCTGTGTGATTGACATGAGTCATATAAAATATATTATAGTTATAACAATCTAAAACAGATAACTTTTCTTCCACACAAAAACTTCACATTTTTACCTTGCTCCCATTATAGATTACTGATAGCAGAATTTACATATCTTAATATTGTGTATCTATTAATGCAATTTTAGTTATAGCTATATTTAATACTTTTTAAAATTTTAGAATAGAATTAAAAGTGATTTACCTACCACAACTACAATCATGTAGTATTTTTTATTTGCCTCTATAAATTTACCATTACCAATGAGTTTTATATTTTTGTATGCTCGTATATTGTTATTTAGCATCCTTTGATTTCAACTTAAAGTACTCCCTTTAGCATTTCTTATGTGACAAGTCTAGTGGCAATAAATGTCCTCATCTCTTGTTCATTTTTATTTTGTCTTAAGTTTCGAAATAATTTTCTGGATATACTATTTTGGTTGGCAGTTGTATTTTTTTTTTCCCTGCATTTTAAATATATCATCCAACTCCCTGCTGGCCTGCAAAGTTTCTGCTGAAAATCCACCAATGATCATTGGTGATCATTGGTTCCCTAATGTATAACAAGTTGCTTTTCTTTTGCTGCTTTCAAAATTCCTTGTTTTTGACTTGTCCCAATTTGATGATGGCGTGTCTTGGTATGGATCTATGTGGGCTCATCTGATGTGATGCCTTTTTGGCTTTTGGAGACTAGATGTTTATTTCCTTCCTCAAATTTGGAAAGTTTTTGTCATTTAAAAAAAAATTATCCTTTTTATTTTTCTTTTTTACTAGACAATCTAGGACATGAAGACAAATTTTTTGTTTTTTTTTTTAAAACAAGTTTTTTGCCCCTTTATATTTCTCTTCTCCTTTCAATATTTTCATAATTCTTATATTGGTCCACTTGATGATTTCCCATAGGGTTTTAAGCTATCTTGACTTTCCTTTTTCATTGCTTTTCTTTTTTCTTTTTTCTTTTTCTTTTTTGCTTTTTTCTTTCTGCTACTCTGAATGACTTCTAGTGAACTCTTTTTGTTTGTTTTGTTGATGTTTACTGATCCTTTCTTTTTTAAAATAAATAAAATTTGTATTTTAAGTTCAAGGGTACATGTGCTGGTTTTACACTGCTGTTCTGAACTTTGTAAACATCTTCTTGACTATACTTTGAATTACTTATTGTGAAAATCACATACCTCCAATATATTTGGTTGATTTCTGGGGATTTATTGGATCTTTTATCTGGAATATATTTCTCTATTTCTTCATATTCCTTTACTGAATCTGCTGGTGTCTGCAGATTATCTAAAATAGTCACTTCTTTCCATCTTCATAGACTGGTGTCATATATGGGAAGACTTTCACAATTTAGCCCTGCCAGAAATTCTGGGTACCTCTTCAACTTTTGTGATTTTCACAAAATCAATCATTTTTTTTTTTTTTTTTTTTTCTAAGTGACCTCTGGGTGTCCAGAGTATGCCAAGTCTCATCATTGCCCTGAAACAGGTGAGATACTGATTTTTTTTAGTAGTAGCCATAAATGCTGGGGAACTAACTGTATTTTCCAATTTCTTCTCTCCTCAGCAAAATGTTGGGTGTATAATCTGCTCATGCTGAACTGAGCTGGGGAGAAGAGCTATGGCAAATCTTTGCAAGCTCATTCAAACCACACACTTTTTCAAACTGTTGCTTTGATCTCTGTAGCCTCCATGGGCCTAGTGGATGCTGGTCTCCATTAGTTCTCATAGACATGTCAGTTGGAAGTTAGTTCCTCATGTAGCAGCTGGAAAAGTTGAGAGGATAGATATGTAGATCAATTCCTTCCAGAGTGAAGCTAGAGACTTGCTTTTATCCCTGGAGTGACTGAGTGGGAGAATTTGTGGAAACACCCACATGCCTGTTTAAAATGGCTGTCTTGTTTTCTATAGCCCACAGGTAAATAGTGAATGACACTTGTTTAAAATAGCTGCCTTGTTTTCCATAGCCCACAGGTAAATAGTGAATGACAACCCCAATAGCTCTCATAGACAGTGAGTTAGAAGCCAGACCTCAGGTAGGAGCTAGAAAACTTAGAGTGCTAGATTTGTAGCCTAACTCCTTTCGTGGAGAATCTGGGAAGTGGGCTTTATTGTTGTAGCTAGTCGGTGAATGGGGAGGTGGAGTGGAGGAGACATGGGAAGAACTCATATGTTTGGGCATTTAATGTAGCTTAGTTTGTCTGTAGTAGCTGGCCACAGTAGTGATGATTCTATTTCCTGAGAGGTGAGAATTGCTGCCAAAGAATGTCTGCCATGGATGAGAATGCAAAGAAAGGAAAGTAAGAATTCTAAAAGCAACTACTAGAAACCCTTCACAGAGGACAAGAGTCATCTTCAATTTTGAGATATATGAGAATAATTACAACTCCTTTGAGCAGCCTTCACATACTGCCCAAAGATGCATCTCTAGTTTGTGTCCTTCTTGCTATCAGAAAGAGAGAAGGAAACTAAATAAAACAATAAAAATGTTAGAATTGTATGCTGTCTTGGACATGGAAACAAGGGGTCAGGATCAAGATTGTGGAAAGATACCAGTTTGTATGTAGGCTAGAAAAATTAGTATTGTCCTCAACTGGAATCAGCAACCAAAAGCCTAAGTGTATGTGTCTGTAGGCTGAAGGGTTTTCAGAAATCATAAAACAAAGTAAGTCAAGTTACACTTGTTTGGAAGCATGTGGCAGAGAACACAGATTAATTGTTTAAAGGATGGCCCAAACTTAAGGCCAAGTCATACCAAATCCATCAGAAACCAAAAGTATGGCAGAATTCCTAACAGAAGGATGAGAGAGGAACAGGCATATGTAAGAACTGCCTTATAAAGCTCTTTCTTCTGTTTCACAGTCTGACTATTGTAAAGCTTTGTAATGAAGAATTCCCTAGAGTCATAAAACTAAAGCTAAATGGTGAGTGGCTGCAAATATACATACAAATATAGTGATTTTTTTGAAAATATATACTAATTTCAGGTGGCTAGATTTATTAATATAAGTAATAAAGGTCTTTTAGTTGTCAAAGTAACTTATACTTAATATTTGTTGTAATTTTAAAAAATTAAAATAATGTTAAAAATTATTTGTGAAAATGAGTTGCTTTATATGTTTACATTTAGTAGCATAATACTTTTAACATAAAGAAAATAATACAATAATTCAATATATCTGTGTTAGTCAAGAGATAATTATAAGATTTAAAAATGAATTTATGTGCAATAAATGTGATAAACAATAATGTGATATAAAATCTTCTAAATTTAATAATATTCTTGGTAGAGGATCCTGGGACAAAAACATGATTTTCTCCATATTCCTGCCCACTACCCAATATATAACATGTGGCATTACTAAATATGGAAAAATATTCAAGAATGGCAGAAGTAGAATAGAAAGAAGAGAAGGAAAGGCGTACAGGAAATCCAGGTTCCAGCCCTCAGAGACCTTTCAATTACTGGCATATGTTTATGTTTTGAGCATTATACAAATTTGTCTGCATGCCAAATTTGTTCTTGTTTCAAGTTAAGAGTAGAAATTAATCCATAGTCCTTACCATTAGAATTGCCTTAGCATAACAATTCAATCAGTAAGAAAATATAATAGACTAGAGGGTAATGGAGATTTTATAATTTATATTATTTTAATATATTTATTAGAATAAATATTAGATTGCTCAATAAATCAATGGTAACTTTAAGGTTTCTACTGTTTACCACAAATAATTTTTACAGATATATGGAGAATGTTGGTAAGGAAGCGATATGATGCCATGAGGTCTACTGTGGGCGAGACACTGCTAATCAGGCTATTGGGCTGGTCCAAAAGTCATCATGGTTTTTGCCTTTGGAAGTAATGTCAAAAACTGCGATTACTTTTGCACCAACCTAATACTTCTGCACTTTGGAAAGGCTTTGCCTACATCATTTTGGTTATTGTGAGGAAGACTAGCACACATAAGGAATTTTTCAAAATAATATTTTAACTTGAAATACTTCTCTTTGACAAATACAGTAAAAGTGATAGAGTTAAAAAGAGGACTAGGCGTAGCCCTGAGGGGATTACAGAGCAAAAAAATCTGAGGGGATTTGTATGCAAACACTTAGCTCAATATTAAAGGAGAGGCTGTGTGTGGTGGCTCACAACTGTAATCCCAGCACTGTGGGAGGTGGAGGTGGCCGGATTGTTTGAGCCCCGGAGATTAGGAGCAGGATAGGCAACATAGCAAAACCTTGTCTCTACCAAAAAAAAAAAAAAAAAAAAAATAGCAGACATGATGAGGTATACCTATAGTCCAGCCACTTGGAGAGGCTGATGTGGGAGAAATGCTTCAACTCGGAAGTTTGAGACCCACCTGGGTAGTTTAGTGAAACCTCGTCTCTACAAAAAAAAAATAATAATAATCTGGGTGGGGTGACACATGCCTACAGATCCTGCTGCTCCGGAGGCTGAAGTGGGAGGATAGATTGAGCCCAGGAGATCTAGGGTGCAGTGATCGGTGATCCTGCCACTGCACTCCAGCCTGGATGACAGAGACCCTCTCTTAACAAAATAAAAAATACAAATACGAGAAAGTCATCAAACAAAATGATGTGACTTAGCCAGTAATATTCTTCAAGAAGTCATGATTTAGGTTCTCTTACAATTCCAACTTTCACACTGAAATAAATTAAGGGTGTCTTGACTTGTTTAGTGTAGTTTAGTCAAATACAGCCATTTGTTTCCCATAGCTACTATATTACTCTCCACTAAAAAAAAAAAAAGAAGAAGAGGAAATGAGAAAAAAAAAAAAAAAAATCAGTCCCTAGCTAGAAATTTTAAAAGTCAATAACATTTAGGAAATGAAAATATATTTTGAAGTAGTATAATCATACCCAAATTTTTAGACCCTGTACTCAATCTATAAGATGTATTTGAGCAAAATATTAGAATCAACATGAACGATAATCATGTACAAGCCCATGAATAATGTTTCCCCGAAAGGTACAATAAAAAATTACTCAGTGTGAAACAAAACATTGCGACAATTATTAAAACTTTTACTACTGAATTCTCAGTATACTCAACATTAAGAAGACATTTGGAAAATATAAATGAGCACTACCGTTTTTGTTCATTTTTTAAAAATGAAAATTTTTGGTAATGTCTGACCTGAAGGCAGATATTCATTATAATAGTCAAACATCATAAGTGCATTTCAAATGTTATGTATTCTACATAAATTACTCAGGAGAAAACAACAAGTGTGCTCATAAACTTGCACACAAGCAGGGGAATGTTTCTTAGGAAAAAAATTGTGTTAAAGATATTCTACTACAATGTCTCAGGAAAAGGCATTTGTAGTATATTGCTCCATTACCTATGCTTCATAAAAAATGCAGCTATCTAATTTAATTTAGCTCTGAACAGATTTCTTAGCAGCATAATTTATGTTTTGAGAATATCTCCTAAGAATCATAGCTTGCAATCTATGGTGGTTCAATGAAGAATAATCTGTAAACAAAATCTCCATCTATCAACAAAGGCCATTAAAGACCATAAAATAACCCATCCTTGACTGATTAATGCTGCTACTGAAAGGGATTTCAGGCTATTAACATCCAGAAAATATACTACCACTGTGGTTGCATTTATTATAAATCACATAGTTATATGTACTGGTATAAAGCAGTGTTTTCTTAACCACCTCCCTCTCTCAAATTAATTTAATAACAAAGATACTTTGAAGAACACTAAATATCTATAGAAAGTAAATAATTCTATTTTTTTTCCTAGAGGAAAGGTATGTGAAGGCAGGGCTATTTATAATATATTAGATAGCTAAATATTGGTTTAACACTTTTTATATGCTGTTCAATTATGCTCATATATTTATGTCATTAAAATAGTTTCTCTAATGTAAAATAAAACATTGCATTCATTTGTATTTCTTTACACTTTTATCAACAATACTGATGGTTTTTCATGGGCAAGATAGCCATTAAAAATTGTTAGTTGTTACCTTTATGTTCATCCTATTCCATCAATTTGGTTGTCACTAACTCTTCCTCTTAGGGGATGTGAATATAGCCATTGAGCTAATAACCTTAGAAGGTTTTGTTTACTGGGGTAGATCCTGATTTTTTCAAATATAATATTTCACCTCAGAAATACTATATATTAGCTCTTACGCCTGACAAAACTACTGGCTTGGATTTGTCCAATGATTTTAACCCTTGATCTTGCCTTTAACACTCTCGGAATCTCAAAAATATTTTCTTATATTGTTTAGTACAAGGCACTGGCTAAATAGTTTAGCCACATTATCTCATGATGTCAGTCCCATGAGATAGGTATGTTTTAACCATTTTATAACATAAACAAAACTCAGATTCAAGAGGTTAACTAATATTTCCAAGATCACATAGCTAGTTTATGGCAGAGTAGGACTCGAACCTGGGACTGTGTTGATTCAAAAATCTATACAGTTAAATATATACTTGTCCTTCTGTAATACCTGAGGCTAGACAAAACAATTCCTGGCTTTTCTCTCTTGCTTTCTATGAATATTCTGTCTTAGACTACTTAGTCATTATATATTTATGTCTTCTAAGTAGAGGTCTGTTTTCCCGTACTAGTTCCTTTGGGTTTTTATAATAATAAAAATAATAATAACAGAAGAGTAGAAGAATAGGAGCAGATCGGGGAGAAGACATTCTGATGATAAGTTGGTTTAAAGAGAATGAGTTAATGGATCAGCTTCTGTGTCTGGAGTCAACAAATGACAAAGAAATGAAAACGGTGTACCATGGAACAATGCATCTGCTGGTAGTACTCGATAAATGCATACAAAATTCAAGTTTTTATTTTGTTTTGTTTCATTTTGTTGCTCTCTCTCTATATTTTTGTCAGTGTTATTTGCTTCTTATACTAGTAACATTCCTCCAGCACAGAACAACATAGGTCTATGACTTCTGTATATCTTTGCAAATATTTCATTAAAATATCTAAATGTCTTCAATACCACAAATGAAAGTCATGGGTGAACACAATATAGTACACAAAATTCAAAAGGAAATAAACATAGTTTAGCATTTTTTTTCTTACAATTGAAAAGATTTTAAAAACTGTTGAATATTTGCAATTCTCTATGCTAACTCCCTTTTTCTTGCCAAGTTATGTGTCTTTAAACACTATGGAGTCCCCTTGCAAAGTTTAACAGATAAGCAGTGATATGTATCAGTAATATTGATTTTTTAAAAATATCTCCCTGATAATTTAAGTGGATGGAATTAGAATAATTAAAACAGAAATGAAGGACAAAGAAGCACTTATTCTCAATATCATCACCTCTGATTACTTTAGAATTCTGTTAGCATGTGCTATAAAAATCCTCCTTAAAATAAATATCCCCACTAGAAGCTTAAGTTTATTCATATCTAGGGAGAATTGTTTTGTTCGGATAATTAGATCAACAGTTGACTCTACAAGCTGAGATAATGGCCCACTAGCCAACAGGAACCACCCACGTTAAGGAGAACAGAATTCAAAGAGTCTGGTCCCTTTTGCACAGTGACAGAACATATGAGGCAGCTACATATCTAGAGAGACAAGAAGATAAGTATAGGAGAGCAACCAAATCAAGATGTAATTACTCTGCATTTAATCAAGGCACCTTAGGGTCCAGACCTTTTATCCAAAACAGATCTGTAAACAGCCTACTAAACCAGAATCATCAGCTTTCTGGCTTTCTGGCTTTCTCATCTGTCTAAGTCAGTCTTCCTGGTTTTGTCACATTCCTACTTGTTTTGTCTTCAAAACTTTCTCCAACTAGGAAAATGAGAGAACAAAGAAAAATGACAAAAAAAGAAACTGTATGGTTATATGAATGATTAATATCTCCTTTTTCGTGTTGTTCCTCTTCTAAAGTATTCTACTGTTCAAAGAGTATAGAGTAAATAAATGGAAAACCAAACGCAACACTAAAGTTAATAAATAATAGGGTCTATCTCATTTGTTAAATTTCATTTCTTAAGGTGTATGTGTCTTTGAACCTTCTGGTTAATTCTACAAAATAGTTCTAGTGGCTTTGGCAGAGTGGTAGCATAGCACGTCACTTTTAAAACAGAGTTGAATAATTGTATAATCCCAAAAGTAAAAGAGGCTAACAATAAAATGAAATAAAATCAGAAATTCTCATCTTAACAAAACTACCTTTCTTGTGAACACCTTTTGTGCATAGTGAAATAAGGGACACATTTCTAAAGCTCTGTACACATATATTTATTAAAATAAATTGAGTTAACAATTGGCATTACACAGAGTGGCATGAAAAGGTTCAGTATCTTAACCTCAGCTATTCGCTAACATAAAACGATCACCAACATAAAATCTTTTTTCTTTGCATTGTTAAACTGAAATAAGTGTTTTTTTTTTGTTTGTTTGTTTTTCTCTAAACACAATGATTAATTTTTAACTTTCTAGATAAATTTTGGATTTAGGTGGGCTGGAGGCATAAATGTCACTTTCTTAGATACATAACCAGCCAAGTCAAGATGGCAATCTTGACAGAAAATCATAATCTAAAATTTTGAAAAACAAACCACAGAATATATTGTGTGTGGCTCTTTTTACATTCTAAACTATGTTATAAAAATTTTGCTTCGACTTACTTGTATAAGAAAAATAAAACTGGTTGCAGAAATATAATTTAATATTATATCTTGTGTGACCTAACAGTTGGGTAACAATTATACTAAAATGAGACATAATTTATTAATTTACACAGTATAAAACCTATTGGAATAGATTCTGTAAAGTCCAAGTAAGTTTCTTATTGTCACTGGTCAGGTTTACTTTGCAATGTCTATCTTAATATTTATGTTTTTAATATTTTTAAAACAAATTTTAAGGCCATAACATGAATAGATGAATATATAAGATAATAAATGAAACTCTAGCTCTTTGTAATTTAAAAGAGGGCAGGATAAAGAGGCACAGTAGCATGGTATAATTTTACATTTTAACTTAAGTAGATGGCAATATTTGGGAAAAGTAAGGAAATATGGAGGGTTGGACAAAAATACTGATTCAGGGCTAGAAATAATATTTATATTTTGCAATGCCCATTTTAGGGAAACATGGCATTGCTATGCTTTTAAAGCACACTTCAGAAAGTGAAAGACTTCACTTTAGAAAGTAGAATTTAGAAGGACTTCACTTTCTAAAGTATGCCTTAGAAATCCAGCAATGCTATGTTTTTTCTAAAATGAAGAGAAAGAAACTTTATCACTCTCAAACAGCAAGGCTTAAAATTTGTAGAGAATGTGAATGAGGAAGAAGAAAGACTATTGTTTGGGAAGTTCAATGAATCATATTTGCTGAGTCATTGAGTTATTAAATTCAGCAAATATTATTCACTTTGTGGCATAAGTAACAGTGAAACATGTGCCGTCACAATTTCAAGACGAAATATTAAAAATTTCAGTCTCTCTCTTTGTCTCTCTCTCTTCCTCTCTCTCTCACATACACACACACACACACACACACACACACTCACACACACACATACACATATGCACAAGGTAATTGAGGCTAGGGAGGTGAGAGAAATGCAGAGTAGGGTCTCTGACAAATGTGGTGAAGGGTCTCTGTGTACATAATGCTTTTTTGAACAATCTGAAGATAGTTAAGCAAATTCATGATCATTTTAACATTTCAGCAGATTAACTAGTATTAAAACGGGAAAAGATAACAACAAAAACACGCAAAAAATCAAAGTGGCAAATGGTTTCATTGATTATTGTGAACTATCCTGCACACATGAAAAAACAACAATCCAAATTTGTTAGCTCCTCAACCTTGGCTGAGTTTTCATGAGTATTTTATAAATGAGTGCTACAATGGCAGGAGACAAGGAACTCCAAGACCACTTCCAAATTTAAAATTATGTAATTTTCCATTGAATAATTAGTTTATTATGTATTTTCTTAATAAAGATAACTGTTTCTTAATAAAACTAATGCAATATAAAGACAAAGTGGATGTAAAATCATTAGCAAGAGAATTAGTAAACAATGCATAGCAACATACATGCATATAAACATATATACACACATATATGTATATATACTAGACCTATACGTATATAATTGTAATTATATCTTAGTATAACAATGAAAATCCTAAAATATCTCAAATGTGGAAATAAAAATGCTGAGCCAATACTAGCCTAGAGGGCTGAGAGGCCAGAAGAGATTTTGAGTTTTACCATCTGTCGGATCATTCAAGCATTTCACAACTTCCTGCCAGTATCAAATCCACACTATTTTATTTCTTCCAAGAATATTTAAAATAGATGAGAGAGGTGAAAACAGTTGAAAATGCTGAAAGTTTTATTCACATTCACTTTAAGGAGTTATTATTAAGGCAACATTGCTCATTAAAGGAATTTTAATGCCTTAAAGATTAAAGCTTTTGAAAGTCAAGAACTTTATCCCTTTGGAAGTTTAAGCAATTTGCATGACCAAAATAACCGCAAAACTATAAATTTTATATTATAATTGTTATTTGCACTATCTAACTTAATTATTAAATATTTAAACATAATAAACACTAATGAAGTGCTCTGTCACTACAAATAAGCTTCTGGTCAGGGTGCTATTGTCATTCTACTTTCTCCTTGTACTGTCATTACTTTTCTCATGCTTGTCCACAGAAATCCCCACCAAGAGGCAAAGTGCCACTTGCATACTCCTGTGTGTGGAACAAGGGTTTGGGATCAGTCTGCCATTTCTTTCTGGACTCTTCCTTGAATCTATATATTTGACCTAGAATTTCTAAGAGTTGTGAAGAGGATCAAGTGAGATATGAGGCAGAACCGTCTTTGTCAAATGGCTAACATATCATACGTATAACATATGCTAAGTACTCAGCAAATGGTGATTGTTTGTGCTACTGCTGATTTGGGCTTGGATTTTAATTTGTTTATTTTTTATTGAGTGTTGGATATGTATTTATCCATTCACACAATGTTTTCTAACATTCATCATGCTTTCTAAAGTTAAGGGAAAAAGTACACTGAAAGGTAGCTATTATCTAAAATAATAAATGCACATCAGGGGAGAGAATACATATTATGAATTAACTGAGAGTAAACACACACTAAGTAAGTGGTAAAGTGATACAAATTGAGTTCATATAGTAGAAAATAGAAGGGGGTTATTTCTATTGGCAGCTATAAGGCTAGAGTATGTTGGGACATAATTCTTCTTTACTAGATACAATATTTCTTATGGAAGTATACTCAGTAGATTTTTTATTCTGTGTTTCTGTAACTAGACAGAAATGTGTGGAAATTGTGGAACTGGGCAAGAAATGGAATAAGAAGATTCAAGAGATAATTCAACAGATGTGCAATAGATTGAAGAAAAAAGTCCAAGAAAATAATAAATGGATTAGAATTATGCAATCTCTAGTATTCATAGTTTTTTAAAAACAATATTAATCAATGAAATACATATATGTGCATCTATTCTATGCCAAGAACATCACAGTTAGCTTGGTACTTGAGACACAGAGACGAATGAGACACTGTGTATCTTTGTATAAAAACATCATAGACTTTCATTCTAGTAAGAGAGAAAAACACACATAAACTAGGAATGACAAAATAACTTACATACGAATAACAAAATGTGTGAAGCATTTCATATTTATAAAATAAACACATAAAATACTGTTCATTTTGTCAAAAACTATGTCCATTTATCTTGAAATATGTAGACTTTCTAATTTTATAATCTATTATTAGGTATAGAAACATAAATATAGAGATAAGTTTTTTCAATAATAAAAATGTTCCCAGCGGAAAATGGTGATGGATACTTAGTCTCAATGTCAGTGGCATTACAGGTATTGGTACAAACACTGCTGAACTAAAAATATCACACTGTTTAAAGGCAGTGGACTATACTCAGAAATTGTTGCTGTAGACAACAGCAGTCTCAGCATTACCAAATTATCTCATTTTTTGAGTAGAAATAAATTTTGATATATTAATGCGCAAAGCCTTTAACAATGCATTCAATTAAAAAAACTGAGAAAAAAATTTAAAATAAAGTTTAAAAAACCCTCAAAATTATGTCTGTGGGTGGAACCAACATTCAAGTTTCTGCTGTTTGATCCTGAACTAAAGGAATTATAAAAGGGAAGCATGAAGAAGAGCTCTGCAGAAACTATGGACAATTGGAAGATACAGAAAGAACACTGAGGAAAAAGCTACTCTCCTTAGATTTTCTATGGAACATTAGGTCAGGTATAAAGAACATATTCCTAGTTAGATGAGGAACTTTTAAGTCACTGAAATCATAGAACTGCTTCCTTGGAGGCCTTAATTTTTCATCTGTTTGGGGTTATTTAAATAAAGCCATAGTAAGTGTGTCCTATTTTTTCAAACTATATTTTGTGGACTCCCCAACTATAATCAAAGGATGTGCTTGATAAAATGCAGATTCCCAGACACATATTTCTGTAACTAGACAGAAATGTGTGGAAATTGTAGAACTGGGCAAGAAATGGAATAAGAAGATTCAAGAGATAATTCAACAGATGTGCAATAGAATATTGCACAACAGAATCAAATATTTTTGATTGGGTACAGAATTCTGATTTTTTTTAAAGTACCTCTAGTTAATTTTAATACAAAGTGTATGTTCAGAATTATACCACTGTACTCACAGCCACCAAAGACACTTGTTTAGTTAAAGACTTCTGAGTCCCACTCAGACTTATGAGTACCTTGGAATTGGAACCCGAGAGACTTGTATTTATAACAAGTTTAACTAGGTGATATCAATGTGTCTTCAGCTACATGGAGGCTATATTTTATTGCATTATATAGTCTTCCTTCTGATTACTAATTTCCCTTAGATGCCCATTTTTACAATAAAATTAATTTAAAAGTTTAAAACTGTTTTGTAAAATGGCATTTCTGGCCTAACTACTTGTTTAAATTCAGCATTAAAAAGACAACCTAGTTTATAAGCAATATGTCATTAAAGATCACTGATGTTTATAATGAATTTCATTGCATTTTTTAAAATATGACTTTATTTATTTATTTATTTATTTAAGTAGAGACTGAATTTCACCATGTTGGCCAGCCTGTCTCCAACTCCTGACCTCAGATGATCCATCTGCCTTGGCCTCCCAAAATGCTGGCATTACAGGCGTGAGCCACCGCACCTGGCCTAAAAACATGACTATTTGGTAAACATCACAATGGTCCTAAGAATATTGTGAAGATTCTTTGCAGTGGGATGGTAGCCATTGCGTAACTAATTGATCAAATTTTAAGATCTTGTAAGAAATCATAGAACTGCTTCTTTGGAGGCCTTAGTACTTTCTTAATTACCTAACTTATTTGTGAATCTGTTTTTGAATAATAGTACAATTGTGTTTTCGAAGCCATCTTACTCAGAAGTAAATTATGTTAATATACAATAAAGAGAACATACCCTTTTATTATATGTATATGGAAAATTACTATCAGGTATTCCATACAGCTAACATTTTTGTGACCTGGGTACCAGGACTTCAACTGAGTGAGAAAATGAGAATAAGAAACGTAAAGCATTGATGAACAACATAGTATATACAACATTAACCGTCATTACTATATATTTTAAAATAGGCTTAAAATAAAAGGGCAGGTATGGGGGCTCATGCCTGCAATCCCAGCACTTTGGGAGGCCGAGGTGGGTGGATCACAAGGTCAGGAGTTCAAGACCAACCTGGCCAAGATGGTGAAACCCCAACTCTACTAAAAATACAAAAAAAAAAAAATTAGTCAGGCATGGTGGTGGGTGCTTATAATCTCAGCTACTCAGGAGGCTGAAGCAGAGAATTGCTTGAATTCAGTAGGCAGAGGCTGCATTGAGCTGAGATCATGCCACTGCACTCTAGCCTGGGAAACAGAGTGAGACTCCATCTCATAAATAAATAAATAAATAAATAAACAAACAAACAAATAAATAAATAAGAAGAAGAAGCCATAAGATTAGGAGAAAGAAGAGGATATGGAATGGAATAAGAGTCACAGAATGTCCAAATAAGCTTACATGCTCACATGGATGTGAAAGGAGAGTATTCAGCCCAACTGTAAATTTGTTTTCAAAATATATTAGAAGACTGGGAAATTTGTCTATAAATTCTACTTCCATTTAACATGTTCTAAAGTTCTTCTGTCACGTAAATGTAATATGAGAAGAAGTAACATATTTTGATATCTCCTGTTTTCTATAGACAAAGTACGTAGATTAAGTATATGAGTATTTGAGGTTGAAATGCATCTATTAAAATCTATTAAAATGACAGTATAAACATCTATTTAACTGGAGCAATAAACATACATATCCTTCCTCAAGTGATATTTAGGTTATTACAAATGCCCTATTAGGTTTAGTTATCTTCCTCATTTGAAACACTTTCCACATACAGATAGTAATAGCCTACTAGCCTTATGTTGGAACATACATTATGATGTAAAACCAGGGAAATATTTCAGATAAAGGACTCATTCTCAGCAGTGGTACATGATTATGAAGCTGTTTTTTATCATCATGATTGCTGTGAGCACCGAATAAGAACATGCAAGTAGCTTGGTTAGCATAATGTATAGCACAGAGTAAGAATATAACAAATGTGAGTTACTAGGACTGTAATGATTATCATTATTATTGTTTAAATAGTAATCTCTGTATGTAAAATGACACACATATTCTACTAATAGATTTGTGTTATCTACTTTGTGTGTGTGTATATATGCGTGTGTGGGTGCGTGGGCACCAATGGAGCAATAATGAGCTTGCTACATGTTATATATTTCTAGAATCACTAATTATGTTGAAATATTATTACAAAAGTATGTGCCTTAACAAACTAATAAATACTTTGATGTCTAAATAAGCTCACTATAGAGCAAAATACATGAAGACACACAGAGGGGGCTGTATATGGAGATAAGAGCAGCATGTTATTCCCTATGAAAAAATATATTTGTCTCCAGACAAAATGGTACTCAGGAGGATATCAAAGCATCAAATGGATGTTTTCATTAAAAGAAAATATGTAGTATGAATTTTTTAAAATTTCATTCCATGATATTACTCATTAGCTCTATTTTTAACAAAATGTTCCCTTTTGCATAGAGAAAGGAAAGTCAAACACTGATCTTCAATGTTAGTAGTTTACAACCTGAAAACATCTTACATTGTATTTTACAGGTTTAATCTAACTTAAAAATAAAATGTTAAATAAAAGACAATTAAATTGAAGATCTCTCATGGAGAAACTTGTGAGGATACTAATGTAGACTCTACTTCCGCAAAATCTAACTTCAAAGCGATTTTGAAGAAGCCATCAATTCTCTCCCGTGGCAGACTGGGATAACATCTGTTAACAGAGGTGAAAAAAATTAAGTAATTTAAAGGAAGGAGGGTTAGTAATTTTGATTAGGATAAGAGAGGAAATGGCAAGAGAAACAGCTATGGTTTCATAATGATATTGAGATAAGTCTCAAAGGCTGAAGGAAGAATTTAATATAATTATTACATCTAGTGATATTGATGAGGAACACATTGTTTCTCCCTTAGTTTTCCTTTTGTGTGTTCTCTTGTAACAGATTGTTCATGTTTTAAGTAAATACTGGGAGTGAGGAATGGTGGGGTGCAGAGCTGTTAAGCAGAGGGATTTGTTCCCACCAAAGGTACTCTAAATTAAATAAGATGTGCTTGCTTTTCAAAGGTGACTTCAAGTTAAGTGCCTAGCTTCCACCGTCACCACTATGTTCCAACTCTAATAAAAGTATCATCTTTAATTTTCTACACTGCCATAGTAGAGCAATCATAGTGTGGACTACATTTACATTATTTTTTCTACTTCCTATTTGTATTCTTCAAAAGTTCTTAATCTGTGCTCTAAATCTGAGACTGGGCTTCTAAGAGTAGGTTCACTGATTGTATTATCCAAGACAAGGGTTGGCAAACTATAGCCCACAGGACAAATCCAGCCCACCACCTGATTTTTGTAAGACTGAAAGGGTAAAAATGGTTTTGACATTTTTTAACAGTTGGGGGAAAAAAGTCAAAAAAATAGATATTTCTTAACATGGGAAAATTATATAAAATTTAAATGTCCACAATCTTGTTCCCCTTTTAAAGATATATTGTTGATGATTTTAACACTACAATAAGCAGAGTTAAGTTGCTGCAACAGAGACTACCTGGCTCACAAAAGCCCGAAAGATTTACTTTGTTCTTTACAGAAAATGTTTGCTGACCCCAACTCAATAACTTATTTTGTACAAACATAAATTGATCAGGAAAATAATACTGTGAACCTACAATATGATTGTAGCATAATGAGAAAATTAGGCAAAGATTGATAAAATACCAATCTTATTATTATATGATCACATATCATATAGGAAAAATCTGATACAATGGATTTAGGCTATCAGATGAGAATTTGAGTGATAAAAAGATTCTAATATTTCTAGTCTTATAAATGAAACTGAGCCTAAATGAAGCTTTCAGGGGAAATGATCATGTAAGGCAAATTACAAGGTTTGGTTTCCAAAACCAATTCTTTATATGCTTTACTGAAGGTCAAGGATACAGAATATGCCAGTGCACCTTCAGAAAGAAGCCTGTATCAGCACGTTTAAATCACCGAATGTTCTCCCCATCTACTTTGTTGTGAAAGCTGAGCAATACATTTTGTCATAGATACCACTGAGAAAGTAAGGCAGAAATTGTTATTAGTAGTATATAACAATCATAATAGGCTAACTTTTACTGTAAAACTCTATTATTTATATGTTTTCTAGACACCCTGTAGGATTATCTGTATTTTGCAATAGAATTGTGATGTGTAAGAGAAACAGAGGCAGTCCATGTTTTCATTGTCATTCTAAGGGACATATTATCCATACAATGCTTCCTTTTTCCCCTTTACTGAAAACCTGTGTATAAAACACTCCACCATGCTTTCCTGAAACATAAAAGAAGATTTATTACTATTCTAATAAACAAGTAAGAATACAAATATACAATCTCCTAATATTCAATGGAGAAAAATATATATTCTTTTTTAGGAGGACACAAAAATAGTAAGCTTAAGTATGTTCTGTTCCCTAAGGTTTACTGTATAGGTGGAGAATATTATGTTTCATTTAAAATTATATACTTGTAGTTCATTTTAAGTAAGCCCAGTGGACATAAATCTGATTCATTCATAAATGCAAAATTTTGTTGTAATTATTTGCTTAACCAAAGCAATATTCATCAAAAATGAATTAATGTAAGGATTATTTTATTTCAAGTAAATGAACATCTATTGATCAGTGACCTTCCAAACCCCGTACAATACTAATTACTATTAATAATAAAATACATCCTCTAGTGCATATTAAATGGTTCAATTTATTAAATATGCTGATCTCTGCATACCTCCTCAAGACTATTATTTAGGAAAAGTTTACTTTGCATGAGAAAGAAAAGATGAAATATGCAAACACTAAGTTTACTGAAACTTCACCAAATACAAGCTTCCTTGGAGGCCCTTGTTCTGAATAATCTCACCCTGTTAAAATCAGACATTTTAAGCAGATAACCCAACTTAATTTTTTAAACAATATAAAAAGTCCAAAATGTGTGTAATTCTCTGCCTCTGAATATATAGTCTCTATCCATTTTTCTCATTGTTTTAATCTAAGAGGAAGATTATTTTTTCTCTTTTTAAAAGCACACTCCTTCAGCATTGTTTTTACCTCTAAACTCCTTAGATTTTCTCCTCAAATCCTATTTGTCTCTGCACAATCTCATCCTCCTTTAGCTGGAATCACTCATTGGTGATTAAACAGAGTCACACAGAAAACAATGAATGCTAAAATGTGGGCAGCAAGAAGGAGAAGGGAAGAAATATTTTTCAGGAAAGAAAATTGAACACTATTTGTCAGGGATGTAGTAAAGGGGAACAAACATTAGAGAAAGGGTGATTGGTTGATAGTGTCAAACATTGTAAAGAAAGGAAGAAGAGGTACTTTTTAATTAGAAAAATGGATAATCATTTTTAAGCTTTGAGTTAGAGTTATTACCAAGGAATGAGAATTTAAGTTCCCTCTGTGGTTTTCTGTGATGATTAAATCACCAGCTTTTCTTACGAGGTAGCTGATATTGGCTAAGTAAGAACGAAAGTCTGTGGGGAAGACTGATGAACATACTTTTATAAACAAAGAGACTGCAAAGGAGTACCATTCTTGTCACAGGAAGAGATACTCTAGTGTCTGAATTTGTGAGGGAGTGTGTGGAGGTCAATGTTGATTCTCTATATATCTACCCAAGGAAATTTATGTGTGATGTGTGTGTGTGCGCATGTGTCTGTGTGTATGTGTATTGTAAGGGGAAGCCATGAGATATTAGATCTCCCTGGCTTTTCCTATCTCTGACAAGAAACACGGTAGCTCTAGAGAAGTTCAGTGCTGGAGAGAACGTTGACTTTGATAAATACAATAATTGGTGACAAGATTTAAATTTTGTTTTCCATGAGTTCTGGTGATAGGGCATTCTGGCTTGTTTTATGTCATTTGTCCTAATCCTCTTAACCTCTTAAACTATTCTACAAACTAGTTTAAATATTTCTTCCTATAATTTCAAACCCTTGCTGTCAAACATCAGTGTAAGCTGTATATATATTTTTCCCACTATGGTGGGAAAAACCATTAATCCAGTGGCTATTTCCTGTACATTATCTCTCATTTCTGTTCTCTTTCTGTTTCCATCAATGTCTTTCACAACCTCCTCTCTCTTTATGATGTATTTCAGAGCAGATTCTTTATTTTCATTTTCCTAAGACCTGCTGCATCTTGCCTACTAATGTCAGATACGTTTTCTTCAAACGTCACAATTATTTTCAGGCTAGTTCTTCGCTTGAATGCCTATGTGATTCCCATTACCTCCAAATAAAATCCAATCCAATCAACTTAATTATTCACAGTTTTGTTCAATTGATTTTACTTTCCCTGCCTGACTTTCTATTAGTCTATTCAAGGTAGGCTAGTTTCCACCATTGTGCTGACTTCTTGCCCTGAAATAACTACTTACAGTCTTACTCATCAAAGCAAACGACATCAATTAATGAAGTAAAACTCTTGTCCTAGGTTGTCTATTGGTCTTCTCTGATCTTTTGGTGGCAGAAGCTCTGCATACATCCATCTTGCCTAGACAGTATTGTGCAAATTAACACAACCAAAAAAAAAAAAAAAGACAAATTATGGTTCCTTTTATATATTTTAAAAGTACTATTATAAATAATAAAATACATTTTTATGTGACTTTTTTACATAATAGTATCTACTTCATAACGTGTAAAGATTAAGTGGATTTTTATAAATAACATGCATAGAACCATGCTGAGAAAAATATGAATGTTCTAACATTGTTACTGATTGTTACTGTTATTTTATTGCTATTCTTTAATTGGTAGAGACAAATGTTGACTGAACTATTTCTTTGGCAAGAAATAAACAATACTATATTTTGGGCTCTTCAAGCCCAGTCTCTTCTGGCTTGGAACACTAAGCTATATAAATTGACCCTCATTAGTTAAAATGTAAACTACATTAAAAATTCATTTTCTTAATCAAGATGAAGCTAAGATACTTGGTTTCCAAACCATTAAAATTTTATGAACAATTCTCTGTAACAGCATTTACCTCTGGTATAGTTGACTACTAGTTATGCACTGATAAATATTACTAGGCTCCATTAACTACTTGCTTTGATCTGTGTTGTCACAAACAGGAAGGTATGGAAACTGTTGATGGCTGATACACTGACTATACAAAATACTATATTTTAAAATGAAAACGTGAAATTAATTTATCAAGATAAACTGTAGTGATTATGAGGAAAGAACAGAGAGTACCTGTTTGATACACTAAAAAATCTTTTCAAGAACTAAAGAAAATCATGGGTTTAGATTATAAAGTCATAATGTGATAAGGAAATTTTTGCTCATGAGGAAATATGTCAACTAATTTTATAATATTGTTTCTCCATTGAAGTATTTTTACATGTGTTTGGCTACTTAAAATAAGGTAAATTAATTATAATGCTCTAAATGAAATTTGGCATATACCATCTCTTAAGTTTGGGGTTTACAGTGCAGGAACAAAAAAGAAAAGGGAAGCGTGGTGAAAATATTTAGAACCATTTTTCTAGCATTTAAAAGGATTAGTAGCAAACATATTACAAAATATAAAATACTGATTGTCTTGAATTTGTTACCTGATCCCAAGTTATGAACATTAAAAGTGTCATAAAGAAACAAAGTCAGACACTTGTTAAAAATAGCAAGATGGATCTTAGTAAGATAATACAGTAGGGAAGAGAGACTTCAGTGTAAACTAGGTTCATCTCTGATGAAACAAAAGGCAGGAGGCTGTTTAAATGCTGGAATATGCTAAAGTAGGGGTTCCCAATCCCTGGGCCAAAGACCAGTATGGGTCTGTGGCCTGTTAGGGACTGGGTTGCATAGCAGGAGGTGAATGGTGAGTGAACAAGTAAGTAACAATTTGTCTGTATTTACAGTGGTTCCCCATCACAGGCATTACTGCTTGAGCTCTGCCTCCTGTCAGATGAGCCACAGTATTAGATTATCATGGGAGTGCAAACCCTGTTGTGAACTGTGCATATGAGAGGTCTAGGTTGCATGCTCCTAATGAGCATCTAATGCCTGATGATCTGTCAGTGTTCCCGTCACCCCCAGATGGCAGCTTGCACAAAAACAATCTCAGGGCTCCCACTGATATTACATTATGGTGAGTTGTATAATTATTTCATTACATATTACAATATAATAATAAAGTACACAATACATGCAATGCACTTGAATTGTCCTAAAACCATCTCCCCACCCCACTGGGTCCACAGAAAAATTGTCTTCAGTGAAACTAGTCCCTGGTGCCAAAAAGACAGGGGACACCTGTACTAAAGCAAAAGTACCAAAGCACTTTGAGGTCAATGGTCAATGTGACTAGGCCAGTTGTATCTGCTAACTGGCACTTACAGAAATAAAGTTCCTACTTTACCACAGAGACTGGGAAATAGAGGCCCTATCTTTCTCAATGGTTACATTTCAAAAGGAGGTCTCCCAGGTCCTTGAGAAGGACATTCCTCAGTTGCAGATACAGTTCACAATGACAAGGAAAGGACTTACAATTACAAGTTTCCTAAAGTAAATTCTCTAAGAAAAGGGAAGTCTGGGACCCATAGCCAATGATATGGTTTGGCTCTGTGTCCCCACCCAAATCTCATCTTGTAGCTCCCATAATTCCCTTGTGTTATGGGAGGGCCCCAGTGGGAGATGATTGAATTATGATGGGGGGACTTTCCCTGCTGTTCTCCTGATAGTGAATAGGTCTCATGAGATCTGATTGTTTTAAGAAGGGGAGTTTGCCTGCACAAGCTCTCTCTTTGCCTGCTGCCATCCACGTAAGATGTGACTTGCTCCTCCTTGCCTTCCACCATGATTGTGAGGCTTCCCCAGTCACATGGAATTGTGAGTTCTCTACTAAACTTTTTTCCTTTGTAAATTGCCCACTCTCAGATATGTCTTTATCAGCAGCATAAAAATAGACTATTACAGTAAATTGGTAACAGTAGAGTGAGGGTTTGCTGAAAAGATACCTGAAAATGTGAAAGCAACTTTGGAACTGGCTAACAGGCAGAGTTTGGAACAGTTTAGAGGGCTCAGAGGAAGAGAAGAATATGTGGGAAATTTTGGAACTCCCTAGAGACTTGCTGAATGGCTTTGACAAAAATGCTGATAGTGATATGAACAACAAGGTCCAGGCTGAGGTGGTCTCAGTTGGAGATGAGGAACTTGTTGGAAACTGGAGCAAAGATGACTTTTGTTATGCTTCAGCAAAGAGACTGGCAGCATTTAGCCCCTGCCCTAGGGATTTGTGGAACTTTGAACTTGAAAGAGATGATTTAGGGTATCTGGCAAAAGAAATTTCCAAGCAGCAAAGCATTCAAGAGGTGATTTGGGTGCTGTTAAAGGCATTCAGCTTTATAAAGGAGGCAGAACATGAATATTCACAAATTTTGCAGCCTAATGATGGGATAGAAAAGAAAATCCTATTTTCTGAAGGGAAATTCAATCAGGCTGCAGAAATTTGTGTAAGTAAGAAGGAACCTACTATTAATCCCCAACACAATAGGGGAAATGTCTCCAGAGCTTGTCAGAGGTCTTTGCAGTAGGCCCTTGCACCACAGATCTGGAGGACTAGGAGAAAATGGTTTCATGGGTGGGGCTTAGAGTCCCCATGCTGTGCACAGCCAGGGACTTGTTACCCTGCTTCCCAGCCACTCCAGCCATGGGTGAAAGGGGCCAATTTAGAGCTTGAGCCTTGGCTTTACAGGGTGCAGGCCCTAAGCCTTGGCAGCTTCCACGTGGTGTTGAGCTTGTAAGTGTACAGAAGTCAAGAACCGGGTTTTGGGAACCTCTGCCTAGATTTCAGAAAATGTATGAAAATGCTTGTATGTCCAGGCAGAAGTTTGCTGCAGGGTCTTGGCCTTCACAGAGAACCTCCCCTAGGGCAGTGCATAAGGGAAATGTGGGGTTGAAGCCCCTACACAGAGTCCCTATTGGGGCACCACCTAGTGGAGCTGTGAGAAAAGGGCCACTGTCTTCCAGACCCCAGAATGGTAGACCCACTGACAGATTGCACAGTTTACCTGGAAAAGCTGCACTCAATACCAGCCCATGAAAGCAGCTGGGAATGAGACTGTACCCTGCAAAGCCACAGGGATGGAGCTTCCCAAGACCATGGGAACTCACCTGTTCCATCAGTGTGACCTGGATGTGAGACATGGATTTAAAGGAGATGATTTTGGAGCTTTAAGATTTGACTGCCCCACTGGATTTCCAACTTACACAGGGCCTGTAGCCCCTTCGTTTTGGCAAATTTCTCCCATTTGGAATGGCTGTATTTTCCCAATGCTGGCACCCCCATTGTATCTAGGAAGTAACTAACTTGTTTTTGATTTTACAGGCTCATAGGCAGAAGGTCCTTGCCTTGTCTAGGATAAGACTCTGGACTGTGAACTTTTGAGTTAATGCTGAAATGAGACTCCGGAGGACTCTTGGGAAGGCATGATTGGTCTTGAAATGTGGAAATATGAGATTTGGGAAGGACCAGGGGTGGAATGATATGGTTTGGCTCTATGTCCCTGCCCAAATCTCATCTTGAAGCTCCCATAATTCCCACATTTTGGGAGGGAGCTGGTGGGAGAGGATTGAATCATGGGGGCAGATCTTTCCTATGCTTTCTCATGATAGTGAATGAGTCTCATGAGATCTGATGGTTTTAAACATGGGAGTTTGTCTGCACAAACTCTCTCTTTGCCTGCTGCCATCCACATAAGATGTGACTTGCCCCTCCTTGCCTTCCACCATGATTGTGAGGCTTCCTCAGTCACGTGGAACTGTGAGTTCTCCATTAAACCTCTTTCCTTTGTTAATTGCCCAGTCTCAGGTATGTCTTTATCAGCAATGTGAAAATGGACTGGTACAGCCAGGTTTTGGCAGAAACAAACAGTAACTTAATTTTGGCAACATTGATGTTTCTCAGATAAGCATTTAAGCAGGCTGGGATTGTTAACCTGGGACACAGCCTTGAGCTCTTAAAAAGCTGTGCTAGTGTTTGTTCAAGTCTTTTAGTGTGGGACATGCACAAAATCATTTATGCTGAGAATCTGCAGTTCTCACAGGCCAACATTAAGGCCCAGTCAACAAAAAGGCTCGAGGAGCTTGACTAAGGTCTGGTCAAGGAGAGAGTCTTTGCCACAAGAAACTACTAATAATAACTAATATCTCTAAGCTACTATTTGTCATGCACTGAGCTAGTATTTGAAGCATCTTCTTATTTAATTCTCATATTTCCTCTTGAGGAATATACTAGGATTACTCCTTTTATTTGAAATGCATACCAGGCTAAGTAACTTTTTCATGAATTAATGCTGTCCTCGTGTATTTAAACTGTATTTTCATAAGTTAGCACTAGATACAGGAACCGAGGGAACAGGTGTAGAAGTTCCAAGAAACTGAATGTGTGGGCAAAGCAAAGAATGGCTAAACATACAACATCCACCAAGTTACTGTACATGAGAAGCAGCAGGAAGATGTAGGTTTCCTGTGGCCTTATATTCTTCTCATATAAGTTATAGATTCATGTATTGCCTGATTTTTGGAGATTTCCGGAGATGTACCAACTTGATCTCTCATGTGAGTTTCTCTTATTCTGGATTTTCAGTGACTTTTTCTCTTACTTTATTGGCTCTAAAATCACAGAAACCCTGTTTACCACAATCTTTTTCTTAAATTTATTTTTACAGGTCTTTAGTTAAAAGTTACAGGGGAGCAGACAAACCTTAAACTTGATAATACATGAGAAATAATGTTACTAGTATCTTAGAAGTCATGCCAGTAATTCGTCCAAATTTAAGCATCAATTGAAATACGAATGCAAAATTATTATACATGATTAATTACTTTAGGTCTTTCATCAGTTTATGGTAGAGTAACCAAATTGCCCTTGATGCCCCTCATGTGTCAAATACTGTTTTGGGTGCAAAGGATAGAGCAATAATATGACATGACTCTTGAGTCAGTTTGGTTATGACTGGAGTTGGTGAGAATGTTAGACTCACATTCATGAGTGGATTTGATAAATACATTGTGGCTGACATGATATCTGCTCTCACTAAGATTTCCATTTCAGTTCTTTGACTTCTCCTTTGCTTTGTTAGGAATGGCCTATATTGGCTACACCAAAAATTTACACTAATTAGTGAGCACTTCAGCTACTTTAAAAGAGAAGCTCAAATAGGAAGGAATATGCATATACACACAATTTTGTAAATATGAGATTCAAAACTCCTAGAAAGTTCATGCCAAAATTACCAAATTCTTTGAATTCTCAAAATTGCTAAATTGCTGAGCAATCTTCATCTAGCTACAGTACTTATTATTCCATCTGAAGCAAGCATATGCTTCAACACACAAAAAAAAGTTGAGTGCAAAACTATTAAGTAAAACTCTGAGAAAACATCATTTTTGTACCTGGCAATCAGGCAATTACTTAAAAATGTTAGCTAATATTTGTGAGTGTTATATTTAATTAAACATTAAAGAACTTTATAGAAGTATATTTTAAAAAGAAAGAAAGGAAGAAATGTAATAAACCAGAATTAAAGAGAAGATATGCAAAATGTTATTTGACAGAATCCGGAAGCACATGGAAAAGTTAATTCACCATGGTCAAGAAGGCTATATTCTTGGGAAGCAAAGTCGGTTCAACATATGCAAATCAATAAATTTGATTCACCTCATAAACAAAAGTTAATAACCATATCATTATCTCAATAGACTCAGATAAATCTTTTGATAGAATTCAACATCCCTTTATGATAAAAATCTACAACAAACTAGGCATTTAACATACCTCAAAATGATATGATAAACCTAATATATGACAAACCTAGAGCAAAATCATACTGAATGGACAAAATCTGGAAGCATACCCCTTGGGAACCAGAGCAAGACAATAATGCCCACTTTCACCACTCCTATTCAACATAGTACTGGAAGTCCTAGACAGAGCAATCAGGCAAAAGAAAAAAAAAAAATACAAGGCATCTAAATAGAAAAAAAAGGCAGTCAAATTAACTCTCTTCAGTGCTGATATAATTCTATACCTAGAAAACTGTAAAGACTCTTCCAAAAGGACCCTAGAATTGATTAGCAACTGCAGTAAAGTTTCAGGATCCAAAATACACATACAAAAATCAGTAGCATTTCTATACACCAACAATGTTCAAGTTGGGAGCCAAATTAAGATCACAAACCCATTTACAATAGCCACAGAAAAATTAAGTAGGAATGCATCCAACAAAGGAGATGAAAGATTTCTAGAAGAAGAATTACAAAATGCTGCTGAATGAAATCACAGATGAAACAAATGGGAAAAAGTTCCATGCTCATGGACTGGAACTACCAACTATGTTTTTCCCAGAACTAGAAGAAAGTCTTCTAAAATTCATATGGAACTGGAAAAGAGCTTGAATAGCTAAAGCAATCCTAAGTGAAGAGAAGAAAGCTGGAGGCATCACATTATCTGTCTTCAAATTGTATATACAGCTACTTTAACTAAAAAAGTGTGGTATTGTCAAAAAAACAAACACATAGACCAATGGAACAGAATAGAGAACAGAAATAAAGCTGCACACTTACAACCATCTGATCTTCAACAGAGTTGACAAAAATAAGCAATGGGGAAAGGACTTTCTATTCAATAAATGATGCTAGGATAACTGACTAGCCATATGCAGAAGAATGAAATTGTACTCCTGCCTTTCATTGCAGGCAAAAAAATTGTCTCAAGATGAATGTAAGACCTAAAACTATAAAAGTGCCAGAAGAAAACCTAGGACATGACATTCTGGGCATCAGCCTTGGCTAAGAATTTATGAGTAAGTCCTCAAAAGTAATTGCAAAAGCACAAATTACAAAAAAAATGAAAATGGACAATTGGAACCTTAAACTAAAGAGCTTCTGCATCTCCAAATAAACTGTCAACAGAGTAAACAGATAACCTATGGAATGGAAGGAAATTTTCATAAGTTATGCGTCTGACAGAAGTCTAATAACCAGAGCCTCTAAGGAACTTAAACAATTAAAAAGTGAAAAAACAAATAAGCTCATTGAAAAGTAAGCAGAGGACATGAAGAGACCGTTCTCAAAGGAAGACTTACAAGCAGCCAACAAACATATGACAAATGCTCTACATCACTAAGCATCAGAGAAATACAAATCAAAACAAACGAGATACTGTCTCACACCAATCAAATTGTTATTATTAAAAAGTCAAAAATAACAGATGTTTATGATATATGTCCCCACAATATCCCACATAAAATTTCAATTCCCGATGTTGGAGGTGGGTCCTGATTGGAGGTGTTTGGATTATGGAGACTGATTCCTCATGGCTTGGTGCTGTCCTCAGACAGTGAGTGAGTTCTCCTGAGATCTGGTCATTTATCATTTAAAATATGTGGCACCGCCCCACCTCTCTCTTGCTTCCACTCTGCCATGTGAGATCCTTGCTCCAGCTTTGCCTTTCACCATGAGCAAAAAGCTCCTTGAGGCCTTCCTAGAAGCTGAGAAGATGCTGGCGCTGTGCTTCCTGTACAGCCTGCAGAACCATTAGCCAATTAAATCTCTTTTCTTTAAAAATTACCCAATGTCAGGTATTTATTGATAGTAATACAAGAATAGCCTAACACAGTTGGTGAGGCTGTGGAGAAAAGGGAATGGTTATACACTCTGGGTTTGAATGTAAATTAGTTCAGCCTCTGTGGAAAGCAGTTTGGAGATTTCCCAAAGAACTCAGAACTACCATTAGACACAGCGTTTACATTACTAGGCATACACACAGAGGAAAATAAATCATCCTACAAAAAAGGGACACATTAATTTGTGTGTTCCATCACAGCACTGTGCACAAAAGCCAAGTGTATTAGTCTGTTTTCACACTGCTATAAAGAACTGCCTGAGACTGGGTAATTTATAAATGAAAAACATTTAATTAACTCCCAATTCGGCATAGCTGGGGAGGCTTCAGGAAACTTACAATTATGGTAGAAGGCCAATGGGAAGTAAGGCACTTTTTCACAAGGCAGCAGGAAGGAGAATGAATTCAGGGGGAACCACCACACACAGGTAAAACCATCAGGTCTCATGAGAACTCACGCACTATGGCGAGAACAGCATAGGGGAAACCGCCCCCATGATTCAACTACCTCCACCTGGTCTCTCCCTTGACATGTGGGGATTAAGAGGACTACAATTCGAAATGAGAATTTGGGTGGGGACACAGGCAAACCTTATCATCAAGACATGGACTCAACCCAGGTGTCCATGGATTGGATAAAGAAAATGCCGTACATATACACCATGGAATACTACACAGCCATTAAACAAGAATGAAATCATGTCCTTTACAGTAACATGGATGCAGCTGGAGGCCCTTATCCTAAGCAAATTAATACAGGAAGAGAAAACCAAATATTGCATGTTCTCACTTATAAGTGGGAGTTAATCACTGGGTACACATGGACATAAATATAGGAACACTAGCACTGGGAACTACTATAGTGGGAAGAGTAGAAGTGGGTCAAGATCTGAAAAAATACCTGCTAGGTACTATGCTCACTATCTGGGTGATGGGATCAATCATACCCCAAAACTCAGTGTCACACAATATACTCATGTCTCAACCCTGAATCTAAAACAATAGTTGAAAGCATAAAACATAAAATAAATCTTCAATTGGCATGATAAATGTTAAAAATTAAACATCAGGGGAGAATGTGTGAGGAGCATGTGGTGATATTCTGTATTACCTTGGCAACCTTTCAGCAAATTTAAATTTATTTCAAAATAAAAATTTATATTAAAATTACCCTTGTTAATATTTTAATTAACAATATTTATAACTTAAAAAAGGAAATTAAATGTGTTTCAAGAATAAGGGGACACTGACATCCTTCTTCTTCCATTCTGAAGAAGATCATAAAACATAAGCACTTGTGCCGGCCCCAAGACTGGATCAAAAGGTTAACACACAGATCTATTAATCACACATCTAAAATTCTCAAACACTAAGATATTCCGTTGACTCTAAAGTCAGACCTGAATCCTACCTCAAAGGACTTGAACAAGAAGTTTCAAGAAAAAAATAGCAACAGTTGTTTTAGGAGGAAATGTGCATATTTTATAGGTCAACAAGGACAGGTATGAGACAGGTAGCCTGAATTCCCACTAACAGGAATATTAAAAAGAAACAATGAAAGAAAAGTATATAATTACCTACAGAAATGAAATTGTAAACTAAAGAGAGTTCCGGTTTAGCAGATTAAAGCAGAAGTCTTGACTCCAGTTTCCATTTGGGCTAACACCATAATGGAATATGGAGACTGAAAAAAAGCCCAAGTAAATGAGACACATTTCTGTGGAAGGAGTTAGATGATTTTTTTTTTTTTTTTTTTTAACAGAGTAACCTGAAGAAGGGAACCTGCATAATCCTGAAGGTCAGGGAGCAAAGTAAAGAGTAAAGAACATCCACTGGAGATTTTCTTCTTCTGAATTCCTTGGGTTTTAAGTACATCCTTTTGTGAGATGCAATGGATGTTGGGTTGCAGGCAGAGTTTGAAGTCTTTCCCTTCATATTTTCTAATTCTTTTTATAAGTTGCCCTAATCATTTAGAGAGGAGTTTTGCATGAACCTGAAAGTTGCAGAGTTTGTTTTGTAAAAAATAAGAAACACTAGTGTCAAAGATCAAGTAAGGTAGACTGGTTGCTTTACCCATTATTCAGGCAGAGAAGGAAAGTAGTGAACTGTGTTGGCCATGTCTAGGTTCAAGGAGGAGACAGGTGAAAGCCCAGAGTACCTAACAGTGGAGAATTTCTTGACCCTGGAGGAAAAAAGGTTTTATGTGAAGAAGATGCAAAAAGTAAAATGGAAAAGAAACAGTGTGAAGGTGTCCTCCCCACACAAACACTGGCTCACTGAGGGAAATGGGAGTCTTCATGATCTCCAAGATTTCCGAAAATATCAGGTATCTACCTGTAAATCGATTATGCCCCTAACCTAATGTTAATGAATGTATTCTCTATGGAGAGATCTCTCTGCAATAACCATGGAGATCTAAAAAACTGAACCTAAATCATAAAAAGAGTTTAGGCACATATGAGAAGTGTTTTAGAGACAATGTCTTTGACAGCATAATTGTACACAAATCAGCCAGAACTTTTCATGACCCCATGCATTAGCTGATATTCCAAGATGTCCACACACCAGCCATGAATCTCTTTCTGGCTACTGGAGTTATTCCTTATCTTCATACATGCCTTCCATTACTTTCAGGTTTCTTGTGTCCAGAGCCAAATGACTGAATTAAACTCTGATAAACTTGTATCAGGACCGGCCTTGATTCTTACCAAAAGCAATACTGCATTTCAAGAGAATGAAACCTTTTATAAGGTAAATTATAAAATATTGTATTGCTTTCTATACTTGTAACAGGAGCACCCTTGATTCTTACCAAAAACAATACTGCATTTCAAGAGGATGAAACTTTTTATATGGTGCATTATAAAATCTTGCACTGCTTCTGTACTTATACATATTTTGCATATGTCATTATAGCCAATAACAATTTTAGAAATAATTAAAGTCTCAAAGTGTTCCTTTTTGAAGTCGGCAGCAGTTACAATTTGTTATAACTGTGAAAACTGAATAATATTTTATTCATTTTAATTCCTGAAGGTCGTATAAGTCTCTGGACTTACTGCATTTTATCTAAAATATGTATTTTCTTTTGGGAAATGGAGAATTATTTATTTATTAATCTAAGCATGCCTATGCTTTTAGAATACAAGGCAGGCTCTGCAATTTTCTTACAAGAGGCTAAATAGAATGGAAAGCAAAATAAAAGGAAAAGAGCCTGAGAAAAAATTACACATATTGTTTAGAACTTTGGTGATAACAAGAGTTAAAGATGCTTGCGCGTATACACTATCTTCCAATGGTTTCAGCTGTAAATATATTAAAATGAGCATTTTAACCTTAAGTAAATAAAAAAGACACATAGTTAGGCATCTTTACGATTATAAACTGCTGCTTATTCTTATCTATGCTCCTAAAATGCCTTATAATATCTGGTGTCACTGCCTTAGATTACAAGCCCAAAACAGAGTTTTCTTTTTTTTTAATAGATAATATTCTAAAGGTGATTTTCTAAGCGTGCACGGCTTCTTTAGGAAGATAGCAGTATGGCTTACATGTACGATTTATAGAGCAGAGATTTTAAGCCACAAACTCATCATTGATGTCTTACAGCCAGATTTAATTACCTTCCAGAGTTTTGATTATTTTGTTCCTTGCTTTAAACAAATCACACATAAAATTACGCCTACATGATATGTAGTTTTTCTTGTTTTTGAAATGTATACAGATGTCTCCTATTATAAATAAATACTTTATTTCTGGACTTCCTTTCTTTACTCAGTCAAGTCAAGGCTAAAATGAAAGCAATTAATTTAGTGACCTATATAAAATACATGCTTATTTAGCTGAGATCTGCTTCAAAAACTCGAGTAAAATAAAGAGCTCCATGTAAAAAATGGTGACATTTGTGTTTAATGAGCCTTAATTCATTATATATATATATATGTATGTGTATATATACACACTTAATTTCATACATTGTGTAATTTTACAATCTTTACTGTCACCAAAATGTACCTGCTTTATCTTGTATTCTACCAGAGTTCCAGTACATGAAAATTGTGAAATTCACAGCAATATAACTGCTATAAGTTGTTAATCACATATAATACATTACGCATTGTGTTGGGTAATTGGCATTCTTTTATCTCTTTTAATTTAATGAAAGTTGTATTAGGATAGGCAAGAATGTGTTATGGTAACAACTATAAAATATTAGAAGCCTAAAATAACAAAAATTATATATTGCTATTCAGTCTCGATGTTCAAATTGTTCTGCTATTATACTCACTCAAAAGATATAGGTTGACAGAGCTAATAATGACACACTCAACAGAGGGAAGAAAAACGTCATAAACAATACAATGGATCTTATATTTCTCATTCAGAGGTGACCTCCATGAGTTCACTTTTAATCACAGATATTATGGTCATGTATCACTTGAAAAACAAAAACACAGAAGTATAATCCTATCATGTGTCTGCAAAGAAAACGAGAAATATTTGGTAACAGGAATAATGACTAACGTCTCTCAAAAAAAAAAATATTACAAGAGAGCCACTACCATCATTTGTGAAATAAAGAACTAGAAGCTCAAAAAAGTAAGTAACATTAATAATTGACATGAAGTCATTAATCCAGTAATTCTAAGAACTGAATACTAATCCATTTCTAAAACTCTTATTTTTTTTCTATTATTAATATTTTGATTGGAACTTAAAGGTAAAACATTAGACTAAGCATCAACAGTTTATGGTGCACTATCACCATTAGCAAATAAATGGTGCTTTTCTTAAAGGTATTTATTCACACAGCGCAATGAATATTAAAAACTTGCTTAAACCAAGAATTACAGTATTACCAACTATATTCATCTGCATGTCTCTGTTCTCCCATTCCCCTTTTTTTACCCTCAGAGATAATCACTTTCCCATCAGCCAGACAAGAGTCAGTCTTGCAAGCAGGCCTTTCTAAGTGCAGCAGTCTCAGGTCTCTTTTCCACATACTGTAAAACTAAATTGTATTTAATTTGCATATATCACATTTTCCTTCCTAATATGAATTTATAAATGTCATGAATTATATTGACAAACCATGAAACAATTTTATATAAATATATTTTCTAGAAGCCACATATAATGGCAAATGAAGTGAGTTTAAGATTTTAGGTTAGGTCTCTGAAATGTACAAACAGAAAGAAGGGGAAAGAGCAGAATTGAAAGAAGAACATGGGCAGGAGGTCACATCACCAGCATAGCATTCCCAGTCAGCTTTCTGGAGCTAATGAGTGATAAGACCGAAGAGGCAAACAATCCGAAATCTATAAAATGTAACATTGTTGAACTCTTTATTTTTATAACTTATAAATAAGAACATTAATTTCCAATACACCATAGCCCTATTTTTTCTAGTACTAGAAAACACAACAAAATTTTCAAATACTTCACACAACATCATATCAAGGCAAACTATGGCCATATTGCGACATGTTCATGATGTAATACAAGTAAACAAGATGTCAGTAAGTTGTGATTCTTCCAAGTATATAAAAGTCTTTCAAACTTTCATGGCATAGCATACATTCTTTCCTTTTTTGAGCTAAAATTGTCTACTCTGTATCACTATATCTATTCCTCTGTCCTACTCCTAGTCAAGACTCAACTAAGAATCAATCTTTAAAAAAAAAAAGAAAAACAATTTAGTGAAGCTAGCTGAAGAATGATTTAGTTACCTATTTTGAGCTCCATCATTTTCTTGGAACACTATTTTGATAGATATATGAGTTTTCTTGTCAGTATCCCTCACTTTGCTATAAAATCTATAAGAGATATGTTAGTTTTCTATCACTGTTGTAAACATCACCACAGATTACATGACTTAAAATAACACAAATTTGTTACCTTATAGTTCTGTGAGTCATAAGTCTCATTAGCCTAAAATTGAAGTGTGGACAGGACTATATCCCTTCTTTAGATCAAAAGGAAAATTCATGTATTTGTCTGTCCTGGCTTCTGGAGACGGCTCTGTTCCTTGACTCATGGTTCTTCTTCAGTTTTATAAGTTAGTAACAGTCAGTTGAGTACTACTCTCATCGCATCACACACTTATTCCACAGTCACATTTCCCTCAGACTTTGAGCTTATCTGCTTTACTCTTTCATTTTCAAGGACTCTAATTATTGTATTGAGTTTTCCTGTATATTCCAAAATAATCTTTTCAGGTCAGCTGATTGGCAAATTTTATCTTCAATAAATTCTCATTTGTCATATAATGTAACGTATTTGCGAGTTCCAGGAATTAGGACATAGAAATAGTTGGGGAGTTACTATTCTGTCTATCCCAAGGAGCATAAAAAAAATCCAGTGTTTTTAATGAGCTCAATAAATATGGTAATGGAAACAATCAAGTTTCAGAACATACTTGTCTGAATCTAATTGGTACTGTGAATGGCACAAGTGATATTAAGTGTTAGAACATCTGAAACAGATGAAGACCTTTTAATGTGGACAATACCAAGGTCTACCTGACTAATTAGTACAGTATCTTAAAAGAACTCCTTTAGATTAATTCCTTCAGATAACAGATGAGGAAATTGTATCCCAGACAGACACCTTGATTTTCTCTACGTCCCTCATGGAAATAGGGAGACTCCCCCTCCACCCTGTGTCACATTTTGTAAACTTGCACAACACAAAAGATCTGCTTGAACTCTGATGACTGATAGTTTCATAAAAAATATATATATATATATTATTTTCAGCTTCTTGTAACTATATATTTTAGACATACATTACGAAACTGGATTGGGGTACCAATCTCAGAGAGAAACTACGTATTTTACCTTTACATTTTTTTATTTGATTGCAATCTAGTAAATAATTTAAAGAAAGAAAGACATGACCTCCCAAATAATTGACAGACATTTATAATTAAGATTATTCTTTCAAAATTCAAGTTTTGAATTTGAGGTAAGAAATATCCCTTCAGAAATCTCCCACATTTTTGCTGCATCTACAGTATATCTCATTATACTCAGTTAAGTCATCCAGTAATAACTAAAATCCTAAAGTACTTTGCCAAAAATGTTACCAGATAAAACAATAATAAAAAAAACTAGCTAATGAATTTAGGATAGTGCTTGGCTTCCATTTTTTACATTTGTCAACTAGCCTATCTTTTATTTTATTTTTTTTTAATTTCTCAAAGAACTAAAAGTAGGTCTACCATTTGATTGAGCAAGTCCACTACTAGGTATTTACCCAAAGAAAAAGAAATTATTATATAAAAAGACACCCACACATGCACATTTATTTGCAACATAGTTCACAACTGCAAAGATATGGAATCGATCTAAGTGTCCATCAACCAATGAGTGGATAAAGAAAACATGTTATATAGACACCATGGAATACCACTCAGCCATAAAAAATAATGAAATTATGTTTTTTGTTTGTTTGTTTGTTTTTTCAACAACTCAGATGGAACTGGAGGCCATTATCCTAAGTAAAGTCAGAAATATAAAACTAAATACTGCAAGTTCTCACTTGTAAGTGGAAGCTAAGCTATGGATACACAATGATATACAGAGTGAAATAATGAACAATAGTCTATTTTAACAATCCACTATCCCTTTAATTTTATCTCCTGTATCCTGTAAAAAGAACCTAAAGTTCTCAGGTGAGTATTATTCTTACGTCTCCAAAATTAATAGCTGTGCTTGATGTTTTCTTTTCTTTCTTTTTTTTTTTTTTTTTTTTGAGACGGAGTCTCGCTCTGTCACCCAGGCTGGAGTGCTGTGGCCGGATCTCAGCTCACTGCAAGCCCCGCCTCCCGGGTTCACGCCATTCTCCTGCCTCAGCCTCCCGAGTAGCTGGGACTACAGACGCCTGCCACCTCTCCTGGCTAGTTTTTTGTAGTTTTTAGTAGAGACGGGGTTTCACCGTGTTAGCCAGGATGGTCTCGATCTCCTGACCTCGTGATCCGCCCGTCTCGGCCTCCCAAAGTGCTGGGATTACAGGCTTGAGCCACCGCGCCCGGCGATGTTTTCTTATAGAATTGAAATTCCAAATATATGTTTATAAATAAATGATACATTCAAATTTGTTATGTTGTGTACATGTTGCTACTTTGAAAGTTAATATTATCTTCAACTTCCATAGTTTGTTATAATATTTAAAGAGATTCAGACAAACATGACCTCAGAGAATCCATGAGGAGGCATACATATTCTTTGGTCCTAGATATATAAAATCTTACTTAGTCAGAGAGTTAAGAGTTATACAGTATTTCTTGAAGCCGAGTCTAAATTTTTTTATTTCTTACATTAAAAGACCAAAAGAGGTCTCAGAAGTTTAAGTTTTTGAGAGAAAACTACATTCTAAAATTCATGTGAGGATTACTTATTTCTCCATAATTTGACTTAAAATGATTATTTTAATAAATTAAGTACAAGACACTAATGTCAAATTATAAGACAATAGACCAGTTACACATTTGACATCCCTACAAAGATATTCAATAGATTGAGTTGTTATAATAGTGAATAAAGTAGACAAAGACTAATAAATAGGAGTATTCCTCGGAGAGTCTGGTAACACATACTGTAAACTCTGCAAAATTTATATGGGAACACCACCAAAAGAATACATGACTAATGATGATTCGGAGGTTTTCAAATAGATTCATGTGTATCTGCAGTCACCCAACCACACATTCACCCTGTCACCTGACACTATCACCATTTAACAAAAGAGACTAATGAAACAATGTACTTTCCTGATATATGGCATTGAATGAAATATACCTAGTGAATTATAGATAGATTTTAAAAAGCTGGTCATGGTGGTGCATGCCTATAGTCCAGCTGATCTGGAGGCTGAGGAAGGAAGATCACTTGAGCCCAGCAGGTCAAAGCTGTAGTGCATCACAGTCATACCTATGAATAGCACTGCACTCCAGCCTGGACAACATAGCAAGACCTCGTCTCTAAATAAATAAATAAAAACCAATTAGAAAGCAAAATGAGAAAATTGAGAAAAATAATTTATAGTTAATTTTGCTTCCATCTGAATGTGTAATTTGATAATAAAGTTATTTGTATAATTAAACATAATTTCTTTATCAAGAAAACAAAAATGAAGTCAGAAAAAAATAAAAATTGGAAATTTTCTACCTTCCTGAAATTTGTTTTTTTTTTTTTTTTTTTTTTTTTGGAAAATCCGTTTAGGAATACTTACTATTATTTCAAAAATTTAATATCATGGGTTCAAAGACACTTGAGATATACAAATAAGCACCTTTAATACTTTTCTATTTGTTAAATATATCTTAGTAAAATAAATGAACTAATAAAATTCCTAAATGTTTTACTGAACAATGATTTTTTCTTGATGTTTAGATGAAAAAATATATTACCTACAAAAAGATACTAAGTGGTGTCATAGTGTGTAGCTTGAATAAGGATATTTACTGAAACATTTTTATGAAAAATAAATATATTTGATTAAATAAGTTTTATACCTTTTCCCTCAAGATGTTTCCTTTTTTCTTCCTTATTCTTGAAATTACTTATAAATGACAGGAATCTTATATGAGTTCTAAAATCAGAATAAGAAGAAGAGTGGAAGAAGTAGAAAAAGAAAAAAAAAA
>NW_012114899.1:5111838-5113660 GCF_000951035.1 Colobus angolensis palliatus
AAACACCACACACACACGGCTATGTGTATCTGTGTGCATGAACATTTTTCTTATTTATTTTTCAATTTCTTCACTTGTCTCTAGCTCCACTTTCACCTGCTAAACTACTATCATCTCTCCATTGGACTATATTGTTAACTGTTAATTTCACCTCTGATATTAGTTTTCTTCATCAGTCCTTACACAAATCCATTCTCATCACTATATTAAGTGATCTGTTTTAGAATGCATTGAATCATGATGTTACTAATTCCACCCCCTTCCTTTGCTACCATTGTTACTGTTCCAACTTTAAAAACTTCAATGGTGTCACTTAGAATGAAGACTAAAATTATCATCATTGGCTAACAAACTTTGGTCTCTACATACCTCTTCAGTTCTATCAGCATTTGATTTGCATTGGCCTTTATTCATATTGCTACAGTCTGAATGTTTTAACTCCCCCCATCCATAATTAATATGTTAAAATATAACCCCCAATGTGATGGTATAAGGAGGTGGGCTCTTTGGGAGATAATTAGGTCATGAAACCACAGTCTTTATGAGTGGGATTAGTGCCCTATAAAAAAGGCCCTGGAGAGCTGTCTGTGCCTTCTGCCATGTGAGACCACAGAGAAAAGACTACTGTCAGTTAATCAGTGAGTGGGCCATCACTAAACATGAAATTTGCTAGCACCTTGAACTTAGATTTCCCAGCCTCCAGAACTATGAACAATATATATATATATTTTTGTTTCTTACAAGCAGTTTATGGCAAATGTCTATATCAATTTATAGTGCTATGTTATAGCAACCTAAATGGACTAAGACAAGACACTTGATCTCACCTTGCTTACTTCTGGTCATGGAGGCTTATATATTATTCCCTCCATTTAGAATAAACTCCTGCCTCCTTATCTTTCACAGTATGTGGCAGATAGTACAGACCTTAAAAAATATGTTGAAAGACTAAATAATTAAATGAACTGTCACCAAAAGCAATGAATATATCAGCATATTATATGTGCATTATCAGCTATGCAATGAATTATAGAAAAATCTGTTTCTCGTACTAAAGATACTATGACTATTCCACACCCCAAATGATCTATTAGGTCAGTTTAGAGATTATAGTTTATTTTACATTGTTTTTATACCTTATATATTTATTCAAAATTTATTGAATATAAATAAAAGGCCAAAAGTTTTACATTTGGTAATAAATGTCCAAAATATATTTTATATAAAAAGTATCAGTCTTTATTAAAATAACTTAGACCCAAGTTTATTCTTTATAAATGTCTGCTGTAACTCTCCAACGTAAAGAAGGCACATTGGTGATGGAGTAATTTTTGTTTTATTTTTTGGGATGGAATCTTGCTGTCTGTCCCAGGCTGGAGTGCAATGGCGCAATCCCGGCTTCCTGCAACCTCCGCCTCCCGGGCTCAAGCGATTCTCTTGCCTCAGCCTCCCAAGTAGCTGGGGTTACAGGTGTGAGCTACAGCACCCAGCCATAAAGTTTGATGAACCTATTCTGACATTTTTTTTTCATTTATTTTAGAAGAGTCTCCTCAAGTGAATTTTTTAATTAAATCTGTTCAAAACGATTTCTAAATCCTCAACTCTGAAAGAATGTTCACCAAATACTTAAATGCACTCCAGAAATGACAGCAAAGATATATTTTCTTCCTACTTGCATATAATGATAGTTAATAATAGAATCCTATTGATAAGTATAATTTGCTAATACATTCAAACACACGTGTACCCAAAGTTGGTATATATAGAGTATTGTGAGAGGAGAGTCTATTTGGATATTTTCGGAGGACAGATTATCATTTTG
>NW_012114899.1:5114995-5119266 GCF_000951035.1 Colobus angolensis palliatus
AAATTTGTAAGTTGGCATGTCTGTGTGCTTTTCCTTTATACCAAGGAATGAAGCAGTTAATATGGAGAAATTATTGTGTTTTCAGGAATTTAAATTAGCTAGTGGGTGGTAGAGAGATGACAAGAGTTTAGCAACTGCTGAATGAGAGAGAGAGAGAAATTGTAAGCAGAAGAGTGAGAATATAAGAGACTTGAATGAAGCCTATTAAAAGAAAATGAAGAATGGAGATAGAATAACATCCACACATGAATGAAAAATAGTAAAAATTTTACAAGAAGGAATTTAAGAAAACAGACAAAAAGTTGTAGCAGAGAAAATGAAAAATTAAAAAAACTTAAAAGCACAGATACCAAGTGGTTACTGAGTTCCTATTATTTGCCAGATACTTTAATAAAATGCAGCAGAGAAAATCAAAGACAAGATGGGCAGAAATTGGTAAGAAGAACTACAGCACACAGAATGAAGTATGTAGAAAGGACTGTGAATGTCCTAAGAAAGAAGTGTCCAATATATTATGCATGTTTGTGTGCGTTTGCATGTGTGTGCAAATGTTTTTAGACAAATAAAACAGTAAGGAATATTGATTAGTGATGAAGAAACATTAAATACGCTTTAATTTAAATTGAAAATATTATAATATACTAATAACATATATTTATCATTTCTTATATGCCAGAAATATGCTACACAATTTTCTTGCATAACATTAGCTAATCCTAACAATAATCTAACGAGAAAGTTACTATTATTCTTGATTATGGATAGAGACCAGAGCGTTAGAGATCACTCATCAAAAATCATACATTAATACTTTCAGGATTTGAAAATCTTTTATCTGATTTCTAAGCTCATGCTCTTAACTAATATGCCTTAATTTATTTCATATTCACACACACGTTTATCACATGTTAATCCTCTGTTTCCCTTTTCTTTGTATATATGAATCTATAGGATTTGAATCATAGTTCCTCAAAACTATTTCATTCTTAAAATCTTTTTGTAATCTATTGCAGGTGACACACACTATTACTATACTCCCAGGATTGCAGTATAAATAACATCCTTTCAAGTCCAGCCTGGACTCAATCTAAAGCACTGTATTCAGGATACAAAACTCATGTAAAGGAAAGGCTGACTTTCATGGGACCAACTGCAGGATTTGAGTATATATGGATTTTGGTACCTACGGTAGGTCCTGGAACCAAGCCCCATGGATATTGCAATTTCATCCCCAGAACTTAGCACAAAATTGCCATATGGTAAATTTAATGAATATATTTTGGAGAAATAGACATATAATAATAATTTATCACCACTTCCATCATTCTGCTAACGTTCCAGGGGGTAGGACCCACATCACTGTACTTTTATGATTCCTATACCACTTATTACTAAGGTAGTAAAATACAATGATTAAGAGTGTGGCAGCATGATAGGGACTGTAATGGATCAGTAGGGCAGTATTAACAATACTGAGTCTTCCAATCTGTGAACATAGGATGTCTTTCCATTTATTTGTTTTCTTTAATTTCTTTCAGAAATTATTTTAATTGTAATGCACTAATCATCAGAGAAATACTAATACAAATGCAAAAATGATATATCACCTCATTCTTACTAGGATGACTATTATAAAAAACAAAACAAAAGCAAAAGACAAGTGTTGGCAAGGATGTGGAGAAACTGGCACTTCTGGGATGGGAATGCAATGTGGTGCAGCTGTTACGGAAAACTGTAAAACAAGTTCCTTAATAAACTAAAGATAGAACTACAATATGATCCATAAATCCTACTTCTGGGTATTCATGCAAAAATAACTGAAATCAGGATCTTAAAGTAGTATTAGCACTACCATGTTACTACAGCACTATTCACAATAAGCAAGGTGTGGAAACAACCTAAATGTTCATTGACAGATAAATACATAAAGAGAATGCAATATATACATACAGTTGAATATTATTGAGTCTTAAAGGGAGGAAAAACCTGCAATATTTGACAACATGGGTAAATTTTGAAGACATTATGCTAAGGAAAATAAGCCAGCCACAGAGAACAAACACTGCATGGTACCAATTCTACATAGCATCTAAAGTAGTGAACCTCTCAGGAGAAAGAATAGACTGATGCCAGGGGAAAGAACAGAATGGTGCCAGGGCTTGGAGAGTGGGAGAAGTGAGAATATGCTAAACAACATGTATAGATATTTAGTTATGAAAGATAAAATGTTCTAGACACATGATGAATAACATTATGGTCTAAAGATAACAGATACAGTATTGTTAAAAACTTTAAAATATTTTTAAAAGGTAGAACCTCAACTTAAATCCTCCTGCAAAAATAAAAAAAAAAGGATTTGGTAGCATGATCCAGGCTGCCTGAGCCATCTTTATGGCTCTTAGATGTAGGATTTGTGTGAAATTAAGCAAGATAGCTTGAAATTTTAACCTTCTGTTTCCACATCTGAAAAAAACAGGAATAATAAAATTTAGCTTGTGAAATTTTGATGATCATTAAATAGATTACATAAGATAGTATATACTTGATTGAACACTGATTTATTCTTCCTTTGTCAGAAATCTGGCTCACCCCAGAAAATGCTATTTTTCTGTAACCCTCTCACTAGCGGTGAATGTTTTGTCATATTCTTCCACTACTAGGACCTGAATTGGGATAGGTCATGTTCCTTACTCCTTCTTCCCTATTACCACTATCCTCTTGCTTAAAAACAAACAAACAAAACAAATTAAAAAAAACACTTGGTATCATATCATCAAACTGACTATATTTCCTCTTCCTCCATTCTCTCTTGAGCTCTCTCCAAACTCAGTTTCCTTTTCAAGGTTAGGAAAGTTTGGAAAGAGTTTCAATTATTCTTTAAATTTCTAATATTTTAATTCAAACTGGCACCTTTGTCAAACTCTATTTATTACATATTAATTCCATGGGGTTCCTCTGATAATCTAAAGTAAAATATATTCTAAAAAAAAGAAAACTAGAAGGAATTTGTCCAGTGAACTACTGACACTACACCCAACCCAGTACATGAAATGTATATTAATCACTGGCAACTTGTAGAATTCATTAAACAGGACAGCAACAGTGCCTTTCTCCAGTCTGTATAAATGTAGTTTTTGAGAGGAGGACACTAAAACTGTGACATTTGAAGACAATCATGATTTGATTATGTTTCCTTCTTGTTTTGGATTATTATCTATCTCCATCCAACATAAAACAAAATTCACGAAGATGAGACTTTTCATCTATTTTGTGGTCTGCTACATGCACAACAGATAGAACAGGGTTGGGCACCTAGTAGCCCCTTAAAAATAAAGCTATGCAATTTTGTATAAAGCTATGTAATTTTGTGTAACTTAAATGTAATAATACATACATTAATTGTGCTATCTATAAAATACAATGTGTGCAGGTGAAGGTATATAGTATAAATATAGAGAAGAGTATTTCTAAGGTGTTTGGCACTTACAAATAACACAACCACTAGCTGTTATTAGAAACCTGATGTGAGCATAACAGGTATTACATAATGCTTGCTATACATGAATGAATGAATGAATGAATGAATGAAAACACTCAGCATAAAGCATTATTAATATTTATTTATAATGATATATATTTTTTTTTCCTGGGGAGATACCATCAGAATTGCATTCCATGAATTCAGCAGATCATGGGTGGACAAATCTTGGATACAACCACATAAAATACTGATGACTGTGTTAACATTGTTCTTTTTAAACATTATCTAAGTCTAAGCCTTAACAGATCTCATCAGCATTCCAATTGTTCAATGAAGAAACTTAATGAATGCAAACTAGCTGAACAGTCTTCACCGAGAATTTAGCTGGGCAGCCCTTGGGGCAGTATAGGATTTTACAAGAGTAGGGAACATTAACAGCATGAACTGGGCCACTGATGTCAGGAACGGCCACTGCATTGTGATCCATTAGCATTATAAACAAATGCCCAGAAAGGCAGCTAATCGTCAGAGATGAGCAAGGAAGAGAGGAAAGATCTGAAGAAAGCATGAATTCAGAGTTTGAGTTTTCTACAAATACTTTTCTGAATAACACACTATCGTGAAATACTAATTTGATCTCTAATAAATTACATATATGAAATATACCAAAAATACTCAGCATAAAGTATAAAGAATTATGAATATTTGCTTATAATGTTCTAATTTTTCCTAGGGAGATATCAACAGAATTGCATTCCATGAATCCAGAAGATCATGTGTGGACAAATCT
>NW_012114899.1:5120691-5131169 GCF_000951035.1 Colobus angolensis palliatus
ACATGGGAATTATGGGAGCTGCAATTCAAGATAATATTTGGGTGAGGACATAGCCAAACCATATCAAGTAGGTAGGAATTATGTGTATGAAATAAGTAGAAGCATTACTTAATGGTATATGAGAAGGCACTAAATACAATCAGTGGCAAAAAATGAACCCTACAAGCAATCAATCAAGAATAACTTCTAGGAAGGAGGGAGAAAGAGAGAGAGAATGAGTATTGTTGTAAACTGGAGTTCCACAAAGGAAATTGAGCTTATAAATGAGCTCTGGATAGATGGAGTATCAAAAAGAAAAAGGCAAAGAGAGAGGGTACAGTAAGAAAAGCAAAAAGACTTTAAAACAATATATAGAGAAGGAAATACAAATTTAACATTCCAATAATGGAAAAGAATACAATGTGAGTTAACAATTGGTGTATGTTGAGAAATTCTGGGAAATAATATGAGTAGGCAAAGCAAGAATATATCACAAAGTGCCGAAAGCTAGGATGTGGGCACAATCCAGTAGTTAGTGGAAGAAATGTTAGGAGATACTTGAGAAAAGTACTGTTTTAGGAAATAGGGATTAGTGTTTGACTATTTTATTAAGAATAGCTGAAAGAGAGAAGCTGAGACACTTCAACTTCTGCAGTAAGCAAAGCCGCAGTCAGCAAACTGGCCCTTACATCCGGGGGGGAATGTATTATCTCACTTTCAGGGTGCATATCTATTATGGGTAGGTGAAAGCAAGGGAAGGAGAGATCCACTCCACCTAGTCACTCAAAGATAAGGGCAGACCGAGGCATTATCTTGTATAGCTAAACCATATGTGATTCACATCTTCCTAAGGTGTTTTGACAGAGGAGAGAGAAAATGAAGAATTTCACGTAGATTTTTGTTGCATCAGTCCAACAATAATATGTCATACTTGCTTATATTTCACTGCCCAGAGATACAGTCCTGCCTAATAGATGAATATTTAAATGACTCATCAGAACAAACTGAATATTTGCAAAATGTAACTGTTTTCTACAAATGCAATGTGACAAAGGTCTAAAATTATTTACTTATTTATTTACTTCACAAATGCATATGAAACAACAAATATGAACTAAGCTACAAGATTTCAATGACAACAAAAACCACACCTACCTTCCTAGTTCTTATGTGCAAGGAATTTAATGTCAAATTGCAATTTTCATTGAATAATCTAGGACTAAGCTGTCCTAGGAAAAGCGAGTAAATGTAGACAGAAAATGACATATTCCCTTGTACTGCCCCATTGATCTCATCAGTCATTCTGCTTTGAAGGAATTATCTGGTCACATTTTATCTTCTATTCACACCTGCTACTTTCAGGACCTTTCTTTCCCTCCTCCTTCTTTGAGATTTTCAGTTGCTGCTTTGCCTTGTCTTCTGTATCCATTCTTAGCTCCAATCCTGGTACTCAGGTGGAGTCACAGAGGCTTGCATCTGAGACCTCTGCATTGCTCAGTGACTAAGGCAACTGAATTAGGGCAAGGACAACTGGAATAGCTCTGTCCTCCACAGCAGGTGGGATCTGATAAAAGCTATATGCCTAAGACCCTGCAGTATCAAAGAACTAAGACTCACAGGCATACCGAACTGGAATCTATCTCTATTTCAGTGTTATGGGCTAGATTGTGTTTCCCCAAAATTCGTATATTGAACCTCTATCCCCTAGTAACTCAGAACATAACCGTATTTGGATATAGGGCTTTTGAAGATGTAATTAAATTAAAATGAGGTTCTTAAGGTGAAAACTATAAGAAGATACTAGGACACAAGGAGAGACATCATGGGTGTGCCTGTACAGAAGGGCAACAATGTGAAGAGGCAGGGTAGATATCTGAAAGTCAAGGAGTGAGGACTGTGAGGCAACGAGCTCAACTAATACCTTGATCTTGGATAATTCCAATCTCCAGAAGTGCTTAAATTTCTGTTGTTTAAGCCATCTAGTCTGTGGTATTTAATTATGGCATTCCTAGCAAAAGGAAAGCTTTTATCTCTATTTCCAATAAACGTTTCAATCCCATGATAGGAAAATGACAATCTGCCTAATCTCTGCCACCTCCTAACAAAAATCTTGTTTTATTAGGAATACAAACAAAACATATTTCATATATTTTTCTTATAATTTTATTAATGTCTGATGTACCAGAAAATGATACATATGTATTGTATGCTTTGTCTTATTTGAACTCATGATACCACTATGAGATAGGTAGTATCATTTTCCTCATTTTATAAACAAGAACAGATGACTTAGATCAAGTAGCTTGACTCTGATAACATATTGGTTAAGTAGAAGAGCTCATTCATCTAACACTGTTACCTTTCATGACAATGATGATGAAAACAGCTAACAGAGTATCCATGTGACCATTATTTATCTAAGCCCCTTACATTAAATAATTGAACATTCATGATATTCCTATAATGTAAATATTCCTACTAGCCATGTGTTATCGACATGGAAATTTAAGCAAGGAGATACTGCATAATTTACCATAGCCACAGAGCTACAGAGATTTGGAGCCAGGATTCAGATCTAGGCAGTCCAAACCAAAGTTGTGTATTCTTAACCACTACACTCTACTGCTTCTCAAAGTTTGGAGTAGGTATATTAGGATCTGGTAAAGGCTGCTGAGGATATTGTAAACCTAAGGTAATGATTTCTGCTATTGTATACTTTTAGAAAACTGGATCAGGATCAAAACCATCCAGTACACGCTGTTTTGTTACCTTTGGATTCTTTAATACCTAACTTTGTGTGATTGGGTTCATATCACAGCATGTATGATCGTCGTTGCTGCAAACAGATAGCTATACACATCTTAAAAGCACCAACTCAGTCTTCTTCAAATTTTTTCCTGAAATTTCCATATGCTTCTCAAGTCCCTTATGTAAAAACTCAAAATTCTTCCTGCAAACATTTTCTGATCATCTCTTCTCCAAAATGTTTTATCAGTTAATTAGTTAATTAAATTTTTAATTGGCAAATAATAGTGCACATTACATATTTTGGGGTACAATGTGATGTTTTGATATATGTTTACCTTGTGAAATGATTAAATATGCTAATGCACAAATTTATCAACTCCTAAACTTGTCACTTTAGGATTAAAACATTTAGAATCTATTCTTTTAGTACCTTTGAAACACACAATGCAATATTATTATTGTCACCATTGTGTGCAATAGATCACTGAAGCTTATTCCCCCTCTAACTGAAATGTTATAACCTTTGATCAAGATCTCTTCTTTCTCATTTCATTGCTCACTCAACCCACCAGGTTCTGGTAACCACCAACCACATCCAGTGGATAGCCAGTTAAATAATGGGAAGTTAGAGAAAGTAGACAGTTGCAAAGGAGATGATGTTATTTCATCGTTCAGAATATATCCAAATGTGTTTATAATAGGAGATAGCCCCTTATGGGAAAATAAGTGAGAGTGGGACAATTTCAAAATCAGACAAAAGTAAAAAGTAGTGTATTCACCAGAAGATGGAGTAGAAGTCTGATAGGGAGAAACTCAGAAAAGGTCAGTACAAAGAACCTCTGAGAAAAAGAAAGTTGCAGGAAAGGTAAATCAATGATGTTGTTTGCTGAAATGCTACAAAATTATACTACTTGTCCAAGGAAGTAGTTACTGGAAGCTATAGAGAGTGCACTTTCAGTATAGCTACAAGAAAAACCAAATTGCAGAGCTTAAGGGAATTGGTGAAGAAATGGTAGCAACAGATAGAAAGATGTGACAGAACATCCAACAACAACAACAACAACAACAACAAATTCTATTATGGATTATATAAGTCATTGATGACTCAGAGCCAAGCAAGTTTATAATTACATTTTTGCTCAACTTCAATTTTTATAAGGAACATTTAAAATGAGTTCTGCTTTTTCATATAATTAGAATGTGGGCATTTTTCAATCATTCTAAAATTTTCAGATTATTAGAACCACAAAGACAAGCATCCATCTTACCAGGTATTATTGATTTTATATGCATTGCCTGGATCTGAGTTAGACCTTTTAGTTCTTTTCCCTGTCTCAGCAGGACAAATAAGAACATCTGAGCACCAATACTGGTATATTCTAAGTTACCTCAGAAATAACATCCTTGGGTAAGGGGTGTGGGTTTGGTGGGGCGTGGGTGTGGTGAGGGGTGTGTGTGTGTGTGTGTGTGTGTGTATGTGTGTGTGTGTGTGTGTATGTGTGTTTTAGCAGAAAGAATCTTCTAAGTACAATGAAATGGGCTTCTATTTATCAGTATCTTTTTTCTTCTCTCTCTTTTAGTTCTGTTGCTTTCCAGGATACATGGCTTTAACAGAGTCTATTACTGGAATACAGAGAAGCTATTGAAGTAATCCTTCAAGGCACAAAGTCAGAACTTACAGAAGTCACAGAGTTTGTATTTCTGAACCTGATTACCAGAAAATTGTTATAAAGTAAGAAAAGATATATGCTTTCAAACTGTTATCCTACAACCAAATCCATTTTGGAGATACAAGGATCCACAAGATTACTCACCTTCAGAAAAACATGAAAACACGAAATGAGAGTCTTGGTACAACCTAATGAAAAGACACTGCTGAGATTTCATGTGAAAATAACATTGAGATTGTTTAGAAAAAAATATAATATTGGAGTTAACATTGAAAGTAACAATGGTATTTCTTGTCATCCCTTTCTAAATGGCATATATGCTATGTAATCTAGAAAATGTACATATACATGTAATAGCTTACAAAGCTTTCAATAAAAAAGACAAAGTCTCGGGATTTCACCATCTAAGAAAAACAAAGTAGTTACTATTAAAACTTGAATTTAACCTCTCAGAATAAAAATAGTCAAGGCTTTTGTTTATTTCTTTGTTTTTCCAAGATGGTTGACTGATATTGGATGCTAGTTCTCAGAAAGATCAAAGTTACAGGTTAATGGTAATGATCAGAATGGAAAACAGTCAGATGACAGTCAGGACCTGTCAGAGAACCCACAGGAAGAAGCTGGGGTACAGAAAAAGAAAGAGGAAGGAAGAGTCTGGCAGAGATTGACCCCCAAGGAACTTAGAGACCCAATAAAAGTATAGGTGGGGGTGCTTCTCTGTTCCCCTCACCCTGGCAACAAACTGCTGACCATCAAATTATTAGAGAGTCCTTCTACCCTCACAATTCTGGGCAATGCTATCCATGGCAATTTGGAAAATTTCCAAAGACAGAAATCCATGTCGTTAGCTCACACAGGGGTGCCCACACTCTTCTCAGGCCTGAACTGAGATGTTAAGTGCTGTACAATTGTGTACACATAGTGGTCCACTACTGTGCCTGCAGAACCTCAGTCACTGAGCTACCACATCACAAGATCCCCTGCAAACATATCCCATAACCTGCTCTGACATCAACAATTAAAGGGAAACAGAGAGTCCCTGAGGAACTGTGGATCCCTGGTAATGTAACCCTCGATGTGGCCTACCCATAGGCCTCTCCAAAGCCTGCCTTGGGAGAAAGGAAATGCAGGGTGATACAGATCACTGAAGGGAGTGGCACTGACAGCCAGGAATGGACATGGAGAGGTAGTCATCTTCTGCTCCTCCCGTCTACTCTTGCAGACACAGCAGAGAATCTACCAGATAAGGGCCATCCCTTGTGAAATTGGAGTACATTTTTCCAGGGTTTTCACAACAGCTACACCTCCATTAAAGTGAGCCCTTGCCACAGAGGCTTTCATGAAGGGTGAGACCTATCTCTCCCCTTCTATACAAAGAAATAGTGTCCCAGTAACTGAAGGCAGACAAGCAACAAAGTTGTCTGTCATGAACTTGGGGAACAGGATTTGCCCTGAGTCCATTTTGTTCATAGCTGCCGGAGGTGCATACACATGGTCTCCAGCTGCACTATAGCCAGGAGTCAAAGGACAATGTATATTTAAACTGAAGGTCATGAGCAAAATGCAACAGGGGCATGATGGGGAAGCAGATCACATTCCTGCCTGCCTAGGATGAGGACCCGGTATAGGCCTCCAACTCCCTTCCATTGAAACATCGCCACAGCCCAACAAGATCTCCACCAGCTACACCTGCTAGGGTGGCTGCCTCTAGTCATTACTGTGCTACCAGAGAATGAGCAGGCTCTTACGCGTAAGTGACATCACTGGACTGGAAAATAAATTGCACCACCAAATGGAATACCTGTTCTCAGAAAGGCATAGGGCTAGTGAATAAGATAAGCTTCCTGAGACCTCTGTACTCTCAGCCTCACAGGAGATAGTGTCAGCTGACACATCTAACACATCACAACAACAGGCAACATTTAAGAAAGTCACCATACAAAAATTATCCACAATCAAAGAACCCATACAGAACTTTGGCACACTGAAAGCACCTCAAAACAAAGCATACCATATACATCATAACATAAACCTCAGTCCTTCCCTAAAGGAAAAATAAAAATAAAAATATAAAATAAATTTAAAGCTTTACCTAAATGATATAAAATTTGAAAATAAGAAGTGATATCTCCTTTAGATGAGGAAGAATCAGTGCATGAACTCTAGCAGTATAAAAGGGTAGAGTGTTTTGACATCTCTAAAGGGTTACACTGGCACTCTAACAATAGATTCTAATCAAAATAAAAATTCTAAAATGACAGATAAAGAATTCAAAGTATGGAGTGCAAAGAATCTCAATCAGAAAAATGATGAAGGTTATAAAAGGCAAAATAGCTGTATTAAAAAATAGAAATTAATGAATTGAAAAAGTAACTAAAAGAATTTCAAAACATAGTTGAAAGCTTTAACAATACACTAGACCATGCAAAAGACTGTTTTTTTTTGTTTGTTTGTTTAATTAACCCTGTCAGACAAATATTTTAAAAATTTTTTTTAAATGAATAAATCCTTCAAGAAATATTGGATTATGGAAAGCAACCAAATCTATACTTAGAGGAATTCTTCAGGAAGAAGAAAAGGAAAGAAACATGAAAAATATAATTGAGGAAATAATTGAGGGAAATTTTCCTCTTCTTGTCAGAGAGGAGGACATCCAGATATAAACAATTTAGAGAATATCTGTAACATATTATACAGATGAACATTATTAAGGCATAAATTTATTAGACTATCCAAAGTCAATGCTAAAGAAAAAAATCTTATGCAGTAAGTATCAAATTATATACAAAATATAGTCCTATCAGACTAACAGTGGACTTCTCAGCAGCAGCCTTAGAAGCCAGAAGAGAGTAGAGGTCTATTTTGAGCCTTCTAAAAGCAAAAACATATATAATAAATGGCAGCCAAAACTTTTATATCCTACTAACCTTAGCTTCATAAACAAAGCAGAAAAAAAGTCTTTCCTAGACAAGCAAATGGTAAGGGAAATGTTCACGCATAGACTGGTCCTTCAAGAAATCCTTAAAGGACTTCTAAACATGCAAATGAAAGGAAAATACTTGTTACCAGAAAAGCACATATAAGTACAAAGTTCACAGATCCCATAAAGCAATTGCACAATTGAATATACAAAGTGACTAGCTAACAACAATATGATAGGAACAAAACCTCACACGTCAATACTAATCTTGAATGTAAATGGCCTAAATATTCCACATAAAAGATATGCATTTGCAAATTGGATGAAAAAGCAAGACCCAACAATCTGCTGCCTTCAAAAGACTGACCTACTGTGTGATGATATCCACATCCCCAAAGTAAAGGGTGGACAATGATGTGCTACACAAATAGAAAACAACAAAGATCGGGGGTTGCTATTCTTGTATCAGATGAAACAGATAGTAAATCAAGAAGGTTAAAAAAAAAAAAAAAGACAAAGAAGGATACTATATAATGATAAAGGGTTCAATTCAACAAGATTTAACCATCCTAAATATATACACCCAACACCACAGTACCCAGATTAATAAAAACAACTAGATCTAAGAAAGGAGATAAGAAGGTCATACAATAATAGCTGAAGTACTTAACAACTATTAATTATATAATCTGTCTGGTGATAGCACCATATAGATTATCAGGGCAAAAGAAAACTAACAAAGTAACTCCAGACTTAAATTGAACTCTTGATCAAATGGATGTAATAGACATCTACAGAACATACCATGCAACAACCGCAGAGTATACATTTTTCATATCTGTGCATGGAACATTCTCTAAAATTAACAAAATACTTGGATTTAAGGCAAGTCTCAATAATTTCAAAAAAATCAAAATTATGTCAATCATCTTCTCATATGACAGAGGAAATAATGTTAGAAATATATATTGCCTGGGTACAGTGGCCCATACTGGTAATCCTAGCAGTTTGGGAGGCTGAGGTGGATAGATCATTTGAGGTCAGGAGTTCAAGACCCGCAAGGCCAACATGGTAAACCCCCACCTCTACTAAAAATACAAAAATTAGCTGGATGTTAGTGGTGCACACCTGTAATTCCAACTACTCAGGAGACTGAGGCCGGAAAATCACTTGAGTCTGGGAGGTGGAGGTTGCAGTGAGCCGAGAGAGCACCACTGCACTTCAGTCTGGATAATAGAGTAAGATGCTGTCTCAACCAAAGGAAAAAAAAAAACATATGTCAGGAGAAACTCTCAAAACCACACAAGTCCATGGAATCTGAACAACTTGGTACTGAATGATTTTAGGCTAAATAAGAAAATTAAGGCAGAAATAAGAAAAGTTGAAATAAATAAAAATAGAAATACAACTCACCAAAAACTCTGGGATACAATGGATACAATGAAAGTAGTGTTAAGAGGAAAGTTTAAAGCACTAAATATCTATATAAAAATGATTAAAATATCTTAAATTAATAACCTAATATCACACATTAAGGAACTAGACACATAAGAACAAACCAACTGTAAAGCTAGCAGAAGAAATAACAAAAATCAGAGCAGAACTAAATGAAATTGAGACTGTAAAAACCAAATGAGATATTAACAAAGGAAAAGTTGTTTCTTTGAAAGGATAAATAAAATTGATAAGACTGCTATGTAAGTTAACCAAGGAACAAAAAGAGAAGATTCTAATAAGCACAATCAGGAATGATAAAAATGTGGCATTACAACTGATATCGTTACAACTGATACCATTGAAATACAAAATGTATTCAGAGAGTAGTCTATGTAGATTCTTAGAGAGTAATCATGGTAAACTATGAACATTTCTATGATCAAAAACCAGAAAACCTAGAAGAAATGAATAAATTCCTGGAAACATATAACCTTCCAAGATTGAACCGGGGGAAATTGAAATCCTGAAGAGACATATAATGAGTTATGAAATTGAATTAGTAATAAAAAATCAATTTTCCAAAAAAAGCCAGGACCAAACAGATTTACAGTCAGACTTTACCAGACATACAAAGAGCTAGCACCCACCTTGTATAAACTAAAAAAACTGAGGAGGAATGACTCCTCTCTAACTCATTATATGAAACCAGTATCATCCTAATACCAAAACCTAGCATTGAACACATACACACAAAGGAAACTACAGACCAATATCCCTGATGGATAGACACAAAGATCTGCAACAAAATACTAGTGAACCACATCCAGCAGTGTATCAGAAAGATAACTTGTCACAGCTAAGTGGATTTTATTCCAGGGATGCACAAATGGTTAAACATATGCAAATCAATAAATGTGGTTCACCACATAAACAATTTTAAAAACAATAGCCATATGATCATCTCAATACATGCAGAAAATACAGTCAATAAAATCCAGTTTGCCTTTATGATAAAAAACCCTCAACAAACTAGGCACTGAAAAAACATACTGCAAAATAATAAGAGCCATCCATGACAAACCCACAGCCAACATCATACTGAATGGGAACTGTTACAAGACAAGGATGGCCACTCTTAGCAATCAGGCAAGGGAAATAAATAAATGTCTTCCATATTGAAAAAGAGGGAGTCAAATTATCTGTGTTTGCTAATGACAATCTTACACCTAAACAACCTTGATATTTTCTCCAAAATATTCTTTTACCTGATAAACTACTTCATGAGGTTTCAGGATGCAAAATAAATGCTTGAAAATCAGTTTCATTTCTATAGATCAACAACACTCAAACTGAGAACCAAATAAAAATCTCAATTTCATTTACAATACACACAAAAAAGAAAATATATAGAAATATATTTAACAAAGGAGACCAATGAGGTAAAATATGTACACAACAAGAACTATAAAACACTGCTGAAAGAAACACTACATGATGGAAACAAGTGGAAAAATATCCATGATGATTGTGTGGAATAATCAATATCATTAAAATGACTGTACTGTCCAAAGCGAGCTACATAGTCAATATAATTTCTATCATAGTACCAAATTTATTATCCATAAAATTATAAAAAAATTCTAAAATACATATGGAACCAAAAAAAGAGCCTGAATAGCCAAAGCAATCCTAAGCAGAAAGATAAAGTTGGGGGCATCATATTA
>NW_012114899.1:5131219-5161952 GCF_000951035.1 Colobus angolensis palliatus
ATAAAGTTGGGGGCATCATATTACCTGACTTTATACTGTAAGGCTATAAAAAAAAAAAAAAAAAAAAAAAAACAGCATGGCATTGGGATAAAAATAGACACATAGATCTATGGACACAATAGGGAAACCAGAAAATAAAATCACATATATATAACCACAGTTCTTCAACAAAGCTGACAAAATTAAAAATTGGGAAAAGGTCACCCTATTCAATAAATGGTGCTAGGAAAACTGGCTAGCTAAATGCAGAAGAAAGAAACTTCACTCTTATCTCTCACCATATGCAAAAATTAACTCAATGAATTAAAAAATTTAAATTTAAGACCCAAAACTATAGAGATCATAGAATAAAACCTAGGAAAACCTCTTTAGACATTGGCCTAGGCAAATAATTTATAAATAATACTTCAAAAACAAATGCAACTAAAACAAAAGTAGACAAATGGGACTTAATTAAGCCAAAGAGTTTCTGCACAGCAAAAGAAACAACTATCAGAATAAACAGACAACCTATAGTATGGGAGAAAACATTTGCAAGTAATATATCTGACAAATGATTTATATCTGGAATCTATAAGAAACTTAAATCAACAAGAACAAAACATATAACTCCATTAATAAGTGAGGAAAGAACATAGACATTTCCCAAAAAATGAAATGGAAGTGACCAACAAACATATGAAAAACATTCAACATCACTAATCATTAGAGAAATGCAAGTTACAACAAAAATGAGACACCATTTCATCCCAGTCCGTTTGGACTTTTTATTATTAGATGTATCCTCAAAATCAAAACTAAATAAACCACAACATAAATGCTGCACACAACTTAGTCTGTTTACTTAACTGGGGAAAATATATTGGAACAATGGCTATGCATTACATATCTGTTTAAATCTTTCATAACATACAATTTAGCACAGGGTCCTGCTTCCTCTGCTTTCCGAGAATACCTGCTTCCTAGGTTCCCTACACTCAATTTGGGATCAGGGCACACTTCCCAATTCAAATACAATTTTCAGGATCATTAATGCATTAAAAGATAAACAACACAAATCCTAATGCTTTTTTTTTTTTTTTTTTTTTTTTTTTTTTTTTTTTTAGTAGACACAAAGTTTCACCATGTTGGCCAGGCTGATCTCAAACTCCAGACCTCAGGTGATCCGCCCCCGTTGACCTCCCAAAGTGCTGGGATTACAGGTGTGAGCCACCCCTAATGCTCTTTTATCAGAGCAAAATAACAAAATGATACACCATAAACTATAAATCTATTATGTACTCTAATTTTCTAGTAGCTCTATCAGCTACATTCTGACTTTTTAAACATAAAACAATACTATCAGCCTCATTTATGTTACTAGTACTTGCATAGATCTACAATCATTAACCAATGAAATGTCCATTATGGAACTGACCACCTACAAATTTTATTGCTTCGTTTAAAATCATCCCAGCAATTTGAAAGAGAAATTTTTAAAGATTCAATTCAAGTAAAAATATTGTTACATATTATTAAAAGTAATAATCATATAATTGTCCTTATAAATAATTTCACACAAAAGGATAATAATCGAATATTCAATTTTAGGATGAAGCGTTTATTAAAACAGCAATCCATTTTTTCTTCCCACCCCTTTATGTTTAATTAAAAAATACACAGAAAAGCAGAATCAATTATTCTTAATTTAAAATCCAGAAGTGTATTATTCTTCAATATGGATATACTAAGGATAGCTTAAACATATTTTCCTTCACTTTTCTCTGAAGCTCCTATTTATGTAACTACATATGTAAAATCATAATAGGCTAATCTAACCAGTAGATTAGCTATAACAAGTTTTATTTTCCTTTTGGCCTTTTCTTGCATGTCTCTATTCTGTTTACTACCATCACCACTGCTTTCTTTGAACCTAACCATGTACCTGCAAACCCAAAAATTTGGATAAAAATATTTATTCAAGTTATTCATGTCACATATTCCAGTTTAGTGCTAGTTTGTGTTAGCCATGATTTGCCTAGTCCTGATTTCAGCCCTACATGGCACAGGCTCATGATTTTATATGGATTAAAAGAAAGGAATTATAAAAATCATTTTTAGTCATACATAACTGAATGATTCAATAACACTAATGTCAAAGAGTCTCTAATCAATGGAAGTTTGAAAGGGCTAAAGGATTCAAAGGAGTCTGGGTGCGGTGGCTCAAGCCTGTAATCCCAGCACTTCGGGAAACCAAGGTGGGTGGATCACCTGAGGTCAGGGGTTCAAGACCAGTCTGGCCAACATGGCAAAACCCCATCTCTACTAAAAATACAAGTAAGTAAGTAAGTAAGTAAGTAAGTAAGTAAGTAAGTAAGTAAGTAAGTAAGTAAAGTAAGTAAGTAAGTAAGTAAGTAAGTAAGTAAGTAAATAAATAAATAAATAAATAAATAAATAAATAAATAACCAGGCATGGTGGTGGGCACCTGTAATCCCAGCTACTTGGGAGGCTGAGGCAGGAGAATCACTCGAACCCGGGAGCTGGAGGTTGCAGTGAGCTGAGATTGCTCCATTGCCCTCCTGCCTGGGAGACAGAGCAAGACTCTGTCTAGACAAAAAGAAAGAAAGAAGTGGGAGGAGACCTAAAGAAAGAGAATGCATCATTATATCTGGAGGCACATTAGAGGATACAAGCATGGAAGGAATAGTGAAATATACACACAGTTAGAAAACTGATAAAACAATATACAAAAAGTAAGTTTATCTGTCATACTTCCCATTTCTTCAATATTCCTAAGAACTGAGCCACTTCCAAGAGGAGAAACCCTACAAAGCATTACAGCTGTGTGAGTATAGTGTATTAAAGTCAGCCCCACGGTGCTGTATCACTTGGCAAGTCTGAAATTCCACTGGGATTCAGAAAGTTGACTATGTGATGCCCAATAATGACCTGATAATCTCGTATTAGAGGCAATGCAAATATATTTATAAGACTAAGAACTGTAACAAGCTTATGAAGAAAACCAATTTATAGCATTACAGGTTAAACCAGAAGTAATTTCCTCTGTTAACTAAAATTACATTACTAAAAAGTGCATGGTTTGTAGATGTCTAATGTGAAGACAGACAGATAGTAAATATTTTCCTGCTCAGTGTGAACACTAAATAAGAATGAAAATAGAATGCCTTATTATATAAAGTAATACCAATACATCGATTTGCAATCTACTCCTCTGGCACAATTTAAAATGTGTTCTTTAACTATAGAGTCACAACTCTTTTTCATTTCAATGTGTTTTCCTTCAAAATAGCAGTTATTTATATATACTGCTTTTGAAATTCATTTTTAGGCTGCAGATTCACAATCTCCATAAATGCCAGAGATGTGAAGTTAAATTCAGATGCACTTGAAGTAAACACTGTGCTAACTAGCAGCAGTGTTCAAAAGATTATGTTGCCAATTATATGAAAGGGAATACTATTGTGAATTATTCTGCAAAGCCCCAAAGAAGTTTATCTCTCACATTATTGAAGACTGAGAATGTCTTAATATATGCACAACTTGAACATTGTTTGGGAAAAAGCCAAACTAATTCATCTCTCTTCTGATCAATCAGTTCAGCCAAGCAAAGCACAAAATAAATTCACATCCTTTGCTGCCATTAAGAGCAACCAGTTTGCTTGTCTGTGCACCACGAATGCCAAACAAATCTTGAATAACAACAATGAAAAGTTAAAAGAAAAGAAAGACAGGAAAGAAATAAAACTCAATTTTCTTGAATAGAAAATTTCTAGGGAGGAAACATTTTCCATTTTTTTTCTTCTACCAAATTTAACATATTATATATATATCCTAAGTCTCATTAGAGGGTATTCTAAGACAGATTCTGCCATATTGAAATATCTAAGACAGGCACAATTGGGCCATTGCAAGCAAATTTAATGTATTAAATGGATTCTAAGGAACCTGAAAATTAATAAATCTTTCTAAAATGACTGACTTACTGTTAGGGGAAAACTTAAGAAATCAAATACCAAATCTTTTTTATTTTTCCATTCTTTCTAAAAAAAAAAAAAATAGTGGGGGATAAAATAATGCAATGCCCGGTTAAAGTGCCAACACCAAAAATACTTATGACTGCTACTTCTGACCCTTTTGGGGGGTCAAATTTTGTTGTCTTTTGTATTTCTAGCTTTGTTTGAGACTTTTGTTTGCATATATTCAAGGGTTAGTAAATACAGTTTAATATTGTTTCTATAGCAATAAGCATTTACCTAGCGAGTATAAGCATTCAAACAGAGGTCTTCCATCAGATTTTCTACTAAACTGTATTCCTTTTACCATACTGCAGTCTTTACTAAGAAACAAAGGACATGTGATTTCACTTTTCTAAGCTTATTTTAGTTAAGGTTAATTATTACACGGAGATACTAACCTTTCAATAATAAACTACAAATTAGCATTATTCATATCTGTGGTGTGTTTTCAATGCAATAACAAAAATCCTGGCTTGCTCTAAAGATCAAGCTAAAAGCAACCTTACCATCATCATACTGGCCCAAGCAGATTTCAACGAGAGAGCCCAGGATGATCCCTGAAGCTAAACAAGTCCAGAGATAAAACTGTCGAAACATCTTCTGTCAAAGCTCACTCAAAGCTGATCTGAAATAAAAGGAGGTAGAAAGAAACATTTGACATGTTCATTAATCTGTTACAGGTAAACACAATTGTCACAGCACAGAAAAGCCTTAATGACTTCATAGTTAATTACCTGTGCCATGTTATCCATTAACGAAGTAACACACTGGTTTAATGCACTGGAACTGTTTATCAACATGAATTTTCAGACAAGTAATCTCTAAGGAAAGACTTCTTTTCTGTTATTTAATTTTCCAGCAAGCAGGTTGAGAAGTTAACATACTAATAATATCAGAAGCACACTCTTTAAAATTTAAGACCTGCTGGGTAAGTCAAATGTTAATCAGTTTGAGTAAGTAAACTTACGTTGTCTACAGTATAACTTTACAAACAAGTGTAAGATAGTAAGCCAGTTGTTAGTATCCTACATGAGAATTTCAATGAAAATTTGTCTTATGCAATTAAGTAGAAAAGTCTATCATTAAAACGTTAATTCCTTTCTAGTAGAGTGATCAGAGATTGACTTAACTATGCCAGGAAAGACTGAGAAAAATCTGTCAATATTCACTACATCTGCTGTATGAAGCATTTGGATGCATTCCATTTTAATTTTCTTGTTTTACTTTTAAATCTTCCAGCAATTAAAAGAAAAAAAAAGAAAAAAAAGAAAAAGAAAACAACTGATTGAGAAATTAGTGGCCTGTGAGCACACACAAGAAAGTCTTATTGAAAGAATGACATGCTCATTTTCTTTGTAAATTTAGGAAATTATCCACACAGAATTGCTCAGAATGCCCCTGATTATAAATTGTGGCCCTGATTATAAATTGGAACACTGTTTCTCTAATTCAGAGGTTCCAAACTCAAATGCCTACAGAGTACAAGCAGACAAAGGAAAAGAATGAATTAGCCTAAGGGCACAACAGTGATGGTAGAGGCTGTGATAAACTGTGCAATACAAGGTTTTCTAAAGAGACCAGCTGGTGCTCAACTTCTGTCAATGGTTGTTAATGGGGGAATGCAAACCAGTGTTGCTGGGTCTTCTGATTTTCAAAGAGAAGGCAGAAATCCAAATTTTCATGTGATTTCCAAGTGTTTAGATGATTGTGCAATGTTCTTTATAAGACTAAATGCTTCTAGCAGCTAATATTGATTCCTCAAGTTCTCCAGTTTTCTATTTCTGCCCAGGATTCTCCCACTAGACTAGCTATGGATAAGGTTTATCAGAGGGTACAAAGGAATGATTTTAATTCTGCTTTTGTCTACATTTTATCTATTTTTGATTTATTGCCAAGTGTTTAATAATGTTTATTTGTCCAGTAGCACGTATAAATATATATAGAGAGAGAGCATTGTAAAATTGTATTAAAGGTGTAAGCTCTTTTTTAAACTAATGGGATACACAGTTCTTGACTTTAAAAAATCACTGCTCCAGCTCCCACACATTTTAAAATGAAGTCTATTCTTCTTTGTTTCTTTGTCTAAGATAAAAAAGGAGCCTGCCTTCTTTTTAGCTGGGTCTTCCACATTTTTCCCTAACTGGCAAAGTGCTTGGCCCCTGCATTTATAATTTCTAGGGACAGAAAGCCCAAAGAAGAACTCATTATTAGATGCCAAGAGATCATCATAATCCACACTAATGTGTAGAAAAAATAAAAATAAAATTGACCAATGCTACTGGTTGTGTAGAGCAGTGGATGAGTGTGGCTTCTTTTTAAATTCAAGCTTTTCAGCTTAATAGTTATATGACTTTGAAGAAATTAAATAGCATCTGTATCTCACATTCCTCATTATCATAATGGATATAAAATAGTATCTACCTCATAAGATTGTCTTAAACATTAAATATGTAAGGGAATATAAATACATGCTTAACACAGTGTACTTACTCACAGAACGAGTACCCCCTAAAGCTTAATATGAATCTTTCTGACTCAGCATTTATGGAACCTCCAAAGTCTTAAACACAGATTTACTCAATCTATCTTTAGCAAGGGCTATAAAGTAGATATTATTATCCCCATTTTATGGAGGAAAGGTCAGGCTCACAGAGAATAAGTGACTGGCTCAAGGTTATAAACTGGTGAGTGTCTGAAGAGACCATCAAGTCTGTGAGTAAGATACTTTTGCTCATTCCGTCAGAGAAAAGTATTGGAAAATTTCCCAGAAAACACAGGGCTCAGAAGTTTTCAAAGGATATGGAGGCCTAGGATGGCTTGCTGTATTGCTTCCCTCAAACTCTGAGAGACAGACATTTTAACCGCCTTCTCAAAGGATTATAGCCCTACTAAGATTTCTGTACACAATGACTTCAAATCTTTTTTTTTATTTGGAAAAATAAACATGACAACATTAAGAAATAAAACAATGTTACTTAAATTTTAAAAATATAAACAGAAACCATAGACAAATACAAAGGATATATATTAGAAAGGATATATATTAGAAAACAAAATAAATACAACCCAGAAAATGTATGTATTAGAAAACAAAATTAAAGAAAAAGCAGTATCTTAGCAAAGGACAAAAGGTCATAGTTGTGTTCCTGTGTGGGCCCTTGACCTGCCAGCTTGACTTCCTTTATACTAGTTTATACTATTATGCATTCACAAATTAGGGTATATTATTTTATTCCTGACTGAAGCTAATTTGGTTTCATGGAGCAGTCTCCAGGATAAAAATAACTGATGGATCATTATTTTAAAGTCATTAATGCCACTGCCATTATTATGCCTCCAGAAACAAAACCTCTTGATCTATGGCTCTGCATGTTTTTAGAGGATTATATGTATACTTTTGAAAGCATCACAGACAAAACTCATATAAAAATCAATTTAGAATAGATACAGCATTTATTGCCCAGAGGAATGAGATAATTTTAGGAGAAATATTATACTTATTTGTTTTTGAATAATGAGAATAATAATAATTTCTACAGCTTTTTTACTGTTTCATATATATCTGCCTTATTTCCAAATAAGTTTTAATCACTTCAATGGGCTCAATATTTACAGAGACCTGAAGGAAAGCTAGGACTCATCACATCAACCCACCCAAAACACAGAACACATATTGACTTTGTGAGAAAACCCAGTTTGTAAACAAAGGTATAATGAAAGGGCACAAAGAGATTGTGTAAAAGACTACAGGACCAGCATGTTTAGTACAATATTGTGACAATCAACTGACAACCTATAGTGGCACTTCTGTGATTGCGATCAAATTAATTGGAAGAGATCAAGTGCTTTAGACAAAAGATTGTCTTCGTTACTAGCTTTATAATCTCTAGAATTACAAGAGAAAGTCGTATAGAAGATGAATTCCAAAATCTTGCTAAGTGACTATAGGTAAATGAAAAGCATGTCAAGCAACACCTCTGTGGTGGTGCTTTACTTTTACTACAAATCCCACATCAGACTCTTTCCATGTTCCCCGAGGACAAATTTTTCCTCCAGAATTTATTGGCCAATAATGTTATGTTCTAAAAATCCAAAGCATGTTCAATTCTAAAAAGAATTGTAGGTGACCTATAAATGAATACGTTATTATACTTGTTTTTCAAGAGATAATTACATTGGTGTATTCAGTACACCTATAGCTAATAAAGTTATCCTTTTGCAATCGTGACTTAGAAATAGTATTCTCTTCTCAAAATACTGGGGAAAAGTGTTTGTTTCCTATTATAGTATAATATTACACATAAGTGGTTTGCATTCCATGCGCATTTTATGACACATGTTCCTTAGTCTTAAGAATATTTTACTGCAATTATTCAAGACAAACATATTAATTTTGAATTTCACATCATTTGTATTTTCTGCAAGATAAATCTAATATTTATTTCTCTGGCATTCAATGTTCTCAAAAATTAATTTCTTCAACAAGCACTTATAGAGGGTCTACTAGATACCACTCACTCTTCTAGGCAGTTAGAAAATATCAGTGAACAGAGCTGACACAGTTCTATGCTCCCGTGGATGTTATATTCCAGCAAAATAAAGATCCACAAACAACAAACACAAATAAGTTCTATAACATGTTAAAATGTAATAAGTGACATGAAAATAGCAGCTATCATTTCAAAATTGTATATTGTCACTTTACAATAATTTTCATTCAGTAAATGAACTGAGATTACACAAAGCAACCAAAATGCTATCTGATAAAAACTGAATGAGAACTTTACAGTGAAAGTATAACTATTCTGACAACCCTGACAGCATCCTTGATGGTATCTACTACTCTGAGTACAGATTTCTGTTCATCTCTTGGAAGGAGAATAAAGGTCTTTCACTGCCTTTCCCTTTCAAATATAAATCCAAAGACTGGAAATACACAAAAGTCTTTCTTTTTTCTGTTTATCCCTGCTCCCTGAGTCTTGGGTGGTCGCAGTGACACATGGCAAAAGCAGCCACGGTTGACACCACAGCAGTTTTCTCTTAAATACATTTTTGACAATGTTAATTATTTTTTAGCCTATGTCTCTGACTGCTATGTGAATAAACACTAATTTTCTTGAGATATCAAAGATTGGAACACACCGTCATTACCTTGATAAGAAACCCCATACCAATACACAACCATGAAGCAAGCTGGAGTCTCACAGTGAAGTGAGCTGTATGTATGCAGTCTGCCCTTCAACAGTTTGTTCAGCCAAACTACTGTTACTCCTGATCTGTAACAATATCTAAAGCTATAAAACTAAAACTTGTCACTGCTCTGTATTCCTCATGAGAAATATATGCTACTTACCTGCTGGAATAAAGCAAACTTCCCTTCAGAGCAACCTCAGCTTCAAACTAAAAACATGAGGCTTTCCAAAGTCACTATATCTTACCATACCAAATATGAATTTCCTTAAATGCCTAGAGAGAAAACTGTCTTCTACCTCAGCATAGTGGTAAATATTAATAACGTCTTCATCACTACAGAAAATACTTATCACCCTTCAGCATTACCAGATGAATCACCTTTTCTTTATTTAAAATGTGTAATATGAACTTTGGGAAAGTAAAATTTCAGAGAGCCTTTCAGATATATTCCCTCTTTCTAGATCACATTATATTTTTCTTTACTAAATATACATATGTATATGTTTATATCATATATTATCTATAAAAATATATTGATATTTATTGAAAATTTTATAGTTCATTTATACATAATATATTTATATATAAATTTGTTACATAGTCACATATACAATGTATATAAAGTATATATTTTATTTAAATTTACATTAATGATAAGTAGATATTGATATTATCTCCCACTTTTTTAAAGTTTGCAATTTAAATTCAAGGGGTTCCGTTGTAGCTAATTTGAGGTAAGGTTGGAAAGCAACCAATGTTTTTATAGGACACTGTGAGGTCCAGCTAAATCAGGCTTACTAGATCTTTGCTCGGGCTTACAGTTTGTTTTTTAAAATTATTTATTTATTTATTTATTTATTTTTAACACGCTACTACATCTGAATGTGCCTTCACTACCAAACTTAAAATACGTCTTAATTTGGCCAGGCATGGTGGCTCACGCCTGTAATCCCAGCACTTTGGAAGGTTGGGGCGGGTGGATAACTTGATGTTAGGAGTTTCAGACTAGCCTGGCAAACTTGGTGAAACCCTATCTCTACTAAACATACAAAATATTAGTGGAGGGTGGTGGTGCACACCTGTAATCTCAGTTACTCAGGAGGCTAAGGTAGAAGAACAGCTTGAACCCAGGAGGCAGAAGTTGCAGTGAGCTGAGATTTCACCACTGCACTCCAGCCTGAGCAACAGAGCAAGACAGACTCCATTTCAAATAAAAAGAAAATGTTAATTTGCTTTCTGGGTGCACTCTGTCTCTACATATAGATTTGCGCTAAACATGGTGGTATAAAATAAAATTGATGAAAATCAATTTTAAAATTAAGAATATAAATTATTAAGAACTAATCTTGCCATCACTTCAATCATTTACAAGGTCTTACATTTCAGTTTTAAACATTTTAAATATGTAATCAACAGTTGTAAACATTAAATGTAGAAATAAATTATTCAATTTTCTCACAATGACTTTGCTATTGAGCATGCACTATATTTCATTTTTTTAACCTAATATACATTTCAAGGCACTTTAGTAAAATAATTCCAAATTAGGAGATAAAGAAATTTCAATTGCCAATTTTTTGAGGTTTCCATTCAATCTATGTTTTTGGAACTTTCATCTAAATGTTAGTCTTTTAGACAAACACATTTCTCATTATTTCTTAGAAAAGTATTTGGAAGAAAGCTTAGTATGAAAGGAGTGAGCAAACTGAAATACAAAAAAAGAAGCCCAAATATTATTTCATTAGTGGAGTGTGTAGCTTAAAAATATAACCAAGCAAATTTAAAATGGAGTTTTAATGCTCAAGCAAATGCATGCATAATTTTAAAAAAGAAGCTTGAAAGAGAGTTCTGTACAATGTCATTCCCTGGCACAGGAAAATGATTCTGATTAATACTCGTGTTTGATGAATATTATAGATTCTAAGAAACACGAATAAATTAATGAGTACATGAGTATTTTCCTAAGGCAAATCCATCAGCAACAAAATTCAAAAGTATTAAGTCAGTCAAGAGAGACTAAACGTAAAAATATGAAAATGCCAGTGACTTGTATGATATAATGTAATAAAAGTCCTGGCTCTGGAATGAGCGAGTCTTGCATTGCATTCCTAGTTTTGCTGCTTTTGGAGGGCTATATAAGGGTAAACTAGTTAAAACTTGTGAGAATCAGTTTAAAATTAGGACACTAAAATCCATTTTATTCTTCTGTAATTGATAGATGAAAATTTGAACAAAAAATAAAAATTAAGAATATTCATTTGTTCATTTATAAGTGTTTGAAGAGCGCTGATTCTGGATAATGTACTTTATAAGATGCAGTGGCTACAGCTTTATGAGAAAAACTGAATGAATTAATAATAAATAATAGTCTTTATGGAGTTTTCAGTCTAACAGTGTGACAGCCACACCTAAAGCAGTTCACAATGAATCAAATCCTCATATAATACTATTCTATAGATCAGGGATTCAGTGCTGGTCCATGGCCTGTTAGCAACCAGGCCATGGAGCAGGAGGTGAGTGGTGAGTGAGCAAGCAAAGTTTCATCTGTATTTAAAGCCCCTCCCCATCATTTGCATTACCACCTGAGCTCCGCCTCCTGTCAGATCAGTAGCAGCATTGGATTCTCATAGGAGTACAATCTCTACTGTAAACTGCACATACAAGGGTTCCACGTTGCACGCTCCTTACAAGAATCTAATGCCTGATGATCGATCTGTCATTGTCTCTCATCATTCCCAGATGGGATCATGTAGTTGCAAGCAAACAAGTTCAGAGTTCCCACTGATTCTATATTATGGTGAGTTGTATGATTATATCATCATATATTATATTATAATAATAATAGAAATAAAGTGTATAATAAATGTAATGGACCTGAATCATCCCAAACCACTCCCCTGCTCGCAGCTCCAGATCAGTGGAAAATTTATTTTTCATGAAACTGGTCCATAGTGCCAAAAACTTGGAGACCACTGCCATAGACAGTGGAATCTATGACTTACTTTTAATGTGTAGAATATGATAAAGAATAAGGTGTTATTTTCTTGTTTCAATTAAGTTATATAAAATTCAGTCTTAGCACATTGGAGAAAGAGAAATCTTCCTGCTCTGTGTAAAGAAGCAAACATATTGTAAACTGCCTTTGGAGAGGGACATATGCCAGGGAACTCCCGGTGACTTCTGGGACCAGACAATGGCCCCCAGACAACAGCCCTCAGTCATAGAACCAAAAAGAAATGAATTCTGCCAACAATCTAAATGAGTTTTGTAAAACAATTGCATTCTATATTGTTAATTACATTTTGAAAAGAAATGAGTTAAACACTAAATAATGAGATTTTAATTATTTTATATATGATCAATTATATACATTAAATTCATTTTTTTATAAATCTAGTTACTACTTTTCTGTTTCTTATATTGAACAAAATTTGAAATATAACTCAGTCATATTACTTTGTTTGCTTTTGCCACTACCAGAGCTTGGTAGGAAATAAGGTTTTAAATAATAGTCTTCTAAATAGGTGACAGATTTAGAATAAAAGATTCATAACAGTTCTAATTTTAAGAAATGACTTCACATGTTTAATGAAATAGCAAACGGGTAGTATTTACATTTCTAATTTGTTTTTCTTAAATCTGCTTGCATTTAAACAATGTAAAATTAATTGGTAAAGCATGTCATTTAAAAAAAATTAAATTAAATTTCTAGGATACATGTCCAGAACGTGTAGTTTGTTACATAGGTATACATGTGTCACGGCAGTTTGCCGCACCCATCAATCCATCATCTACATTAGGTATTTCCCCTAATGTTATCCCTCCCCCTAACCCCTACAACCCCCGACAAGCTCCAGTATGTGATGCTCCCCTCTCTGTGTCCATGTGTTTTCATTGTTCATCTCCCACTTATGAATGAGAATATGTGGTGTCTGGTTTTCTTTTCTTGTGTTAGTTTGCTGAGAATGATGGTTTCCAGCTGCATCCAAGCATGTCATTTTTATTAGATATAGTTGGTAATAGAAGGAAACATATAACTTTTTTGTTGTTTTATTTGAGACTCAGTTTCACTCTTGTTGCCCAGGCTGGAGTGCAATGGCAGGATCTTGGCTCACTGCAACCTCCGCCTCCCGAGTTCAAGCGATTTTCCTGCCTCAGCCACCTGAGAAGTTGGGATTATAGGCATGCACCACCATGCCCGGCTAATTTTGTATTTTTAGTCGAGTCGGAGTTTCTCCATGTTGGTCAGGCTGGTCTGGAACTCCCGACCTCAGGTGATCTGCCCGCCTTGGCCTCCCAAAGTGCGAGGATTTATAAACTGAAATGTGTTTGCTGAACACAAAGGAAAGGCTAAGAAGGATTATCGCAAAATATTTGACCTATACTTGGGGGAGGAAGTGACTTGTCAGAGAAGTCTTACATGAGGAACAAATTCTTACGTTGAAATATGAAAGTATTTCTTTCATATTGTACCTGGCCAACATATAACTTTTAATATTTATTTAAATATTAACATGTATGTAATGGATACTAGAGTAAATACTGATTGGGAAACACAAACTGTCACTAATAAAATGTTTGTTTTCTATATAGCTTTAACATGTACTTTTAACATGTACGTATAACATTTATTTAACACGAATAGAGTAGAAAATGTGTACTTTAATACTTTGCTAGGTGACATGTTTAAGTAGAAGGAATAAAACTAGGTTTATCCTCCATTGCCCCTCTTCTTATAAGAGGGGCCATATTTCACATGTCGTATCTTTTCTACACTTTATTTATATTTCGCATTATATGAAGTCTAACCAGAGATCATAAAGTTGCACAGCATATCAATGCAGAGGCAGAATCAACATTCTACACACATCACTTTTTATTTTCTTTGCAGGATTTTTTAAGGTAAGGTCTCCGGTCAACTGACCTGCAACTGTTTAATTTATAATAATTTTAAAATAGTAAAATTATCTCAAGAACTAAGTTTGTACATTTGATGTTGATAAAAATAATGCTAACAGTGAATAGTTTTTGAGTATAATAGATGTCAATATTATTGAAATCATTAGATATGCTTTAATAATTTTAGAAACAAATGGTAAACTGTTGCATTTCGTTTCTCTTTGTACTTTACCAATTATACTAAGAAAATCATGTTTGAAACTTATAGTCTAGAACGTCTGCAGAAATATCAGCTCAAATACAGTAACTCAAAGTCTAATACAGAAAGACATCCATGTAAGCAAGCATTTCACAAATATTTCTAAGCTTTGGTTTGATAAATATTAAGCTTTTATCATTTATCTTATAAATCTACATGATTAAAGAAATGATCAACCTTCTCAACTGGCAAAACGTGAAGATGAATAATTTGACTTAGAAAAATAACTAATTGTATAGTCATGTAAGCCCTCCATTTATGATACAAATCCATAAAGGTCACTGTCATATTTCTTAGAGATTGGATTTTAATGTAAAGCTGAGTTTTATTTTTCCAGAAAACTGTAATTTTTATTGAAAATAGTTCATGTAGAGGCCAGGCATGGTGGCTCACGCCTCTAATCTCAGCACTTTGGGAGGCCGAGGCAGGCGGATCACAAGGTCAGGAGGTCGAGACCATCCTGGCTAAAACGGTGAAACCCCATCTCTATTAAAAATACAAAAAATTAGCTGGGCGTGGTGGCGGGCGCCTATAGTCCCAGCTACTCGGGAGGCTGAGGCAGGAGAATGGTGTGAACCCAGAAGGCAGAGCTTGCAGTGAGCTGAGATTGTACCACTGCACTCCAGCCTGGGGAACAAAGCGAGACTCTATCTCAAAGAAAAAAAAAAAGAGTTCATTTTTAAGCAGATTTATGGAGTTCAAACTCATGTTGTCCAAGAGTCAATTGTAAGTAATTTTATAATTGTAAAACTCTGTCTTATCTGTAAATGATAAGATATTACAATTAGTTGGTTCTTTATGTTTGAGGGACAAATAAAATTTAAATAAGTTCTTTTACAAAGACTATGCTTCATGAGTAATACACTAAGAACATTAGTCTCTTCCTACAAACACCTAATTTTATAGTGTAGCCTCGCATTTCAAAATTACCAAACTGAAAAGTAGTCGTTCTCTCTCCTAGTGCCAATGCTCTCTATGGTACGTTCATTACTAGAGTACATTTTTTCTAACTTAAATTTTTAAATTTATTACATTAAGTATTAGATTATGCTATTATATAGTAAATTCAAACTGCCTGTATATTTTTATCCTATTAAAATGATACAGACATTAAATTTTATAGGCATTCTAATGATTGTTTTTCATTTTTCCATAGTTTTAAAATAAGTTGTTATATGTCCCTTGGGGTTGGGGATTATTTTAGGAATATTTTACTACTTATGAATATTCCAAAAGTCAATAATGAAAAGTATTTAGTTCCCAACACACCATGGCAAGATATTTTATAAATGAAAGACATAATTTCATTCTGAACTTTTTTTTTCCAAGGCCTTTCCATGTTTTTTTTTTTTTTTCAATCTAAACTAATTTTTAACTCTGTATTTATTACCATAACCATATTTCATTTCATTTTATTTTTAGCTAGTTATTTCTGCCTAGGCATTTTCTCCTTTTTCATATTTCAACCTAAGAATTTGTTCCTCATGTAAGACTTCTCTGACAAGTCACTTCGTCCCCCAAGTATAGGTCAAATATTTTGCAATAATCCTTCTTAGCCTTTCCTTTGTGTTCAGTGAACACATTTCAGTTTATAATTACATTGCTTGTCAGTGGGCACTTTGGCAATATTTGTGTTTCACTTTATTCCCTTGAGAAGAGGAATCATTAGCCAAACTCCTATCCAGCTTTTTATCTCAGAGCCCAGAAAATAGCTTAGCACAGATTAGCATTGACGTTTTGAATGAATGAATTAAAAAAAAAAAAGTTATCGTTTTCACAAAATGTTCCTATTATTTACATTAAAGCTAATTTGCTCTTCTCAAATCTATATTATATATGAAATTTAGTTTTATCACTTATTCCTGCAGCATTTGCTGAATATGCAAAGATCGATAATTGATAAATTCTAAAGAAGTTCTATTTCCTTTAAGACACATTTAAGGTATTGTTGGAGAAAGGGCTATGAATACTGTAAATCCTCACAGAGAGTATGGAGATGTTTTTACATAAATATGTATTTATTATAAAATAATATTTTAAATTGTTAAACTTAGATGAAATATATACTTATAAGAATACAATTCTAATATACTTGGAAAATAAGAACCAAATCTCAGCCTGTAAATTAAAATTTATGGGTTATATACAGCGAAAACTATTGGGGCTGTTTTTGTTGCTGTGACCCAGTTAAACTAATCTTTTCTCAAATTTCATCCCTATATCTGAGTATACTAATATTGGCAAAGCCCTCTGTATCCTAAAACAACATCTATTTTAATATGTCTTCATAGAAAAGTCATTAAAAAGCAGCGAACATAGCCACCAAGTACTATTTTAATATTGTTGTTGAAATGACTAAATTAATAGAAAGTGACAAAAAGTACTTTAAGAAGAATTTTAAAAAACAAAAAGAAAAGATTGAACAAAGCATATATGGAAATATAAATTATAATTTTCTTCCACTTTATTAACACTCTTGTTTAATTAGGCAATAATTACTTTAAAAATTAACGCTTTTTCCTTAGAATTACTACTGAAGTTGAAAGGTTCAAGTTTTTAATTACTCTTCATAAAGCATGCAGTGAAACTTTCAAAACTATGAAAAGTTTTCTATTTTACATGATTCAGCAAGATATTTATCTTAGAAAAACATCATTAATAAGTACAAAATTTCATTTAAATTTACAGCAAGAAACTTTTTCATTTTCCTTTCCAGTCAGAGATGGGTGGAATAAATCAAAATCAAGGATCTTTTGTGGATGAAAGGAAGTAGAAATCTTAAGATTAGAAACTCACTAATGTGATGCCCATGGGCAAAGATGAAATCAGATATTATAGATGATTTTGAAGTTGCAGTTTTGATAATGATAAAGGTATAGTGAAAGGGAGAATTGAAGCAGAAATGAATTTCATATTGTTGCCCATACCAATCAACTCATCAAGCATTTCAAAAGTGTACTCTGGGCATGACATGGTGGCTCACACATGTAATCCTAGCACTTTGGGAGGCCAACATAAAATGATGACTTGAGGCCAGGCGTTTGAATTCAGCCTGGGCAAAGCAGCAAGATCCAGTTTCTGCAGAATAGAGAAAATAAAAAAAAATTAACCGGGAGTAAGGGCACACACCTGAAGTCCTACCACCCTCCAGAGGTGGATAGGGGAGGATAGCTTGAGTCCAGGAGTTCAAGGTTACAATGAGGTATTATCATGTTACTTGGGGAACAGTTTGAGAGCCTGTCCCAAAAAAACAAATAAACAAAAAAGTATATTCCACTAATACCTTGTAAATGGGGGTGTATGAAGATTTTTAAATCAGATATAATTATAATAGGGTGTGTGCATGGCAGTGTGCGTGTGTGTGTGTGTGCATGGCAGTGTGCGTGCGTGTGTGTGTGTGTGTGTGCACGCATGTCAGGTCACATCGCATATATTCAGTGTAAGCACCATAGTTATTTCAGGAAGGGATCATAAATGCATAAGAATCTAAGTGTCCACAAAATACTGTAAATAAATAACTAAGGCTGACTGAGAAATAATGGGGGCTCTGGAAACTTTGCTGAATTTAAATTTAGCAACTTTGCAGAAGTCTACATCTATTTTTTCCATCTTCCAATTTTTTAGATAACACTGAGTGTTTAGATTTTCATATGAAATTATGAAATTTAATTGTTTTAATTAAACTATTTTTAATGTATAGTGTTGGCCAATAAAATGCAGCTTTTTGTGCCATCCAGACCACGTTGCAATTGTTCAAAAACCTTGGGCTTAAGGATCTGTTAGTAAAATGACATTTGTTTGATCAGAGCTCTCTCTCCCTATGCATTTGGGACCACTGTACTATCATCACATCCAAAACTTACTTTAATAACCATAATCTTTGAAAACTCTCATACTTTAGAGTATCTTCCTGCCTAGAAAAATCTTAATATATGCACTAACCATAAAGATAATGTACCAGGATGTCCACGCTACCTGACTTCAAACTATACTACAAGGCTACAGTAACAAAACAAGGCTACAGTAACCAAAACAGCATGGTACTGGCACCAAAACAGATATATAGACCAATGGAACAGAACAGAGCCCTCAGAAATAATACCACACATCTACAACTATCTGATCTTTGACAAACCTGACAAAAACAAGAAATGGGGAAAGGATTCCCTATTTAACAAATGGTGGTGGGAAAACTGGCTAGCCATATGTAGAAAGCTGAAACTGGATCCCTTCATTACACCTTATACAAAAATTAATTCAAGATGGATTAAAGAATTAAATGTTAGACCTAAAACCATAAAAACCCTAGAAGAAAACCTAGGTAATACCATTCATGACATAGGCATGGGCAAGGACTTCATGTCTAAAACACCAAAAGCAACGGCAACAAAAGCCAAAATTGACAAATGGGATCTAATTAAAAACAGGCAACCTACAGAATGGGAGAAAAATTTTGCAATCTACTCATCTGACAAAGGGCTAATATCCAGAATCTACAAAGAACTCAAACAAATTTACAAGAAAAATCAAACAATCCCATCAACAAGTGGGCGAAGGATATGAACAGACACTTCTCAAAAGAAGACATTTACACAGCGAACAGACACATGAAAAAATGCTCATCGTCACTAGACATCAGAGAAATGCAAATCAAAACCACAATGAGATACCATCTCACACCAGTTAGAATGGCGATCATTAAAAACTCAGGAAACAACAAGTGTTGGAGAGGATGTGGAGAAATAGGAACACTTTTACACTGTTGGTGGGATTGTAAACTAGTTCAACCATTGTGGAAGACAGTGTGGTGATTCCTCAAAGATCTAGAACTAGAAATACCCTTTGACCCAGTCATCCCATTACTGGGTATATACCAAAAGGATTATAAATCATGCTGCTATAAAGACACATGCACATGTATGTTTATTGCAGCACTATTCACAATAGCAAAGACTTGGAACTAACCCAAACATCCAACAATGATAGACCGGATTAAGACAATGTGGCACATATACACTATGGAACACTATGCAGTCATAAAAAATGATGAGTTAATGTCCTTTGTAGGTACATGGATGAAGCTGGAGACCATCATTCTCAGCAAACTATTGCAAGGACAAAAAACCAAACACTGCATGTTCTCACTCATAGGTGGGAACTGAACAATGAGAACACTTGGACACAGGAAGGGGAACATCACACACGGGGCCTGTCGAGGGGTGGGGAGAGAGGGGAGGGATAGCATTAAGAGATATACCTAATGTAAATGATGAGTTACTGGGTGAAGCACACCAATACGGCACATGTATACAATGTAACAAACCTGCACGTTGTGCACATGTACCCTAGAACTTAAAGTGTAATAATAATTTTAAAAATATAGATAAGATAGATAGATAGATAATGTACCAGGATGCCGAGGATATATTACATGGAAATTTTAGAACTGCTGTTACTCAGGATTTTCTCAAAACAGAATTATTCAGAAATATCAGGTTGTTACTTTACAAAGTTATACACACACACACACACACACACATTTATATATGTACAAAGAGTTTCTTGAATGCATATCTACCTTTAAAGTAAGAATGCATTTTGGGCATAGTCATCACCAACACAAATTTCATTCTTGCCTCATGTATTGATATATGCTCTAAAGTTTGTAATCATATGAGCAATTTTTAAAACGATACCAGATTCCTAGATTGAAGACATTTGGATGACATTTATTTATATTTTTCATACTATTTTGAGTTTGAGGGATGATGTTAGAAAATCCTATAAACTATCTTTTGGTGCTTTCTGCTTTTTTTTTTTTCTTGGTGAGCAACACTAAGACTGGCATTTCAACTTCCAATGAGGGTCCATATATAATACTTAGTTAAGCATATTGCTGCTAAACTCAAACAAATTTTAAAAACAAAAAGACATATAAATGATTGAAAGCAAGAGAATTGTTCCCTGTAGATGTTTTCTAATTTTTAATTAATTGAATTAAAAATAACCCTTTCCAAGTGAATTGTAGACATTGGTTACCACCTTCAAGATCATCATTTATGTGTTTGTGAAGGTAAAAAGAGAAGGCATACATAATATTGTATTTGTAATAAATATAACTTTTTAAAGTAACATAACATCTATATAAGGCAGGAAATAATATTGATACAACATTGAATAGATATAGATCTGATGATATAGTTGGAATTCTCCAAACCCTTGCATAACAATTATGTAATCAATGTGAATTGAAAAACATATAATAGATAACAATATATGTGATATAGTAGACTGTCCAATACTTTGTTGGTCTAAACTACAAAATTTGCCCTGATGATTGCTGTATTGAAGAGAAAAACAATTATGTGTATATCATGATACTTATCAAAAAAGACTGTAGACAAATAAAAAGCACACTAACAGAACACACTGTTTCATGTTAATTAAAGGGAGAAACACTGTTTATAGAAATTAGCCTCCAAAAATCATTCTTTGTGAAAACTCATAAGTAAACTAATTTTAATACTCTCAGTTATAACTAAAATGGCATCATCCACTATCTTCCACTAACTAAGTATTAAATACAGAGCATAAGCTATTCCAACTGTCATATTAAACAACTTTAAGTATGGCTTATGTCTATAATTTTCTTGTAATCTCATTCTGAATGGAACTTTCTTGAGCAACAGTAATTACAGAGGAGGTAAGAGTCTGGAAATAGTTTATTTGTTTATAGAAAGAAAAACTAATAAGAGAATGAAATACTTCGTGTAATTAGAAAAGTTTTGTTTAAACTTCCATTAGAAGTAAAATAATGCCACAAACTGAAGTGAATCCCTGGTTATTTTTAAAGCATTATTGTTACTCTAGTTTCTTAAAAACAAATTAAGCAGAGCACTCATTTTTTCCAATAGCTTGTAAACTTTTGAATCTTGGGTATAATTTTAATTCTTGAGAGTATCACATATTTGATAAAGAATGTTTGTCTAAGATATCTATGCATATGTGTATTTGAGTACATGCTATATTAATATATGTGTATTAGTCTGCCAAGATAAAATAAAACTAATCAAAGCATTTATTATTTAACTTTGATTAAATATATTAGCTCCTTTATAGATGCTGCTCATTTATAAGAGGTTAGGTTTCCTCCCCTAGGAGAAAAGGGATGAGTTATGTTTTTCTTGGGACAGATGTAGTGTGGTAAATGCAGTGATAAGAGATAAATGAAAATAAAGAGAAGCACTTAACCAAACAGAATGAAAAGAACAATAACAGAGAAGAGCATGTGGGGACAGTGTTTGAGGTTACTTTTTCTTTTTTCCAAAATGATTTTTTGCAATTCATGAAAACAAGCCTGAAGCGTAAACTTGTCATCTCATTTTGAGATGCATTTCTCCTTATATTAGGTATTAAAATATAATGATCAGGCATATTTGTAGGACTCTTTTCACCTTGTTTGAAATGTATTACTTCACAAAGTCTTTGTAGAGCTTTCTTTTTTTTAAGAAAAGAAGAAATAATACAGATATAGTTTAGGTTGTGTTAATGCTTGAAGAAAGATGTAAAGGGAGTGATATGCTTTATTTGTGTCCCCACCCAAATCTCACCTTGAATTGTAATCATCCCCACATGTCAACGGTGGGGACAGGTGAAGATAATTGAGTCATGGGGCAGTTTCCCCCATACCATTCTTGTGGTAGTGAATAAGTCTCAGGAGATCTGGTATTATAAATGGGAGTTCCCCTGCACAAGCTCTCTTGCCTGCCGCCATGTAGGACATCACTTTGCTGCTCCTTCACCTTCTGCCATGATTGTGAGGCCTCCCCAGCCATGTGGAACTGTGAGTCAATCAAACTTCTTTTCTTTATACATTATCCAGTCTTGGGTATGTCTTTATTAGCAGCCTGAGAACAGACTAATACAAGAAGAGAAAGAAGTTTGGAGTAGGGAGAAGGTTGCTAGGGTATTCAAGGAAAATCCTCTGAAAATGACACTTGAGCTGAGACCTGAATAAACCAAGGGACATTTTAGAGAATCCCGTAACAGAGAAGCAGGCATACCACTTTCAATGGCTCTGGGTTGGGAGCATGCCAGCCATGGATGAGAAACAGTAAATAGGCCAGATTAATGAGAGGGAGGAAATAGTACTTGAGATGAGAGATGTAGCCAACAGGAAACTGAGAGAATGGAGGTGCCACTTACTGGAATGTGTTCCTCCCTATTGGGGAGCAGCAGGTTTGGAAATCAAGAGTTTGGCTTTGATTGTGCAAATACAGTTTGAAATATCTATTAAACTACCAAATAAAGATGTCCCATAGATCGTAGATTGATATGAATGAATCTTAAAGTCAGGGTAGACACAAAATTGCCAGTAGTGAAATGAACATGGAACTAACATAGGCTATCTATGGAGGATGTACAAAGAGAGAAAAATCAGGACTTGCAAATATTTAGAGGTCAGAAAAATAAAGGGTATGTAGCTAAAGAGATAAGAAGGAGTGAGAGGGAATGCCTGAAGCCAAATGAAGAAAGGATTTCAAACAGGAAAGAATGCTGATATGTCAAAGTGCCACTAATAGGTTGACGAAGATAAGGACTGAGGATTAACTATTGCGTATTTGCAAAACAGAAGTCACTGACACCCTTGAGAGGAGTGGTGTTAGTGGAGAAGTGGAAACAAAAGCCTGACTAGAGGTTTTCAAGAAAATAGAATTCATATAACTTTTTAGTGTTTGTTTTTTTGTTTTTTTTTTACTGTGCAAGTGAGCAACAAAATGAGGAGACAGGAAGACAGTGGAGACAATGAGTCCAGGAACTTGGCACATGTGTGCACTTGCGTTAAAGACAGAGCTACTACTAATGAAAGTAATCAATTAAAAGGTACAGTACAGATAAAAAAGGAGAGAGAATGGACACACCTGCACAGTAAGAGGAAAGTCTTTTCTTAGGTTGGCAGAGCAAATTAGTTCCTCTAGACACTGGTAATTAACCAGAGAGAAGGTCCAGGATAGGTGGAAGTTTGGGGATGAGAAATATGTATTGGAGCTTTGAGGATAAAGAGAATTTATGAAGGATTCCTTTGAAAAGTAATAGTGCAAACTAACTGGGAAAATGGGATACAGTTATTGCATAGGGATGATGGACCACTTGATGTTTGTTTTCTCTTTTATTCTCCAGACACATGAAGCCGTTGGCATGTAGGATTAGAGTAGACAGACTACTAATTATTTTTATGTTTTTACATTTAGTTTTCTTTAAAATATTTCTTCAAGTTTGCCTAGTAAAATATTTTGAATCTTAAAATTATCAGAGTGAACAGGCAACCTACAGAATGGGAGAAAATTTTTGCAATCTACTCATCTGACAAAGGGCTAATATCCAGAATCTACAATGAACTCAAACAAATTTACAAGAAAAAAACAAACAACCCCATCAAAAAGTGGGGAAAGAATATGAACAGACATTTCTCAAAAGAAGACATTCATACAGCCAACAGACACATGAAAAAATGCTCATCATCACTCGCCATCAGAGAAATGCAAATCAAAACCACAATGAGATACCATCTCACACCAGTTAGAATGGCAATCATTAAAAAGTCAGGAAACAACAGGTGCTGGAGAGGATGTGGAGAAATAGGAACACTTTTACACTGTTGGTGGGATTGTAAACTAGTTCAACCATTATGGAAAACAGTATGGCAATTCCTCAAGGATCTAGATCTAGATGTACCATATGACCCAGCCATCCCACTACTGGGTATATACCCAAGGGATTATAAATCATGCTGCTATAAAGACACATGCACACGTATGTTTATTGCGGCACTATTCACAATAGCAAAGACTTGGAAGCAACCCAAATGTCCATCTGTGACAGACTGGATTAAGAAAATGTGGCACATATACACCATGGAATATTATGCAGCCATAAAAAAGGATGAGTTTGCGTCCTTTGTAGGGACATGGATGCAGCTGGGAACCATCATTCTTAGCAAACTATCACAAGAACAGAAAACCAAACACCGCATGTTCTCACTAATGACATCACTTGGACTCGGGAAGGGAAACATCACACATCGGGGCCTATCATGGGGAGGGGGAGGGGGGAGGGATTGCATTGGGAGTTATACCTGATATAAATGACGAATTGATGGGTGCTGACGAGTGGATTGGTGCAGCACACCAACATGGCACAAGTATACATATGTAACAAACCTGCACGTTATGCACATGTACCCTAGAACTTAAAGTATAATAATAAAAAAAAAGAAAAAAAAGTCTAAAATAAACATGTTCATGGGTAGTAATTACTTAAAACACTTGGATATTAGCACGGAATGAAACTTCTCTTTCTGTTCTGTTGTATTCACCACCACTTTAGCCTGAATAACTGAACTAATACCAGGTTCTTGGAACACTGACATAAACTGTGTATCTAGAACTATGGCTCTATCCATCAGCACAAGCCACTAATAATTCAGAAATTGGTCATTTATATAATGGCACTTATTGCTTCTTTACCATGAACAAGGTGATTTTTTTTAACGTCGTTTAAACTATACTATACAAATTATTCAACTGTGTTTGATACTTCTTATATGTAAGAATCGCTTTCCTTTTTATAGATTGCTATTCCTCTTTTTATAATATCTCAAATTTAAGGACGCTTTCTCAGAGAGCCCTTTATTTATGCAGGTAACATAAGAATCTCACATTCTTGAAAACTAAATAGCTACCCATGTGTGTGTGCATAGTGATGTCAGAAGTTCCTGAGTCATAAAATCCAAAGAATCTTAGCTAAAATGAAGCTCATATCTTGCTAATTCTTCTCTGCTAACCCAAAAGAAAACAGAAGCCCAGAAAAATTAAAAGATTTGTTCAACATTTGCTTGATAACAGACTAGGGTGGATTTGGGACTTTAGGCTCTGAATTGCTCAACATGAAAGTGTTGCTCAGGGAAAAGTCCAAACCCCAGCATTGCACAATATATCCATGCAACAAATTTGCACATGCAGCCTCTGAATCTATAATTTAAAAATGTGCAAAACCAAACATCTTTGAGGAACAAAATTCCTAGATATTATGAGACTTTGAAGGTGACATTAGGCTTTGTTATTGTTCAGATTTTTAAAATAATTTTTAAAATTTTTTTCATTTAAATTTTAAAATTGTGTTGTGGTAAAATGTACATAACATATAGTGTACCATTTTAGCCATTTTAAGTTTACAGTTTAGTGGTTTTAAGGACATTCACATTGTTGTATAGCCATCACCAACCATCCATCTTCAGAACTTTTCATCGTTACAAATTGGAACACCACCCATTAAATAGGTGCTCCCCATTAAGCCCTGCTTCCTGCCCATGGTAACCATTATTCTACATTATTTCTCTATGAATTTGACTATTCTGGGTATGGTATATTTGTGAAATGATATGAAATTTGTGCTTTCCATGGGCAAGCGTTTGAGGGGATTCAAAACTGAATTATTTTATCATGTTTCAGATGCAACTACAATTATTGAGCATCATCATTTTAGACACTTTACTAGGAACCTTAAATAAATGTTTTATTTTAAATTCTGGATCAAAATTCTGCATTAATTGATTTCATTTCTTTATAAATTGGGCAGAAGCCGAGCGTGAGAGATTAGGTAGCGCTCTCAAAGTCAAACATTAAAGGCAAGACTAGAAGTGGAGTCTTCAAACCCATGTTCGTTAACGTTTCACAGAACTTTGAAGTTCGTTAGGCTGGTAGTGATTAACGCTTGTGATCAAGTGTCTGACTAACCTGAGTTCCAATCCTGACTTTGCCTCTTACATGCTACATTTTGGGCAGGTTTCTGAACTTTTCAAACCCTCAGTTTCTCTTCTGAAAAATGTTAAAATGATAGCTTGAAATCATCTAGAAAGGGTGTTGATTATAGCATAGCACAAGACAGAAACGTTTCCATATCATAAAAAGAAAACAATATAGGATTTTTGAGATACTAAGAAGATTATCATTTATATCTTAAAGGGAATTCAGATTGCTTAGGGAAATTATACCTAAGATGAGACTCATAATGACAGATAATATGAAAATAGTGATATTTTTTAAATATTAAAATGCATGTGTCATTGTATTTAACAGTTATATATTTAAAATTGCCCTTTAAATATACTCAAATGTGTCTTCAAATGCTTTCATATATGAATATTTACTGAGGTATGATTTATAATGCAAAGAGGTTGTAAACAATCAGAATGCATAGCAATAAAGGATACAGTAGGTTAAAGAAAAAATGTAGGTATCGAGTATTTGCTATGTATCTAATTTTTTAAAATCATATTTATAAACTAAAATAGATATTCTAGGATATGTCAAGGAGCTAAGGAAATCATGTAGTTTAATATCTGGATGTTTACACTGAGTCTTCAAAGTGTTACACTTTCTTAAAAGAAAATGTTAAAGCATATGTGGCATTTAGTCAAATGTATATGAGTATGTATTTTATGACTATTTTATATAAATGCATATATGAGATGTTCTTCTTGAATTAAAAAATAATTCTGTGTTTCTTGACACAAGTTGAAGCTATTACAAAAGTTAATTATTTAATTAAAATAACACTGGAAAAAATGTTTTAAATTTCATTTGTTCAGCTAGAAAATATTTAGGAAGTGAGGAAATAATTTAGATCAATACCATGTACATATTTAAATTAGATTTTCAAAGTTTGAACTTTTTACAGAAAATCTAACAGCAACAATCATTACCAGCTTTATTCCAAGTCAAATCATTTGACAGTGTTATTTCTTATAGAATAGTAGTGCATATTAGAATAGAATGTCCATATACATTTAAATAGAGAAATAGAAAAATACATCATCTCTGACAACAGTATAAGAACAATTGACTTAATACTTCCCTGATGATGTTCTTACACTGAAATTTATGAGTTATTTTCCCTTATAAATATGTTAATGTCATAAATGGTTCAACCAAAAAAAAAAGTTCAATAGGAAAATTTAAACAGAACTTTTGTTATCCATACTTCATTGTACTGATCATGCTGCAATATGGACTCGTATCTCCCTACTTGGTCCCTCTCTCTCCTTACTGCCCTGGATCTATATTTCCCCCCCTACATGCAATCCGTCAGGAGTTTTGTGGTTCTATACACAGTCACACATTAGTTAAGGATGGAAATATAATCTGAGAAATGCATTGTTAGGCAATTTAATCATTGTATGAACACCACAGAGTGTACTTACACAAATCTAGATAGTATAGCCTACTACACATCTATTACTCCTAGGCAACAAACCCGGATAGCATGTTGCTATATTGAATACTGTAGGCAATCATAAAAAAATGATATCTGTGTATCTAAACCTAGAAAAGGTACAGTAAAATTATTGTATAAAAGACTTAAAATGGCACACGTGCATACAGCACTTACCACAAATGGAGTTTGCAGGATTGGAATTGGTTCAAGATAAATGAGGTAGTGAGTGGTAAGTGAATGTGAAGGCCTAGGACATTACTGTATGTTACTCTAGACTTTATAAACACTGAAAACTTAGGTTACACTAAATTTATAAAACACTTTTTTTTAACAGTAAACTAACTTTAGCTTACTGTTTTTTATAACATTTTTAATTTTTTAACTTTTTGACTCTTCGTAAGAACACATTGTATAGCCATATAACATATTTTCTTTCTTTATATTCTTATTCTATAACCTTTTCCTATTTAAAAAATTATTAATGTAATTTTTACTTTTAAAACAATTTTTAAACCTAGACCCAAACATACACATTAGCCTAGGCCTACACAGGGTCAAGATAATCAATATCCCTGTCTTCTACCTCCGTGCCTTGTCCCAGTACAAGACTCTGAGAGGCAAAAACATGCATGAAGCTGTCATCTCCTATGATAATAATGCCTTCTTATGGAATATCTCTTAAAGAATCTATCGAGGGTGCTTTACAGTTAATTTTTTTTTTTTTTTTTTTTTTTGAGGCGGAGTCTCGCTCTGTCGCCCAGACTGGAGTGCAGTGGCCGGATCTCAGCTCACTGCAAGCTCCGCCTTCCGGGCTCACGCCATTCTCCTGCCTCAGCCTCCCAAGGAGCTGGGACCACAGGCGCCCGCCACCTCGCCCAGCTAGTTTTTGTATTTTTAGTAGAGACGAGGTTTCACCATATTAGCCAGGATGGTCTCGATCTCCTGACCTCGTGATCCGCCCGTCTCGGCCTCCCAAAGTGCTGGGATTACAGGCTTGAGCCACCGCGCCCGGCCACAGTTAAATTTTTTATAAGGAGATGAAGTATACTCTAAAATAACAATAAAACTTACAGTATTATAAATGCATAAATTAGTAACATAATCATTTGCTATTGTGTTCAAGTATTATATACTGTTTACAAGTGTATCTGCTTTTTTTTTTTTTTTTTAAGTGTATTTTTTTTTTTTTTTAATCACTGGCAGCACAATAGGTTTGTTTCTACCAGCATCACAACAAACTTGTGAGTAATGCTTTCTGAGATGATGTTACAAGGGCTATATCACCAGGCAATAGAAATTTTTCAGCTATGTTATAGTCTTATGGGACCACCATTGTATATGCGGTCCATTGTTGACCGAAACACCATTATGCAGAGCATGACCATACATATGAACAGATGCTCTTCAAATTATAATGAGGTTACATCCTGATAAAATCAAGTCAAAAATATTGTAAATTAAAATGTATTTAATAAATTTTGTCTACTGAACATCACAGCTTAGCTTAGCCTACTTTAACCATGCTCAGAACACTTGCATTTGCTTACAGCTAGGCAAAATCATCTAACACAAAGTTAATTTTTATAATAGTGCTGAACATAGTATGTGACTTATTGAATTGCACTGAAGTAAAGTTTCCACTGAATGCATATCACTTGGCACCATCATAAATCCAAAAACTTGTAAGTTGAACCATTCTAAGTTGGAGACTCTCTGTATATAAAATGTGTGTGTGTGTGTGTGTGTGTATGTATTTTAAATCATCACTGCCTCTACTTTTCTAATTTTTGCATGGAAATCCAAATCCAAGGGAGCAAGATAGCTAATTTTAATAATAACCCACGGCTGAAAATTTCCAGAAAATTAAAATCACCAGCTAATAACCAAACTATTATATAAATATAGATTATTTTCTAGAAAAGAAAAGTTCAAAGGCCATTTAATACTTGAAATTTTATGATGGGTGCAAATTTTGATGTAATATGTTTTTCTTTAGATCCTTAAAGTACTAAATAAGGAATGCTTTACAGTTATTGAGATTTTTAGCAAAAAAGAAGTCATAGTTTTTGTTTTGCTTTCCTGTGCTTTTGGTGTCATATCCATAAAATCATTGATGAGACAAATATCATGAAACTTTCCCTCATTTTCTTTTTTCACTTTAATGATTTGAGTCTTATATTTATGTCAATAATCCATTTTGAATTTTTTGTGTGTATGGTGTAAAACAGTGTCCAATATCATTCTTTTGTACATTCTTATCTATTTTTCCACCACCATGTGTTGACTAGACCATTGTGACTTCTTGGCACCCTTAGTGAAGATTATTGACTATATATGCATAGATTTATTTCGGAGTTCTGTATCATATTCCAGTATTCTATATGTCTGTTGTACAAGTGGTACTATATCAAATTTAAAAGGCTCTGTGCAGCAAACAACAGAGTGAAGAGACATTTCACTTTAACAGAATGGGAGAAAGTATTTGCAAAACGTATATTTGATAAGGGGTTGATCTCCAAAATACTTTATTTTTGAAACTCTTGTAACTCAATAAAGCATGTGACTTGATTTTAAAAATGGGCTAAAGACTCGGAAAGACAGTTCTCCCCAAAAGAACTACAAATAGCCAATAGATATATTTAAAAATGTTCAATGTCCCTAATCTTAAGGAGAATGCAAATCAAAGTCAACAAGAGGTATCTTTTCACACTTGTCAGTATGGCTATTTCAAAACAAAAACAAACAAATCAAAATAATAAAACCCCAAAGACAATACATTTTTAGTAAGAATGTGGAGAAAGTGGAACTCTTGAAAACTGTTAGTGGGAACGCAAAATGGTGCAGCCACTATAGAAATCACGAAGGAGGTTTCTCAAAAAAAATTAAAAATAGAACTACCATATGATTCAGTAATCAAAATTCTTGGCATTTATCTAAAAGAATCAAAATTATATGCAGAAATCACCGGTGTTCTGTGTCCTTCTGTGTCCTGTCTACACACCGGCAGTGTGTAGAGGGAAATTTATAGCACTAAATGCCCACAAGAGAAAGCAGGAAAGATCTAAAATTGACACTCTAACATCACAATTA
>NW_012114899.1:5164977-5213365 GCF_000951035.1 Colobus angolensis palliatus
AAAAAAAAATAAAAAAAAAAAGAATCAAAATTATAGTCTCAGATACTATTGTTTATTAGTACTCTTACGCTCATTGTGACACTATTTACAATATCCAAGATGTGGAAGCAACCTACATGTCCATCAACAAGTAAATGAATAAAAAAATGAGCTACATATATAATAAATACTGACAAAGACTCTCTCCTTTGACCAAAACTTTATTTGGGCTCATTTGAATCTTATGCTTGGCTAGGTCTAACCTTGGGCTTCTCTTTCTGTACTTCTTGAATCCAATTTGAGCAAGAGTCCTGCTAAGTCAGCTTAGGAAAAAATCTGACCACCTTCAATATCTTATGACACTGGACTCCCTTCAGCAATAATTCCATCAAGTCAATGTAACTAGAAACCTTATTTTTCTGTATATTTCTTCTTAGCAATTTTCCATTCACTGAACCTCACCCTGTTTTCTGGCTGTAAGTCTCCAGTTGTCATAGGGGAAGTCAGAATTGAGTTCAATCTCTTTCTTCCACTTTAAGACCCCTTTGCAGGGGTCCCAATACCTATTACCATGCCCATCCTTGAACAATATCTGCCTTAATGTCTTTAAGAAAATTCTGCAATATATAATACAATGTTGTATGGTAGAAGGTTTCAGTCAAGCAAGGTAAAGAAGCCCTAGAGATATGCCATACAACGTTATGCCTGTGGTCAAAGATTATGCACTTACAAGTTGGTTAAGAGGATAGATCTTATGTTAAGCATTCTTACCACAATAAAATAAAATTTAAAAATAAAATTTAAAAAAGTCTTCACTAACATTAAAAATTATTAATTATAAATTTATTACAGAGCTGTCTTCAATTAAATTAAGAAATCAAATTATCAGCCCATTGAAGGCATTATCTTAAAAATTAGAATTAATGTGCAAAGAGTAGAATAATGGGAGTGGCAAAAATTGAAGTTATAAAAGTTATGTTCTACCCTCAACCATCCCATTAGTTAGGTAGGCGGGGTAAGTCATTGTTTCTTTTCTAAATCTCAATTGTATTTCTTTAGACTTGGGCTAATCCTACTAAATGAATGGGATTGCTATTATGTTAAAACATAGACATTAACAAGTAGCAGTTCAATCTGACTGTGGCTAAATATATACTGAATAGTATGCTTAATGTCTTTTAACAATTCTCACATAAGTAGCATTACAATATAAACAATAAATTTCCAAATCCAAAGATTAAGAGATGTTAAGGCAAATACTATATTGTCTGAAGAGTATACGCTTATGAAAAATACATAGGAATAATATTGAAAAATATCAGAATATGCTTAAACAAGTATGCTTACATGGGTTTTCTCCTTTCATCTCAGTTTGAAAATCTAGCCATGTAAAATCAGTTTCAAGTTACCAGTGATTCACAGATAAGCTTCACCCATTAAAATTTCCATTACTACTCAAGAATCAGAAAGAAGTTAAACTCCAAAAGCAGCATCTCAAAATCAACTCTGAAAGGCAATTACTTTTTCAATAAGTAAAATTCATGAGGAAAATTTGTCATTGCATTAGCAAGTTGTCTCTCCACAGAAAAAAAAACCAAAGCTTTACTTGTTCATTGTGTTTGAGATCAGGATCAGTCAGTTAATGCTTGTGTTGAGAACATTTATAATGTCAAAATAAGGTTAAGAAATCCTAAAAATTAGATAACTTAATAAAGCAGCATTAGACTACTTAAAAATTCCAGTGCTCAAAAAGTAATTCAATATTATTAGATATGCTAGATTGGGTATCTGCTTTCTCAGTAACATTTCCAAAATACCTATCTTTTCTTCACATTCAATTTTTCTTTCTTACTACAACTCTTTAGACACAACTGCATGAACCTTAAAGTAAAATTTTCTATTAGTAATATATATATTATCCACATAGGTAGATAAAAACAGTTATAAAATAGGTTATTTTTAAAGTATATGAGCTAAGTGATGCTAACAGAAGCAATTCTACAAATACATATGCAAAGTGTATTATTCATTTAAACAACACAAAGCACCCCTTTTTGGATATGGTAATTACCAAAGTAAAAAAAACAAAAAGCTTAAATATTATGTAAATTGTTCACAGAAACTGTTGATCTCCAAACCAGTAAATTATTATCAAGGCTTGAATGTTATATAAAATGGTAGAAAAATTCTTGATCAACACTTACATTTTGCCTCTGACTCCTTTCCTCACTAACTTACCAGCCATGAAAAGCACTATGCAAAGTTAGCAATTAGGGACTGAATAAAGTCTTAAGTGGATCAATATATCATATTTGGCGTATCTATGACACTTCTATCAATATTCATCAATCTATGAAATAATGACATTAAGTAATTATGTTCATCCCAAAAACCCAAATATCAAATACTATATGCATGACTGGGTTATACATAGAGCAGACAACAACGAAGATATGATCTTTGCTCTTGTCACCTATGAAGACAAATATATTGAGTCACCTATGAATACAATATATTGGAATGTGCTCTATAAGACAAGTAGATGCCAACTGCTACTGGTCTTGGAGAAAATGTAAACAATTCTGTTGGATGGGAGCAGCAAAGTAGGTAGCAGTTTCACAGAATGGGTGGTATTGGGGCATGTTCTTGAAGGAGTGAGAGGTCATCAAACAGACAACATTTTGAACGCAGGTTATAAGCAATACAGAAACTGTGGAGGTGCAAATAATACAGTATGATCAAAAAATTTTATAGTCATGTGCCACTTCACAATGTTTCTGTTAATAATGGACCAGATATATGAGGTGATCCCTTAAGATTGGAATGGAGCTGAAAAACGTCTATCTTCTATTTAAATTGTAGCTATCATAATATTATAACACAATGCATTACTAATGTGTTTGTGGTAATGCTGGTGTTAACCTACTGCACTTCCAGTGTATAAAAATAGAGCACACACAATTATATACAGTACATAATGCTCAAAAATGTTAATAAACGCTATATTATTGGTTTGTGTATTTACAAGACTACCTTTTTTGTCTGTTTGTTTGTTCTGAGACAGAGTCTTGCTCTGTTGACATGCTGGGCTGGAGTGCAGTGGCACTATCTCGGCTCACTGTAACCTCTGCCTCCTGGATTCAAGTGATTCTCCTGCCTCAGCCTCCTGAGTAGCTGGCACTACAGGGGCACATCACCATGTCCAGCTAATTTTTGTATTTTTCGCAGAGAAGGGGGTTTCACAGTGTTGGCCAGGCTTGTCTTGATCTCCTGACCTCGTGATCCACCCACCTCAACTTCCCAAAGTTCTGGGATTACAGGCATGGGCCACCATGGCCAGTCAGAAGACTATATTTTTTATAGTTATTTTAGAGCATATTTCTACTACTTATAAACCAGAGTATTTGAATTTTGCATCTTAAGCTGTGGGAAATTGCTAAACCAGTAATAACTATAATACTAATATCGACTAACATTTGTGAGTACTGTTAATATCATTTGCCAACTTTTAAAATCACCTATTATATTAGAAACAGTTTATTATCTCAGTGTCCCTAGAAAAGCAAGTAGTGCATTAGGTGCATAAGATGATGCTTTTCATTGAAGGTCAGTGAGCAAAATGTGCAATTTTTTCTCAACATGGCTGACTATGAGACAGAGGAGTTCCTCTGAGCAGGTGAGGTGTGGTCTATGCTTATGACTTACAAATGGTCCCGAAAAACTTGTTATACAGTATGGTGTAAATGAAAGTACAAAATAATTTATGACAGTGCATAGCAGAAAAAAAAGGAAAATAGGTTTTAATTATCAATTAAAAATTATCTCCAACCAAACTTCAAATATTAAAACCCACAAATACATTGCATCTCTGTTGAAATAACACAGACATTTCATGGTTAAGATTTGTAGAAGTGTCTCTGAAAACACCATATTCCCTACTTTTATGTTTGTTTATATTTAGGAGCAGCCTACACACAATTTGGTTCACTTAAAAGACTTTCTTAATGAGTAGTATTCTGCATAGTTCCTTGATGCATTATTTTTCAGATTGGGCTGGGGGAGTCAACAGCCACTAGAAACTCTCAGACCAAGAAATTCTCCTGAAGCAATGTTTCAGCTGTAAACCATCTCAGCTAGGAACCCATTGTATTCCTATAACTTTCCTTCAATATCCCTAAGACTAAACTAATATGAATCTCATGACTGACAATGAGCTGAGACTGACCTTTGGCACCAATGCATTAATTGTGAAAGCTTTCTCCAGCAGGAGCTGGGAAATTACTCTTCTGAGTACAGCAGCCAGAGCACTGAAATGGCTCTGGCAGCTGTACTCAGAGGAGTATTTTGAATGGCAATGCTTAACTCTTTAGTCACACATCGTCTAAATTTTTATATTTTACAGACATTGTAGATGTGTCCATCATCCTCCAAGGAAATTGGATTTCTGAATAATAAATTTCTTTTCACCCTGGCTGTGATTTCTACATGATGCTTATAGAAACAGTTTGACAGCTTTGGAGAGGATATCCTATGTTTCATGTAGACTTTCTGCTTATGGAGTTTAACTCACTCAGAAATTTAATTTTACTGACTTTACAATCTTTTATATGAGAACAGAAAAGTCAGCAAGTTTGGAAATAGAACGTTTATGTTCCGCCACATATAAAGTATGCAAGGTAATTCTTTGGCCAGTTCACAAGAAAAGGATATATATCCAAATTTATATAACATTCAAGATAATCTTTAATTATATCCCAGAGCTGATAATTTAAAATTTATCTTCAATAATTTTTATTTGTTTCCAAACTACTTGCTGCTGAGAGAAAAATAAGAATATGCAACTTGAAGGCATGGCTTGTAGTGTATCATAGCTCCATTTATTATATTATTATATTCATCTGCATACATTGAACTGAAATTGTAAAGTTTATTTATCATTTAGATCAACTTTTAAGAAGATATATTTCCAATTCTTACCTGTGCATCTCAAATTGAGGTCACTATATTCACTTTATGTATAAATAGTATATATATAAGCAAAATATAAATATAAGCAGTGATATATTTATTGCACTTTACATCTTAAACTAGTAAACATTTGTTTCCAGCAGTATTTTGATTTTACTGAAATTCAGATATTCTAATTATCTTTTACCTAAACTTTAACAATCAAAATAACTTATCAGTCATCTAACTTTATATTCCCTCTAAAGTCACAGTCTTTGTAGATGAAATCTAATTGGGGTTAAATGTTCTTCTTGTTCTCTTTGATTGAGCCTTTCCTGGGACATCTCTTGCACAGAAGAGTTCACAAATAAAAATCGGTTAAAGCTCTGATTCAGTTTACATAAGATCTAGAAATATAAGTTCCATAATTTCTAAATGAAGTCATATCCCTGAGCTACTCTTAAACTTAAAAGTGAATAACTCTAAACATCCCTGATTGAATAATTCCAAACATCCCTGATTGAATAACCCAAAATAATAAGCTCATCAGTCTGATAGGAATGTCAATCTCAGATACATTGCCAAGAAAATGGAAATGATGTAGTAAAGATTAAATGAGAAAATGATGCCACATACTTAGCATATACGTAAACACAAAATAAATAAGTAAATGAAACCATTCTTTATTTAAATATATTCTTAAAAAATAAAAACAGCAACAACAACAACGATAACACCACCACCAGGATACAGGTGCAGAACGTGCAGGTTGGTTACATAGGTATACATGTGCCATGATGGATTGCTGCACCTATGTCCTGTCCTCCAAGTTCCCTCCACTCACACCCTACTCCCCAACAGGCCCTGGTTCCCCTCTCTCTGTCCATGTATTCTCATTGTAGAGTAACTTCTACTTATGAGTGAGAACATGGGGTATTTGGTTTTCTGTTCCTGTGTCAGCCATAAAAAGAAATAAAACCATTCTTAGGATGGTATTTCTCCTTATCCTTCTCTTTTTACACTAAGAAGAATTATCACTTTGACAACTGATGCTCTCCTTGCTTCTTTCCTGAAAGTAAGTTACACTGTAACTTATATGAGTAAATGAGCTCTTGATACGAAGCTTGACATTCAAATTCTAAAGGATTCTTAAACATGTGTGTAACAACACAATGTGTTAGTTAATCCTATCATAATATATCATGTTCATATATTAGATTAATAAAATTGATCACATTCTAAATTGACAACATTTTCTGAGATCTGGGTTTCTTAATATTTGTAGTAGAAACAAATATTTTTTCTGACCCTTGAGAATTAAAAGTGAAGCAGAAACTTTAGAGTCATGTTAAGTTGCTGACTGTCTAACTTGGTTTCTGAATGATAAAGTAGACTGTAGACTCTAATGGTGACTGTTTTTTCAGTAACAACTTTCAGTTATATTTGTATTTTTCTATCACTTACCTTTCCCTGAAGAAGAAATACTTTTAGATGAATAGAGAAAGACTCTCTAAGTATAGGTTTGAGTTTTAGAACTGGCTAGATTGGAGAGTTTTAGATGGAAGAGGGAGGTATCAGTCAAGTACAGAAGTTAATGCTACAATAATTACTTGGGAAAATTCTTATACTTCAGTGACTGTCAATCAGCCTGCACTATTTACTGAGTGAAATGTCTATGGTTATCAGAAATTGTACTAGAAAAAAGCAAACCAAAAGAAAAAATAGTGTAGTTCTTTTCTTCTCAATGATGTATGTTTAAGAGCATTAATTTAGATCCAACTAGGCCTAGGTTTGGGCACAGCATTTTCCACTGTGATTATCTTAAACTCTCTTGTTTGAAGTTGTCTCACCTGTAAAATTTGAGACAATTGTAGTAATTCCAGAATGAAGATAAAATGATGTACATACATCATTTAGTATATTATAAATTCTCAATAAGAATTGATTTTTCTGTTAATATAATTATATACTTTGAGGCTACAAGCAAAGAATTAAATGAATAGAAATGTAAGCAGAGGCCGGGCGCAGTGGCTCAAGCCTGTAATCCCAGCACTTTGGGAGGCCGAGACGGGCGGATCACGAGGTCAGGAGATCAAGACCATCCTGGCTAACACGGTGAAACCCCGTCTCTACTAAAAAATACAAAAAAAAAAAACTAGCCGGGCGAGGTGGCGGGCGCCTGTAGTCCCAGCTACTCGGGAGGCTGAGGCAGGAGAATGGCGTAAACCCGGAAGGCGGAGCTTGCAGTGAGCTGAGATCCGGCCACTGCACTCCAGCCTGGGCCACAGAGCGAGACTCCGTCTCAAAAAAAAAAAAAAAAAAAAAGAAATGTAAGCAGAATGGTCACTTTTGAAAGGTCTTGTGTTTAGAAGAATGTATAGACATGATCAAATAAATGTTCAGATAAAGTTACAGGGATGTTAAAGAATAACTGCAAATTGTGCAATTCAACATATAATGTCAAGAGACAATGAGACTAAATACCTTTTTTATTCAAGTTTTAAGAAAAATTATTGAAGTTTACAAAATCTATGGAATAAATAGAACAATACAGGCATGTCTTGTTTTGCTGCTCTTTGCTTTATTTCACTCCACAAATACTCCAGTTTTTACAAACCGAAGTTTTGTGGCAACCCGGTGTCCACTCTTTTCCCAATAGCATGTGTGCACTTCATGTCTCTGTGTCTATGTTTTGGAAATTATCACAATATTTCAAACTTTATTATCATTATTATTATTGTTATTATTATTTCTATTTGTTATAGAGATCAGTGGTCTTTGATGTTACTATTGTAGTTGATTTGGGCCACCACATACCAGGCCCATAGAAGATGGTAAACTTAATTGGTACATGTTGAATGTGTTGTGACTGCTTCACCCACCTCAGCTTCCCTGTTTCCAGAAGCACACAATATTCAACTTAGGCCAAATAATAATCGTAAAGTGGTCTCCATGTGTTCAAATGAAAGGAGGAGACCCAGGCCTCTCATTTTTAATCACCAGCTAAACATAAATAAGCTTAGTGAGAAAGGCATGTTGAAAGCCCAGAGGCCAAAAGCTAGGCCTCAATCACCAAACAGCCAACTTGTGAATGCAAAGGAAAAGTTCTTGAGGGAAACTCAAAAGTGCTACGTCAGTGAGGAAATGAATGATAAGAAAACAAAACCATCAGAAAAATGCAAATTAAAACCACAATGAGATACCATCTCACACCAGTTAGAATGGTGATCATTAAAACGTCAGGAAACAACAGGCGTTGGACAGGATGTGGAGAAATAGAAACACTTTTACACTGTTGGTGGGAGTATAAACTAGTTCAACCATTGTGGAAGACAGTGTGGCGATTCCTCAAGGATCTACAACTAGAAGTATCATTTGATCCAGTCATCCTATTACTGGGTATATACCCAAAGGATTATAAATCATGCTGCTATAAGACACATGCACATGTATGTTTATTGTGGCACTATTCACAATAGCAAAGACATGGAACCAACCCAAATGTCCATCAGTGATAGACTGGATTATAGCCACAAGACCATAGCTGCCATAGGTAGCCATTCTTCTTATGCATATGGGCAAAGTAAATTGAAAACCTTGCATTCTAGATGCCATTAAGAACATTTGTAAATTATAGGAGGAGATCAAATAACAACTTTATCAGGAGTTTGGAAGAAGTTGATTCCAACACTCATGAATGACTTCGAGAGTTTGAGACTTCAGTGTAGAAAATACCTACAGATGTGGTAGAAATTGCAAGGGAACTAGAATTAGAAGTGGAGCCTGAAGATATGACTGAATTGCTGTAATCTCATTATAAAATATCCACAAATGAAGAATTGTTTTGTAGGGATGGATACAAAAAATGTGGTTTCTTGAGATAAAATCTATTCCTGGTGAAGATACCATGAACACTATTGAAATGACAACAAATAATTTAGAATATTACATAAGTTTAGTTGATAAATCAGTGGCAGATTTTGAGAGGACTAACTCCCATTTTGAAAACATTTCTACTGAGGGTTAAACGCTATCAAACAGCACTGAAATCTATGGGGAAAACCTTCATAAAAGAAGAAAAGTAGCACTGGCAGTTGAAAGTTAAAAGCTTCCCATTTCTGATCAAAAAGATCCTTTCAAATAAGAAAATAAACACAAAAAACACACCCTATTTTTGTATTTTAATTTCCACAGTAAATTTCTACTTCAAGTTTTATTTTATAATGCCCATTCCTTAGGTTTCATTTTGTTTGGAATAATACTTCCATAGCTATCCTGAAAACTTTTAACGAGTTTAAGTAAAATGATGTGATTATAAGTTAAGCCATGGCAGGGATGGATGTTTTTACCTATGTATGTGTCTTTTTTCCCAACATCTCCCCTGACCATCAGGCTGTCATCTTATAGGATACAGTGGCAATTTACATTTCTTTTAGAGAGGGGGTCTCACTATGTTGCCCAGACTGGACTCAAACTCCCGGGGATCAAGCACTCCTTGGCCTCCTGTGTAGTTGGGATTACAAATGTACATCACTGAACCCAGCTATTGGCGATTTTTGAAGATATTGTTATTATGTCTTTGCAGAAATAAAGTTATTTTATTTATTTGTAGTTACTACATAAGAAATGACTTCGATAGATAAAAATCAGTAATAAATTTCAAATAGAATGGAAACAGTAAATTATTTAAAATATCAGAAATTAGTTATTTTAGTTTATATATACTTGATAGTTTAAAAAACGTTTTTTCCCTCAAAAAAGTATACTATATTTCTGTTGTGAAACTTTGTTAGTTCACATATCATGATCTTTTAAACTTATTTTATTTACAGGTATATCTGCATATAAATTTAAATCTTCATGTTGAAAATACATGATTACCCAAGAACACAGTTTAATTTATTTAAAATGATTTTATTATATTAGACATGTATTTTGTTTCTATTTTTTCATTATATATATAGTTATGCTTATTAAAATGTGTGTGTGTGTGTGTATATATATATATATATTTATCTTTACATGCTTGCAATAGCTAACCTCTGCAGAAATGTTTATGTTTATTTTTGCTGATTCCATTAACGGTGAGAGACAGAGAGAGAAAGGAAGAAGGGAAGGGAAGAGAAAAAGAGGCAAGGAAGACAAGAAAGGAAGGAAGGAAGGCAGGCAGGAAGGGATGGAGAGAGAGTGAAAAAAAGAAAAAGAAAAGAAAAATAGCCAGGAAGAGTGTTCTTACATAAAAACTTTCCCACCTATTGGTCATTTCTCATTCTAACAGGCACTTAAAATACTATTTAGGCCACCTGCTAAGCTCTCTATACAATGGCTTCTGTACATTCCCTTCTTATCATTGGTAGAGAGACTCCTGAATCAATATTCATCCTGAGAGAGAGCTTTAATATAGGATGGGTGGTATTTATAAGTAATGAAGCTGTCAAGAGGCAAAACAAGTCCATGTTTATCCGAAACAACTACCTTCTCATTCAATGCAGTTACAGCCACCTAGAGAAAGGGAAAATCATCCAAACAGAATTTAAGAAAGTTTACTTTCACATGACTGGAAATCACAGGCAAACTGGTTTGTTGGCATGGGATAAACGAAGGTTAAACAAGTTTGGGTATTAGGAGAGACAAGCTAATTTGAAGTATTGGAATTAAAAAAAAAAGTACATAGATTTCTTGAAACAATCACTCACTCACAGATACAGTGGCATGGGTTTGCTCAAAGAATAGAAAAGACTGGCACATTTTGACAGAACGTTGCCTTGGGTTTATTATTTGCATCAAATCTGGTCAATAATTAAGTACTATATAGATTCTGTGTTTAGAAGGATTCCGAGGGTGTCTGTCTGCTGCTGATCAGAAACAAAAGCTGCAAACTATTTGCTATATCAGCCAGGAGAAACAGAAAGAGATGAGATATTTGTCATGCAGGTGGTAGTGCAAAGATCTGCAGCTGTGCTGCCTTACAGAACCTGGTTTTCCACCCTCTAAGTCATTTCAAAACTATATAAATTTGATCAATTACTTAACCTTTTTAATTCTCTATTTTCAATGTTGCCACTTGTAAAATGAAGATAATAACAGCTACCCTGATTACTTACAGTGAATTTAGAACTCATAGGTAAATGTTCTAACATTATGCCTGGCACATGATAGCCAACATTTACCTAGTGCCTTCTATTATCATGATTTCTTCCCTGACTATTGAGCCACCTTTTATATTTAGAAGGCACCATTTTTAAACTATTGCCAGTGTCATTTATGTAAAAGTTTCTTAGTAAAGCAGTCTTTGATAATGATTATGACTTTTCTGTGTCCTTAAGAAAGGCTCTTTGACTTAATAAATTCCTCTTTGTCTTTCACATTTAAAAGGGAAAGTCAATATTAATCAAATGAGTGTGTTCATAAAAGTAATGTCCTCCTCTTCAGAAGAGAAAAAAGAGCGTAAGTTTACCCAAAATCTGTTTCTGTGCTTAGAACAAAGATCTAGTGTCTGAAATCATAATGGCATTCTAACAAAGGATTAAACAAATAAGCTTCAGATAACATAATACACCTTAATGATATTTCAAAGTATTTATCAATATTGTTGTCAACTTTGAAAAGTGAGAATTTTGTAACATGATTTGACAATGCTGAAATACAGGTTTTATGTAAAAGAAAAACTAATCACTTACATGTTCTTCAAATTATTAGTTCATATGTTACAGAAGAAAATGTTTGCAACATTTCTGAACAAAAGTTATCAAAATTCATGATCTAGATGTTACGTAAACTTAATTATTAAAGCCCTATCTTAAGTGACTCTATCAAGACCCATAACCAGAAGTAACAAAATCTCTGAAGGAAAGGATTTCTGCATATTTTCCAAATGCTAGAAAATTATTTTTTATTGTTCTACGATGATAATGATGGCAATGCAGTTCCATCTTACTTTTGAAACATTATTTAGCATCTCGGTAGCAATAAATAGTTTTTTTATTTCTTTGTCTTTTTAACACTTTGTAAAGAAAATACATTTTACAGGTAAGTTAGGCATTGCACAGGGGAAAACAAATGGACAAAATGAACATATGAAAATCAGCTATGCTGTAATGATTTTATGTATTTTAAATATAGTATTACTAAGTCTATTTTACAAATGCTGCTCACTAAATGCCTCGACCTCTCTGTTGCAGCAAGTTCCCAGCATAAAGGGGCTAAACTAACAAAGCTAGGGGCCTGGCATTAGCCCTCAAGAGTTACTTGCAAGCAGGCCTAGAGTACTAAACTAATCCTTGGCCCCCTAAGATCTTCCAGAGACAAAGTCAATCGACTGAACCCACCATACTCCTCTATCAAACTCTCAAGGGAATCAAAGAAGATAAAAGCAAATACCTTATTCAAAGGGCAGCAACTTCCAAGATTGAAGGAACATCTGCCCACACAGATTAGAATGAACCAGCATGAAAACTCTGGGCAAAGATACAACACATCAGAATCTCTAGGACACAGCTAAGGCAGTGTTAAACAAAAACAAACAAACCCTAAAGCTAGCAGCAGACAAAAACGAAACCAGAGTCAGATCTGAACTGAATGAAATAAATTAAGACCTGAAAACCATACAAAAGGTCCACAAATTTAGTGGTTGTTTCCTTGAAAAAATAAGTAAGACTTATTTTTTCTGAAAAATAAGTCTTATTTTCTTATTTCTGAAATATTTCTGAAAAAATTAGTAAGTAGACTACTGAAAAAAATATCTGAATACCCACAATCAGGAATGACGAAGGGGACATTACCTCCAATTCCACAGGAAAAAAAACGAAACAAAACAAAACAAAACAAAGAAAACCCTCAAATAAAATTACAAACACCTCTATGCATACAAACTAGAAAACCTAGAAAAACTGATAAATTCCAGGAAATAGAATCTTGCAAGTTTGAACTAGAAAGAAATTGCAATCCTGGACAGAGAAATAATGAGTTCCAAAATTAGATAAGTAATAAAAAGCCTACCAACCAGCAAAAGGCTTGGACCAGACATCTTCACAGCTGAACTCTATATAAGAAGCACTGCATCATTTCTACTGAAACTATTCCAAAATCATTGAGAAGGAGCAATTCCTCTTCACTGATTCTATGAGTCATGCATCATTCTGATATCAAAACCTGGCAGAACATGACAAAGATAACAAAAGAAAACTTCATGCCAATATTCTTGATGGAAATAAATTCAAAAATCCTCAAAAAAAAAAAAAAAAGAAAAGAAAAAAGGAAAAAAAAACTAGCAAACCAAATCCAGCAGCACATCAAAAAGCTCATTCACCATGATCAAGTAGGCTTTATCCCTGTGATGCAAGGTTGGTTCAACATATGCAAAGTTAGTAAATGTGATTCACCACATCAACATAATTCACAACAAATACACATGATCATCTCACTAGATGCAGAAAAGGCTACTGATAAAATTCAGCAGGCCTTGAGGTTAAAAACCTCCACCAAATAAGGCATTGAATAAACACACCACAAAAAGTAAGAGCCATCTATGACAAACCCACTGGAAATATCATACTGAATGAGCAAAAGCAGGAAGTGTCCTCTGCTGAGAACCAGAAGAAGAAAAGAATGCCTACTCTTACCGTTCCTATTTGACACAGTACTTTAAGTCCTAGTCAGAGCAATAAGGCAAGCAAAAAAAAAAAAAAAAATTACAAATAGGAAGAGAGGAAGTCAAATTGTCTCTATGTGCAGATGGTATGATTCTATATGTAGGAAACCCCACGGTCTCTGCCCAAAAGGACCTAGATCTGATAAACAAATTCAGAGAAGTTTTAGGATACAAAATTAATGCACAAAAATCAGTAGCATTTCTATACACTAACAACGTCCAAGATGAGAGTCACATCAAGAATGTAATTGCTTTCACCATAGTCACAAAAACATAAAATACCCAAAAATATAGCTAACCAGGGAGGCAAAAGTTATCTATAATGATAATTGCAAAATACTGAGGAAATAAATCAGAAATGACACAAATGGAGAAACATTCCATATTCATATACAGCAAAAATCAATACTGTAAAAAGTGCAATACTTCCCAAAGCAATTTAAAAGAACAAAGCTAGAGACATCACATTACCTGACTTCAAACTACAGTGTAAGGCTGCAATAACCAAAACAGCATGGTACTGGTAAAAAAGCAGACACATAGACCAATGGAACAGAATAGAGAACCCAGAAATAAAGCCACATGCCCCTACAACCATCGGATCTTAGACAAAATTGACAAGCAATGGTGAAACAATTCAGTGTTCAACAAATGGAGGTGGAGTAACTGGCTAGCCATGTTCAGAAGATTGAAACTGGACCCATTCTATTCACCATATACAAAAATCAACTCAAGATGAATTAAATACTTCAATGTAAAATTCAAAACTTTAAAAATCCTATAGATAACCCAAGAAATATCATTCTGGACATAGGCAAAATTTTACAGTGAAGATGCCAAAAGCAATTGCAACAAAGACAAAAATTGACAACTGGGACATAATTTAACTAAAGAACTTCTACATAGTGCATGAAACTATCAAGTGTAAACAGACAACCTACAGAATGGAAGAGAATATTTGCAAATCATGCCTCTGACAAAGGTCTTAATATCCAGAATCTCTAAGGAACTCCGATTAAGAAGCAAAACAAACAAACAAATAAAAACCACACAAATAAACAACCCAGTAAAAACTGGGCAAAAGACATGCAGAGACACTTTTAGAAAGAAGACATACATACAGCTAACAAGCATGTGAAAAATACTCATTATCCATTAATTATTAGAGAAATGTGAATCAAAATCACAATGAGATACCATCTTACACCAGTCAGAATGGTGATTATTAAAGTCAAAATAACAGATACCTGCATGGTAGCAGAGAAAAGGAACACTTATACCTTCTGGTGAGAATGTAAATTGGTTGAGCCATTGTGGAACGCAGTTTGGAGATGTCTCAAAAAACTTAAAACAGAACTACTATTTGGCTCAACAATCTCATTAATTGAGCACATTTCCAAAGGAATATAAATCATTCTACCATAAAGGCGCATGCCTGAGTAGGTTCATCGCAGCACTATTCACAATGTCAAAGACATGGAATGAATCAAAATGCCCATCAGTAGTGGACTGGATAAAGAAAATGCAGTACTTATGTAGCATGTCATATTACATAGCCATAAAAAAAGGAACAAGAATATGTCCTTTGTAAGAATACTGATGAATGTCATTGTTCTAAGTGAAGCAACGAAGGAACAGAAAACCAATCACTGCATGTTCTCATTTATAAGTAGGAGTTAAACTTTCAGTACTCATGGACACAAATAAGGGATTCAGAGACACTGACGCCTACTTAAGAGTTCAGGGTAAGGATTGAAAAACTACTTATCAGCTACTATAATTATTACCTTGGGTATGAAATAATCTGTACATTGAACCCCCATGACACTTAATTTACTTATATCACAAACCTGCATGTGTACCTATGAATCTAAAATAATTTTTTAAAAATACATGCTAAGATTAATCCATAACATTTATCTCTAGAACTATAATTTGAATGTGGTAGAGATATAATTAATATAATTGAAAGAATGGTTAGAATGCCCAAGTTCAAATTATGGCTCCATCACTTATTAGGTATGTGATTTTGTGCAGTTTATTTCATCTCCCCAAACCTCAATTTCATCACATATAAAATATTTTAAGCATAATATTTCACAGGTTGTACTTCTTAATCTGTAATCAGTTTTTACAACCTTTTGAATTTGTTTATGACATAAGCGACCCTAGCACCACTATTATCCATAACATGAGTTGTTCTACAAAAAGTGCATAGAGACCAGTTACTTCTAGAACAGTGATTTGATTGTAATAGATTACCATGAATATTTTAGGCTTTATGTGATTTGAAGAATATTTACTTTCTTAAATATTACTTAATATTTAGTGACTCTTGGTCAGGTGGCATGGATTCACATTTTGATTCTATCATTCACTACTGCATAAGTCTCATAGTTTTACTGAAATTACAGGTGATTATAGAGAGGTATCTGATGACGGATTTTTTCAAGAATTTCTGAACAGTATTGATAGATGTGGTACCAATGGTACATTGAAACTGCCATTTCTCTTTCCCAGAGAGTGGAGATTAGGTATCTTAAAAAGAGAAGAGCATTACTGAGAGGTAAACAGCATAATTACTCTTAACAGTAAGCCAGAAATTTTGAATGCTCGGATGTATAAAGCTGAGTCTCATCCAACTAAATATGACTGGTTGTCTGCCTCAGCAGAGTATTTTAATCACATTCATCACCTCCAGAGTAATACTGATTACAAGGAACTCCATTAAAATAAAATGCATTGGATATTCCAAATAGTTTTCATGATAGTATGGGTGAAATATGTATATTTAAATTATCTTTAATATAGAAAACAAAATCATCTTTCCAACTTCCAAAATAATACACATTTCTAGTTATAACTCAATCTTAGAAAAGTACTGTTGGAAATTAAATATAAATTAAACATGAGTGTATTGGATTTCTTGTTATTTTGTCAACTTTAGGGCTAATAGGCCTATAAGAATTTAAATTGCATTGAAAACTTGAAGAAATATGACATACAAAATGATCCTAGTAGTTAAATTCCTTAGATGGTATGGGATAGTAATATAAATTTTTAGAATTATTTCCATGTTTCCTACTTTAAGTTTTACACCTACCATATTTGGGGAATAGGATATGGAGATATTTGAAGACTTACCCACAGGAAATTGGAGCAGGGAAGACATACTTTATTTTTTCGAGATGATGTCTCGCTCTGTTGCCCAGGCTGGAGTGTAGCGGCGCGATCTCAGCTCATTGCAACATCTGCCTCCCATGTTCAAATGATTCACTGTCTCAACCTCCCGAGTAGCTGGGACTACAAGTGCATGCTACCACGCCCGGCTATTTTTTGTATTTTTACTAGAGACGGGGTTTCACCATGTTGGCCAGTCTGGTCTTAGACTCCTGACCTCAAGTGATCTGCCCACCTCAGCTTTCCAAAGAGCTGGGATTACAGGCATGAGCCACAGGGCCCGGCCCAAAAGACACATTTTAAATCTTATATAATAAGATGCAGGAAATCCTGTTGAGAACATCGAAGCAATCTTCATGATGTTACATACAGACCTACTTCTCTAATACAATTCTAACAGGGTTTAGACAGGTTTGTAGTAAGAGACGTGGAACACTGTAGTTGTACTTGATATACTCCTAGATGCTGACCTCTACAGGTAATGAATGAAACTGGACCATGGGCTACTTACCTAAGCTACAGAAACTGGAGTAAATTGAGGTGGTAGGCATGCCTGATCAGTCCCAAAGCAGGGTCAGAGAAATTAAGTAAGATTCAACAGACAAAATTTGTTGCAAACTCCAGGGACAGTAAAGTTTCTTAGGAAAAATGAGTAACGCATCATGCAGCAATAACTTAGTACTATAGATACCACTGCTCTTGCCCAGGTCCATACAAAATTGAGAGGAAAGGAGTCCAAATAAATCATATTTTGATATATTTTCTATTGGAAGTAACTTGCTGGTATAGAAACTTGAAGTCTGAAACAACTACATCTCTCCAGTTTTCCATTTGCAACAACTACCAAGATTTTATTCTCAGAAGTTTCAAAAATATCAAATGGAGACTAAATAAATACATACATAATAAAATAATTAAAATAGTAAAAATAATCAAACTAGCATGTGGATTTAAGATTACTGAAAATATACAGTCTATCGGACTTTTTGAAGCCTGCATTTATTTCAAAATAATACAATATCTTTCATCAGTACCAAAACTGTTTTGGGACAGTATTCTGTGATTCTCACTTTGTGAAAAACTGGCTGCTATTTCATTTCAACAAATATACATTACATGTTTGCCAGACACAATGCTTAGGGTTGAGTATACAAAGAAACAACAACAACAACAACAACACCATGATGGCTTTTCATCAAATAACTAGAAACCTAAAGCAATAAAGAAACCCATAAAGAGATCATTTTAAGAAGGGGAAGAAAGGACATGATATAAACTCAGAGCAGGACCGCTTAGCCCCGTCCACTAGATCGGTCATCACTTTTGGGATGGCATAATTTCTGACATAATCTTTAAATGCAGGTAATGAGTTAAGTAAGTAAATAAGTCTTAATAAGTAAATAAGTAAGTAAATAAGAGCTTCTCATGTTTTAGCAACAGGAAAAGCATGAGAAAATATAGGCAATTATAAAATAACATGCATATGTTGTAGGAACTATATTGTATATTGTTGTAACATAAATGTCAAGTTATGCATGTTAGTGGAAAAGGCTGTGGAAGCAGGCCAAGACCATGACACAGAGGACATGCTGTATGCCATATGGATAATCACCATGGAGCCAGAGACCTGCTAAATAGAAGTGGAATAAGGCCAGTTTTTTATTGTGGATAAATCACTATGGCAACAATGTGGATGGCGGATTTCAAGAGTGCAAGATAAAAAGCAAAAGGTCATGGCTCATATTTGGTATTATATTTGCATCAAGTAAAATAGACTAACCTAAGTTGGACTATGACAAATATGCTGAATCTTACAAGTTGAATATTTTTTATCCAGATGATAAAACATATACTGTATTAAATGGCAAAAATCCCATCTATGCAGATATATAGAAAATGAAGAAGTTTTAGATTTGACATTATATTATACAGATATGACATTAGATCTGACATTCAATCACAACAGCTATGTGAATTTTGCAGTTACATGGTTTTACTGTTTCTCTTTCTTTCTTTATAGTCAGAATTTTACCTGAGTATCTAGATGATTTCTCAGCTTTTATTTTACTAATTCTATAGTGTTGGCCTCCTCTTAGGCCTAAACTGAACTATTTCAAATATCTGACTCCTAATTGCACACCCTTAAGGCTGTCAAAATCACCCCAGTGCAGGCCAGAATAACGTTTGTGTGTGTGTGTGTGTGTGTGTGTGTGGTCATCTTTATTCCTGGCATGTTCAAATAGATTTTTGTAACTGTTCCCTCAGATAATGAGCAATAATAGTTATAATGATCACTGAAAAAAAGGAAACAAAATATCAGAAGCAAACATTTGTTTTTATTATTTTCTCAGAGGAGTTTCACGATTTTTATCTCTTGAGTTAGACGTCATGTTGTAAAGTGAGTGCCTTAGTTTTAGGGAAGAATAATTCAAGATTGACTATCAAAACCTGACTGTGGATATTTGCTTCAAATTCTTACCACCATTGATTATCTTCTTTAATTCCAAAGAAAAAGAAGAGAAAACCAAACAATTTATTACTATATGGAAGTTACTCCTCCCTCTAATGAGAAATCAGTTGCTCAAACACTGCAACAAGATCTTTGCAAATGCATTCTTTTTAGTATTTGAAGCTTAATCCCATTGTATAGAAACAGATTTTTTGTAAGTAAATAAAGAATACTATGCATATGTTGTGGGAACTGTATTCTATATTATTGTAACATAAACGTCAAATTATGCATGTTAGTGGAAAAGGCAGTGGATGCAGCCGTTTCCAAGAGTCTCCACTCATTCTTGGATTGACTGAGTGGAGACTTGAACCTATTCCATACGTTATTATACATTAATGAATAAATATGCATTTCCTTCAAAAGTTACACTGCATAATCTATTTAAGCCTCAGTTTTATTTTCTGTAAATGAATATGAGTATAATAGCAATCAATAATAATTGTTATTGATTGTTATTATAATAACAATATCTACTTCCATTGTTGTTGTGAGGATTAAATGACGAGTCCTTAGTATATACCTGGCACAAGGAAACAAGGAAACATACAAGTCTTAGCAATTATAAATAATTCATATATACATATATATATGTATATATTCACTTAAAAACAATTCCAATACATATATATGTATAGTTATGGGAGTAATGTGTGTGTGTGCGCGTGTGTGTGTGTGTGTATATATATATATATTTATGCAGGACATATGTAAAAAATATATATTCATAAATGTATATGTAAGACACATCTTAACATGTACATAAAATAAGGCTTACAGTGAATGAGTCAATAGACACAGGATGAAAGATTGATGAACTTATGGTTTTACTTTAACCAGATTTTTAGGAATTTTCCACTCATGCAACTGACTAGGATAATATGTACGAATGTGTATATGTGTGTGTTTTTTGACACCTTTATGTATATATATTACATACTTATATGTAATATATGTAATAAGTATGTAACAGTATGTAATACATAGGTAATAGATATGCAATATGTATATATTACATATTTAGATGTGCCCTGCATATATATTTATATATAAATATAAATCTGCATCTATTTACACATTTAAATGTGTCCTGCATAAATGTAGCAATTTACAATGATACTGACATGATCCTACCAAGCAAACGTCTGAGTAATCCTTCTTCCTCTAATTGTATTAATTCAGATCAATGCAATCAGTCCCACTCAAGTGGAGGATCATGCAATGATTCTTTATAAAATTGGTAAATGAAACATCAGTTTTCCTAGTGACCAAAGCTTACATCTAAGGGTCTTACAAACACTGACAAACCAATAAACAGTGCTGGGAAAGTATTGTGAAGGATATTGTTAGTTTCAAAATTAATCATGTTTAGTTTAATATTGTTTAATAATACTGATTAGATTTTTACTGTAGGTTAAGTTTCTGAGTGAAGCATTTCTCTCCCAAGGCTATATTGCTCACCACTCAGTTTTGAAATAGCAGTATATTATGTTATTATTAGCCTTTTTATTTTCTACTGGCTGCTGCAGAAAATAACCACCTCTATAATGACCACAGTCTAGATTTCAGCCTGTGTCAAAAGGATTTTGAATTATACTTCATTTTTAGCTTTTGCTCCCACCCTTTGCACAAACTGGAAGAGACAGAACAGAAATGTTTTCCTAATTGCTGTTGCAAGAAATACTTCATCTAGAATAAAATGAGGCATTCACTTATTTTAGCGAGAAAAAATGAACAATACAAATACATAGAGTGAAAAGTTGTAGTCTTCTAAGACCTATTTCGTTTTTTACTTGAGGACTCAACTTTTGGGGAGGTTTCTGGATCTACCACCTAATTATTTTTACTCAAATTTTATTCCTGGAAGGAAGATGGCCATATGCAGTAATTTATGGTTCAAACCAGAATACTTTTGAGGGTGAGAGCGGTATTGTTAATAACAATGCAGCAGGCATAAAAGCATAAACTGGATTGCTTTGGGAAAACCAGTATATATGGTCACCTGTATATAACGGGCTACAATTTCAGTACTTGACAACATGCCAGTACTGTAGTTAGCAATGCTTTAGGTTTAATGATCACTTCCCTTGCCATGTGGTTATTAGGACTGCTAAAAGAGTAAAAGACTGCTTGCTGTCACAACTCAGGCTATTCACACACTGAATGGACCTGAACAAATACTCAGAAGAGTTTCATTGAATAGCTGTGTGTACCGTTGAGATAATCTATTATTTAACATGTCAAACAAAAATGATATCTTTCCTCTGATACTTCAAGTCATTGCAACATATTACCGAAACAGCATTAAGGAAGTGTTGATAACATATCTTTTGAATGCTGATAATGTGACTAGTTCTCCTGACATCTTTCATACATTTAATCTGACAAACATGAACATTTAACACTTGAACATAAGAGGACCTCTTGATTTATAGGGAGTCTCTTGTCACTGTGAGTTTTTTCATGTCATATATGCCCATTCCTAGGGCAAAACAATAAGAACATACAAAATCAAATCTGCCCATGTATCGCGTAGATGAAAACTAAGGAATCATAGAATTCTGAGTAGGTATGGACCTTAAAGTCCATTATATTTTCCAATATTTTACCAAAAACAATCACCTTTATAATATCCATAATTTGTGAGTATATTTTTCTGATTACAAGTGTCCAAAGTGTTGATAAATTCCTCAAAAGAAAGCCCAGTTGAAAATATATAGGAGTTTATTCATTCAACCTTAATTTTAAAAACTAATAAAAGTTACTTTTTTTTTAAACCTCACTTGTAATGTCTTGAACAATGCTGTAGAGTTTACTCAGATTTTAAAATTATAATCCTTAAGTAATGGAAATAAGCAAATCTGTATTAAACCACTTTATAATGTATAATATCTTCTATTTCTATAATTATCATGGATTAACTTCCAGCTATGTCATAACTAATTGTATTGAGATTTGTATAATGTTTAATTGCTTCTGAATTTTATGCCTTTGATTATACAAATAAATATTAAACATCCTTAAATTCTGAAATACTTACAGGTATTTCTCCTATGTACATAGTAGTGTAATTGGGTCCCTGAGGCACTCCTAGATTTGAATGTAGAGAGTATAGAAATTACTTTTTCTTTTTACAAGGTACAATTAAATTATCAATTTTTTTCCTTTAATCTTCAAAGTGCCAAAAAGGGAGAGACAAAGAAAATCTATTGTCAGTAGAAAAATGAATATTTAAAAAAGCAAAAAACATCACTGGATAGTTAGGCTAAGAGAAATAATCTGTTCTCCAAGTTCAAACAAAGCATTTTGAAATTCATTGTTTTAAGCATTAATTTATATTGCTAAATTTTAAAAGGGACTTAAAAAAATTATAACAGCTGAGACACAACAAGCAATAGAAGAGACATATGAAGAAATACTACACTGATGGAAGAGACAATGATGGAGAGAATACGTATTTGAAGCAAGGTTGTGATAAGGAGAGGTTTGAAAAAGTTTGAGTACTATAGAAAATGTCTCATGTTTATAGTAGAGGTTAGAAAGAACTCAGATGTCAAGGCAAATAATGGAATTATAGGTTGTTGGGTGCAGCCTGTTCTCCAGCTGGAAAACGTGTAGTTGGGGCTTTGGATGTACAAAACTGAGGGGGCAGTCATTTAGTTCATATAGCCATGGAAAATAACATTCTAAACTAGAATTGGAGGCTACATTTAGCACCCACTAAGATGATGAGAAGTGCTAAACAACTGGGTTGAAGATTGGTTTAAACTGAAACACTAGAAAGAATTAACCATCTTAGGAGTTACATTATATCAAGATTTATGTCCTGAATTTTAATTATCATAATAATGTTAAATAGATGGATAGTTTGGACAAACTTAGAACTTCACTATGTAGTAAAACAGATTTTAGTATTCCATGTTTTAAATAGACCTATAAGAGATGTATGATAGAAAAAGTTGGCAAAAATGAAAATTACAAAGATAGCTTTCAGTTTCTACCTCAAATTTTTAAAAGATTATCTCTTTATGCCACAGGTAATGGGCATCACAAATCACTAGGTTCAAAAGCAGGTAATTGTGAACATTCCCTCAATGCCTTGGCATAAATCTAGAACAGTTATTTCTTTAGACTTTATTTTGTAGAATTAATTCAGTTTGGCATGTGTTCATAGACGTGGCTGTTTGTAACTGAACAAAGTTAAGACACACACACACACACACACACACACACAAAGGGCCTGATTTCAAGTTTTTTACATTTAACAGTCTACATTAAAGAAAATATTATTTAACAAAATTATATTTCAAAACTACTTACAACAGTCATTCTACAACTTAATACTGTGAACAGAAGCACAAGAATATATTTAGGTAAATAAAATCTGTACAGGTTGGAGAACAATATTCTACTTTTCACACTAGCACAGTAGTGTTTTTCAAATTGCAGCTTTATGCTAATTATTTCCATTTGTGTCATTCTGGCTTTTTGAAACTTTTAAGAAGTGCCAGTTTAAATACATTCTGAATTGATTAAGTAGTCAGTATTCTACAGAACATGGAAGATTTTAGAATTCTGTACATATTTTTGCTCATCTGTATAATCAGTGTATCTGCAAATAATCAATATGTCTAAAATCTTCATTATGAAACACTTAAATATTTCCTGCCAAAGCTCTGAACATTTTAATATATCTAGCCATATGCTTATAAGGTTGTATTATATTCCACAGGTATCTTATTTATTTAAAATTTGAAAATTACTTTTTCTAAATTTACTGAATTTCTTTCCCCAGACCTGAAAAGGCAAAACATATTTTATCAAAAAGGTAAAATCCTTTCACCACAAACTCCATATTGACTTTTCCCTTGATAAACATTGCAGTCCATTTTATTTTGCTTTCACAGAAGAACGAAATGGCTCACTTAATTATGTGTCTTATGTTTATCAATGAACCAATATATTGTGATGAACAGAATCAAGACTTGGAAGTGAAAGTGTCTCTGACTGAAGCTACTTCACCTCTGTGAGACTCAGTTTTCACATCAGAAATACTGGCCACATAGCAGCCCTTTTATTCTTTGGTTATATTTTCTTTCACAACTTCACAGTTACACGGGACTTAGAAAGAACAACGTCAGACAGACTCAAGTGGGACACTGAACTGTAATCAGAGAAGGAGATCTCTGAGAAAGGTGTCAGATATCCTGTGAAGTGAACTGTCTATCTCAAACATCACTGGTGTCTCTAAATAGCTCCACCAGTCACAACTAAAAGGCAGCCTCTTTCAGCAGTGTAGAGATGAGAAGAGGGACTGATAGGTAACATGAAATAATAGAACTTATAGCACATATTCAGATGGTATTTGTGTCCAGTCGCAATGTGTAGGTTCATACATGAAAACCTCAAGCACATATGTACAGTTTAAGCTTCACACTTTATCCTCATTAGGATTCAACAAACTGTTTTGTACAAAGGCCTTAAACACTCAGTTAATACCAGTAGTATCTAATTCCAGCATAGGAATTATAACTTTCAAAAAGATCCATTTGATTCAATTTTTCTAAAGTACATAATAAAAGTCATCTTACGGGCTTCTTACATATCTTAAGATACATTTTAGAGTCATAGTGAGTTGGCTCTATTAACTGGTCTTGAGGTTTTGGAAGTTAAATTCTTCAAGCCCATGTCTAAGAGATTTAACATTCAAGGTCATCCATTTGATATATTTTCAAACTTCACAGGACTCCTCTTTTTATTCCCAAACTATAACTTTTTGAGATCAAACACAAAACTTTTTAAGTCTTCATGTATTCTTTTCACTTAATGTTACAATTTTTGTAACTTCTATCTTTGTGTTATAAACAAATATATTCAAGTGTGAAAATTTTTAACATCATGTTGTGTGGTAAATTTATTTACATTCAATTTTGATGTAGAAAATGTATTCTCAAAAAGTTTAAAACCAACTCTTTTCATGATTAAGCTAATAGAAATTATTAAGCACATATTTGTTTGTCAAGAGAAATATTGAGATTGCTAATACTTATTTTTTTCTCCAAGAGTAAACTATAGTGAGTTCCACAAATGCAATAAATACATCTGTTTTAGTTCACCACTATATTTCAAGTACAATGCTTGATTTAGACTTATAATAATTTTCCTTATGCAAGGTAATTGACTATATTGAAATTATTTGAATAAATTACCAACATGGAAAATAAATTTCCTTAAGGCAGGATGGAGGCAGAGACAGATTGATTCTGCTCACCCTCCATCTTACTCCCCCGAGTGTAGATTGGTCTTGTGAAATCGCCCGTGCACTTGCTGCAGAAACAGTCAAAATGGTGAGTTAGAGACTGTTAGCATGCCTCAGCCACTCGGAAATAGCAAAACAGTGCATAAGGATCAACACTGTGAGCTTTAATTCAAGAAGGAAAATAGGAATTCACCAGAATAACAAAGGACACTCCAGATCCAAGGGAGAAGATAGTGGGCAAGCCACCCCCGATGGCGTTTGGCTGGTAAAACGATATTGGTGCAGTGGAACATTCTGTTTCGTGGCCAGACATATCTCTAGACTTTTTATGCATCACATCTCCTGGGATAGGAGCTTGAGTTACCATTCTCTTCCACACAGACAAATTGGTACAGCAGCACTCCCTCCGCTTCACACTCAGACATACCTCCAGGCATTTGGCACACACACTTCTACAGATTAGTAGTTTGAGCCATTCATCCCTTCCCATGCAAAGACCTTATTGCAGCAGCAGTTTCTCTGCTTTTTGCCAGGGTATATTTGCAGGCAGTTGACACACACATTCTCCCGGTTTGGGAATCTGAGCTGCTCCTCACTTCAGGTGCAGAGATTGTGATACATTGGTGCTCTCTCTTCTTCATGCCCAGACATATATCTGGAATTTGGAGCACTTACTATTCTAGGTTATGATTTGGGCCACCTCACTCTTCCCATGCAGAGAACCTGAGGCAGCAGAAGTTTCTAGAATTCATGCCTAGGCACATCTCCTGGTTCTTGCAGGCTGCTCACTGGAACCCCTTTCAAAGCTGATGAATGTGCATGCCATTGGGAAACCTGTGGGTGGGCCTGCTCAGTCTGGTCCCACACATCTTGGATCTTCCCTAAGGAGGGAGGTGGTACCACTGTGCATTCCACAGACCAACCCATGGTCTGAGGCAACAGAGAACTTCTCTCATTAAAAAAGGATTAGGTATATACCGATCTACATTGACCACAGGTGGCTCATAGCCATAAGTGACACCTACTGGCCTAGAGTTTGAACTGCAAAACACAATAGAAAATGAGCTGACACAAGTCAACAGACAAGTCAACAGCAGTGGGGAATGAGATAAGCTTCCTGAGATCTCCATGATTCCAGTCCAATAGCAAGTATTGAGCCTGCTCACATGCACAGTATATTGCTACTAAAAATAACATTCAGGAAAGCTATCATACAAAGGCTATAAATAACCAAGACTCTTTAGCCCTGAAAGCACCCAGAACTAAAGCCAGAAGGACCCTACAAATCATACATTATAGACACCTCCTGAAAGAGAAAAAAATCCATCCAAATTAAAGCCAATTTTAAAAATAAGGAGAGATAGCTTATCCAGATGATAAAGAATCAGAGAAACAATTCTGAGAGTATGAAAAACAGAGTGACACAACACATCGAAAGATCACACTGATTCTTTTTTTTTTTTTTTTTGAGATGAAGTCTCACTCTGTTGCCCAAGAATGCAGTAGTGCAATCTCGATTCACTGCAACCTCCACTTCCCAGGTTCAAGCGATTCGATTCTCCTGCCTCAGCCTCCCAAGTAGCTGGGACTACAGGCATGTACCACCATGCCCAGCTAATTTTTGTATTTTTAGTAGAGATGGGGTTTCATTATGTTAGCCAGGCTGGTCTTGAACTCCTGACCTTGTGATCCACCTGCCTCAGACTACAAAAGTGCTGGGATTACAGGCATGAGCCACTGCACCCAGTCCACACTGAATCTTTAACAATGAATTTAAACTAAATGAAATATTTGAAATATCCCATTAAAAAATAAAAATATTGATTTTAAAGAAGCTCAGTGAACTCCAAGAGAAAGTTGAAAAAAAAAAACACAAAGAAATCAGAAAAACAATTCAGAATATTAAAAAATACATAGATATCATTAAAAAACAAACAGAATTTCTAGAAATAAAAAATTCATTAAAATAATTACAAAATACAGTTGAAAGTTTTAACAATAGGCTATACCAACTGGAAGAAATAACTTTAGCGCTGGAAGACAGATCGTTTCAATTAATCCAGTAAGATAAAAATTAAGAAAGAGATTTTTAAAAAGTTAACAAAGAGAAGCACAGGATTATGTAGTGTCCAGACCTACAAACTATAAGTATTCCAGAGGAAGATGAAGAAAAAGTAAAATGTAAGGAAAATGAGGAAATAAATCAGAAAAAAATCTCCCATGGTATTGTCTTTTTTATGCAAATGGTAGCTATTATTATTATTTAATTTTTATTTAAGTCCTGGGATACAAGCGCAGAACATGTAGGTGGTTACATAGGTATATGTGTGCCATGGTGATTTGCTGCACCTATCAACCTGTTATCTAGGTTTTAAGCCCCACACGCATTAGCTATTTCTGCTAATGCTCTCCCTCTCTTCAGCTACCAAACCCTGACTGGCCCCAGTGTGTTTTGTTCCCCTTCATGTGTGCATGTGTTCTCATTGTTCAATTCCCACTTATGAGTGAGAACAGCCGGTATTTGGTTTTTTGTTACTGTGTTAGTTTGCTAAGGATGTTGGCTTCCAGTCCTCCATGTTCCTCTAAAGGACATGATCTCATTCCTTTTTATGTCTGCATAGTATTCCATGGTGTTATGTAGCACATTTTCTTTATCCAGTCTACTATTGATGGGTGTTTGGGTTGATTCGATGTCTTTGCTATTGTAAAGAGTGTAAATCAAAACCACAATGAGATACCATCTCATGCCAATCAGAATGATGATTATTAAAAAGTCAAGAAACAATAGATGCATGGCCGGGCACGGTGGCTCACGCCTGTAATCCCTGCACTTTGGGAGGCCGAGGCAGGAGAATCACGAGGTCCGGAGATCGAGACCATCCTGGCACACACGGTGAAACCCCGTCTCTACTGAAAACACAACAAATTAGCCGGGTGCAGTGGTGGGCGCCTGGTGTCCCAGCTATTCGGGAGGCTGAGGAAGGAGAATGGCTTGAACCCGGAAGGCGGAGCTTGCAGTGAGCCAAGATCGTGCCACTCCACTCCAGACAGGGTGACAGGGTAAGACTCCGCCTCAAAAAAAAAAAAAAAAAAGAGAAAGAAAGAAAAGAAAAGAACAATAGATGCTGGTGAGGCTGTGGAGAAATAAGAATGCTTTTACACTCTTGGTGGGAATGTAAATTAGTTCAATCATTGTGGAAGACAGTGTGGCAATTACTCAATGACCTAGAACCAGAAATACCATTTGACCAAATAATCCCATTACTGGGTATATATCCAAAGGACTATAAATCATTCTACTATAAAGACACATGCAATGCATGTTTATTGCAGCCCTTGGATTGTCTTGGAGAAATTTGGACATCTTAGATACAAAAGGCTCAGAGAATTCTTAGTAGATAAATTTGAAAAGCCTCGCCAAGGGATATAGTCATCAGAATTTTCAAAGTCAAAGTGGAAAATAAAAATCCTAAAATCAGCAAGAGAGAAGCATCTAATCACCTTTAAAGAAAATCACATCAAACTAACAAAAGTCTTCTCAGTACAAAACCTACAAGCCAAAAGAGATTGGAAAACTATTTTTAGTCTCTTCAAAAAAAAAAAAAAAGCCAGTTAACAATTTTATATCCTGCCAAATGAAATAGTCTTTCCAAGATGAATAAACTAAGGGAATTAATTACTACCAGATCACCTTACAAGAAACTTTCAATACAACTTTCTTCACAACAAAGTTTCAATGCGGCAAGATTTAACTATCCTAAATATATGTACATCCAACACCAGAGCACTCAGATTAATAAAACAAATACTACTAGTCCTATGAATAGAGACAGACAGTTTTACAATAATAGTGGAAGACTTCAACACCCTATTGACACCACTAGACTGATCACTGAAGCAGAAAATCAGCAAAGAAACTTGACTTAAACTTGACTACAGACCAAGCAGACGTAATAGGTATTTACATTACATTTCATCCAAAACCACAAAAAATACATTATTTTCTCTTTGGGTAGAGCATTCTCCAAAACCAACAATATGCTTAGCCATCCATCAAGTCTCCATAATTTTTTAAAATAAATCCTATCAAGTATGTTCTTGGATCACAATGCAATAAAAATAGAAATTAATACCAAGAGGAATTATTAAAACTGCATAAGTAAATGGACTAAACAACTTGCTTCTGAATGACATTTGGGTAAGCAACAAAATTAAGACAGAAATCAAGAAAGTTTTTGAAACAATTGAAAATACAGACACAATATTTCAAAAGCTCTGGGATACAACAAAGAAAAGTACTAAAGGCAAAGTTTACAGTGTTAAATGTCTACGTCAAAAAGAATGATCTCAAAGTAACAACCAAACGTTGCAGCTCAAGCAACTAGAAAAAGGACAAACTAGACCCAAAGCTAGCAGAAGAAAAATAATAATAATAATAATAATAATAATAACAAAGATTATAGCAAAACTAAATGAGATCAAGACCAAATAAACAACAAAAAGGACCAACTAAACAACTAGTTCTTTGAAAAGATAAACAAAACTGACAGACTGCTAGTTAAATTAACCAAGAAAAGAAAGAGATTCAAAGAAGTCCAATGAGAAGTGGTCTAAGTGACATTACAACTGATACCACAGAAATACAAAAGATTATAAGAGACTACTATGAACACCTTCATGTGCACAATTTAGAAAACTTAGAGAAAATACATTTCTAGAGAAACAGACAACTTCCCAAGATTGAACTAGGATAAAATAGAAATCCTAAATAAACCCATAAAAACTAATAAAATTGAATCATGCTCAAACATCTACCAACAAAAAAGTCCAAGACCAGAAATATTCACAGCTAAATTTTACCAGATATACAAAGAAGAGCTGATACCCATTTTATTGACACTACTTCAAACAATCAAGGAGGAAAGACTCTTCCTTATCTCTTGTAACAAAAGTGGTATCATCGTGATAACAAAATCAAGCAAGGTGACAACGAAAAAGAAAACTACTGGCCAATATCCTTGATGCACCTGATGCAAAAATCCTCAACAAAATACTAGCAAACCAAATCCAACAGCACATCAAAAATACAATACACCATGATCAAGTGGGTTTTACTTAAATTACATAAGAATGGTTCAACATGTGGTAATCAAAAAATGTGGTTTACCACATAAAGAGGACTAAAATTAAAAAAAAAAATATGACTATCTCAATAGATGCAGAAAATTCATCTGATAAAATCCAACACCGCTTTACGATGAAAACCCTCAACAAATTAGACATCAAAGAAACACACCTCAAAATAAAAAGAGACATGTATGACAACTCAACAACCAACATTATACCGAATAAGGAAAAGTTGAAAACAATCTCCATAAGAACTGGAACGAGATAGGATGTCAACTCTTATCACTGTTATTCAACATAGTAGTGGAAGTCAATTGTAATGTCACTTTTACCATTAATCATTATACTTTTGAGAATATCTCTTTTCTCTTGGTTAATTTAGCTAGCAGTCAATTTTGCTTATCTGTGCAAAGAACTCATTGTTTAGTTGATCCTTTGTGTTGTTTATTTGGTCTTGATCTTATATGGTTCTCCTACGATCTTCACCTCATCTTTCTTCAGGCAAAATAAAGAAATAAAAGGCATCTCAAATGGGACAAAAAAAAAAGAAAGACTGTCAAATTATCTCTGATAATTGATGGCATAACTGCATTTCAGAAAAACCTAACGACTTCCCCCAGAAGACCTCTCAACTTGATAAATGACTTCAGTAAAAGTTCAAGACACAAATTCTGTGTACAAAAATCCGTAGCATTTCTATACGCCAGTAGTATTCAAGCTGAGAGCCAAATCAAGAATCAATCTTATTTAAAATAGCTGCAAAAAATAAAATGAAATACCTAGGGATACAATTTACCAAAATGGTTAAATATCTGTACAAGAAGGATGACAAACACTAACGGAAGAAATTATACAAGACAAAAACAAATAGAAAACCATCCTATGCTCATGTATTAGAAGAATCAATGTCATTAAAGTAAACATACTGCACAAATCAATCTATAGATTCAATGCAGTACTTATCCATTTAGCAATGTCATTTTTCACATAATTAGAAAAAATAATACTAATGTTTAGATGGAAGCAAAACAGAACCCAAATAGCCAAAGCAATTCTAAGCAAATAGGACAAATCTAAAGGAATCACATTGTGTGATTTCAAATTATATAATACTACAAGTCTATAGTAATTAAGATAGCATGCTACTAGTACAAAAATCGAGATATAGACCAATGGAACAGAAAAGATAACTCAGAATTAAAGCCACACACCTACAATCAATCAACCTTCAAAATGATAACAAAAGTAAATAAGGAGGAATGACACTCTATTCAATAAATGATGTTGGGAAAATTGGCTAGCCACGTGCAGAATAATGCAACTGGAACCATATCTCTCACTGCATACAAAAATCAAATCAGAGTGGATTAAAGACCTAAACTTAAGACCAGAAACTATAAAATCCTAAAAGAAAACTTAGAAAAAACTCTTCTGGACATTTGCCTCAGCAAAGAATTTATGATGATGACCCTAAAAGGAAAAGAAACAAAAACAAAATAACAAAAGGGATTTAATTAAATGAAACAGCTTTTTCACAACAAAATAAATAATTAACAGATTAAACAGATAACCTAAAGAATGGGGAAAATATTTTCAACTCATGCCTCTGACAGAAGACTAATATCAGAATCTACAAGAAACTCAAACAAGAAAAACAAAACAAAACAAAATAAAATAAAAAACAAAACAAAAACCCCAATTACATTAAAGAATGGGCAAACACACAGACATTTCTTAAAAGAAGAAATACAAGCAGCCAACAAACACATAAAAAAAATGCTAAATATCAGTAATCATCAGAGAAATGCAAGTTAAAATCACAATGAGATATAATCTTACCCAGTCAGAATAGTTAACATCAAAAGTCAAAAAACAAGAGATGTTGGTGTGGATGTCAAGAAAAAGTAATTGCTTATACACTGTCAGTGAGAATGTTCATCAGTTCCTCCTCTATTAAAAACAGTATGTAGACTACTCAAAGAAATGAAAGTAGAACTACCATTCAACCCAGCGATCTCACTCCTGAGTATATACACACAGGAAAAGAGACCACTGTAGAAAAAAGACACCTGCATTTGTATGTTCAACACAACACTACTCATAATAGGAAAGTCATGAAATCAACCTAAGTGTCCAACAGCAGTTGACTGAATAAGGAAAATGTGGTATATACATCATGACATACTGTGTAGCCATAAAAAATAATAAAATTATGTCCTTTTCAGCAACTTGGATGGGGCTAGAGGTCATCATCCTAAGTGAACTAACTCAGAAAATAAAATATTCCATATTCTCATTCATAAGTGGAAGCTAAACAACAGGTACATATGGATGTTAAGATAGAAATAATAGACCTCAGAGACTCTAAAATGAGGGAGGGTAGAAAAAGTTTGAGGGTTGAAAAATTACCTATTGGTTACAAAGTTCACTATTTGGCTAATGGATAAAGTAGAGGCCCAATCCCTCCCCAATATACAATACAGTCATGTAATAAATATGCATATGTACCCCCTGAATCTAAATTAAAATGAAAATTTAAAAAAGAAATCAATGTTAACTGTAGAGAGGGCTACATCTTCGCTGAAAAGTTACATGTAAATTTTGTATGGTTCACCAGAATATATAAAAATATATTTAGAGTATATAAAAATTGTAACAAAATACATATTTCCTTTTTAAATGGTTACTGAAATGACTTTATGGAAAAGCAAGATTAAAGGTAAACAAGAAAGCTATATGAATATAGGTTTCTTATAAATGTGTGTTAGTATACATAGATATATACGTTTATATAATTTTAGATTCAGGGGCTATATATAAATATTTGTTACAGGATTATATTGCATATTGGTGGGGATTGGACTTCTACTCTATCCATTAGCCAAATAGTACATATATATAGATATAGATGGATATACACACACACACACAGACACATACATACATAAATGTGGTTAATATATATATTACATATATATATATATATATTTTAAAAGGATGTTCCCATCAGTCAGAAACACACAAATGGACTTTAAGAATTTGCATGCCAGAATAAGACATCACACTGAGTTGTAGAATATTCCAACACTGTGGGTTTATGAGCCACTTTCAAAAATAAATTATACCAATAATGAATACTACTACTTTAATCATTTCTGATAAAATTTTCTATATATTAATATAACTAATTTGGAAAAATATTTACATTAGAGTCACAGACACTAAAAAGCTTAAAATCATTGAAGAAAATGTACATTTTCTTAGTAAATGAATGAATATTTAAATTATACAGTAATAAGTGACATTTAACAGTGAACTGAAGTTTGATTCAAAATTACAAATTAGCAGCTTAGATCAGGCATGATTCCTCATGCTAGTAATCCTAGCAATTGGGGAGGCCGAGGAGGAAGGATCACTTGAACCCAGAAGTCTGAGATCAGGCTCTGCAACACAGTGATACCTCATATCTACAATTGTTTACACACACACACACACATATATATATATATATATATATAATTAGATGCTCATTTCTCTGATGAAACAAATGAATGTAATTAATAAAACACTGCAACCTCATTATTCATAAAGAAATACTCTACAATTTGTATTTCACTCTAAGTAAGTAACTCATTTAGGAGCTTGAAAATTTTATTTTTATAGTTTTTTAAAGCACAAAATGAGCACATTCAAGCTAAAACTGATAAAATGGGAATAATCCCATCCATGTGAGTGACTGAGCCTAGTAATAATTTCCAGTAAATATTAGCACAAAAAGTTGGAACTAGAATTCTTAGGAAACTGTTTTCTGCTGAATAATTTCAAGTAGGAATTCAGTTCTGGTGAAAAATATTGCTGATATGCACTAACTTGATTGTCACAGGTTAGCATGTGAATGAAGAAAGATCTAAGCAGATACCTGTCTAAATTAATGTAGGCAGCTCTTACAAGTATATGTATCCTGAGGGCATAGCTCTGCCTCCCTAACAAAGACTTGCCCAAGATCATAAGATAGAATAAGAGCTTTATATTTTATCTTTATTTAACTACTCCCTCCCCTTTTCCCCTTTTTGTGGAATTGTGGGTGAGCAGCAACACTACATGCCTTTTATAACCCTTTCTAAAAATATATTGACCACAGTTTTACTAACAGGTAGAAAATTGGACTATGATCTCAAATATACTTAATGAAGAAGCAAATTCCACAGAAAAAAAAAATAGTTTAAATTTAGTTTCCTAAGAAAATAAGTATTATTATAGAGAAACTATTTTGAAAAAAATGGATAAGAATTTAAAATATTTGTAAAATAATAAAGTTGATTCTCCAATCATACCTCAAAATCAATCTCATCTGTAGCACATTTCTACCCATCAGGTATGTGTGTATTTGAATCGACAGTGAATTGCTATAAAATAAAGGGGTATAAAATAGGACAAAAGAATGCTAGAGAAAGAGAATGATGAGAGGGCACAGGTCAAATAATAAAATGACAGATACAGAATTCAGAATTTGGTTTGCAATGAAGATCATCGAGATTCACGAGAAAGTATAAATGCAATCCAAGTAATCTAAGAAATCTAGCAAAATGAAATAAGAGCTGAAAGGCAAAATATTCATTTAAAAAAAGGAACAAACAGATCTGATGAAGCTAAAACGTTTACTACAAAAATTTTGAAATACAATCAAAAGTGTTACACAGCAGAATAGGCCAAGCTCAAGAAAGAATCTCAGAGCTCTAAGACTGGTTCATCAAGTCAACTCATTCAGATGAAAAAAAAAAAAAAAAACAGAGTAGACAAAATCTCTGAGAAATATGGGATTATGTAAAGGGACCAAACCTGAAATTCATTTGCATCTCTGAAAGAAAGAGATTGCAAGAAACTTGGAAAGTATTTCTGAGGATATTAACCATGGAAATTTCTCCAATATTGCTAGAGAGGTTGACATGTGAACTCGGGAAAGACATTTGGGAACTATACTCAAACACTTGACTAGATGCACCTAACAGATATCTCTAGATTTCTCCAACAAAAAACAGCAGAATATACATTCTTCTCACCTGCACATGGCACGCACACTAAAACCAACCAGATGTTTTTCAATAAAGAAACTCTCAACAAATTTAAAAAAAAAAAAAAATCATACCAAACACATTGAGACCGCAGCACAATAAAAATAGAAATCAATATATGGGAGATCTCTCAAAATGATACCATTACATAGAAATGAAACAATCTGTTCCTGAATCACTTTTGGGTAAACAATGAAATTAAAGCAGAAAACAAGAAATTCTTTGAAACTAATGAAACAAAGATACAACATACCAGACTCTGGGACAAAGCTAAAGTAGTGTTAAGAGGAAAGTTTCTAGCACTAACTGTTCACATCAAAAAGTTAGACGGATTTCACACTTCACTGACAGAAACTAGAATAACAAGAGCAAACCAACCGTGTAGCAAGCAAAAGACAAGAAATAACCAAAATCAGACCTGAATTGAACAAAACTGAGATGCATAAAACCATACTGAAGACCAACAAAAATATAAGTTGGTTCTTTGAAACAATAAGATTAATAGACTGTTTTGGTTACTGTAGCCTTGTAGTATAGTTTGAAGTCAGGTAGTGTGATGCCTCCAGCTTTGTTCTTTTGACTTAGGATTGTCTTGGAAATGCGGGCTCTTTTTTGGTTCCATATGAACTTTAAAACAGTTTTTTTCCAATTCTGTGAAGAAACTCATTGGTAGCTTGATGGGGATGGCACTGAATCTATAAATTACCTTGGGCAGTGTGGCCATTTTCACAATATTGATTATTCCTATCCATGAGCATGGTATGTTCTTCCATTTCTTTGTATCCTCTTTTATTTCACTGAGCAGTGGTTTGTAGTTCTCCTTGAAGAGATCCTTTACATACCTTGTAAGTTGGATTCCTAGGTATTTTATTCTCTTTGAAGCAATTGTGAATGGAAGTTCACTCATGATTTGGCTCTCTGTTTGTCTGTTACTGGTGTATAAGAATGCTTGCGATTTTTGCACATTCATTTTGTATCCTGAGACTTTGCTGAAGTTGTTTATCAGCTTAAGGAGATTTTGGGCTGAGATGATGGGGTTTTCTAAATATACAATCATGTCATCTGCAAACAGGGAAAATTTGACTTCTTCTTTTCCACACCATGGAATACAATGCAGCCATAAAAAAGAATGAGTTTGTGTCCTTTGTAGGGACATGGATGCAGCTGGAAACCATCATTCTCAGCAAACTATCACAAGAACAGAAAACCAAACACCGCATGTTCTCACTCATAGGTGGGAACTGAACAATGAGATTACTTGGACTCAGGAAGGGGAACATCACACACCGGGGCCTATTATCAGGAGCAGGGAGGGGAGAGTGATTGCATTGGGAGTTATACCTGATGTAAGGAGGAGTTGATGGGTGCTGTCAAGTTGATGGGTCAGCACATCAATATGGCACAAGTATACATATGTAACAAACCTGCACATTATGCACATGTACCCTAGAACTTAAAGTATAATAATTTAAAAATAAATAAATAAATAAAATAAAAGAACAAAAAAAATAAAAGGTTCTGTTTGTGGATTGTAGGAAGACAAATGGCACATCTCTGGAAGCAAGGAAAAATAGTACTGTAATTCAGTGTCATGTTGATAGAAATGGAAACCTTAACCAGTCATCTTTTATTTTTTGTCCCAGACAACTAACTATAAAATATAACCCAGATGGTGAAGCTATAATAGTAAAGATACAGAAATGAAAAAAAAAATAGACTGATAGCTAGACTAGAAAACATGACAGAAGATCCAGCTAAATACAATGAAACATGACAAAGGGGATATTACCATTGTCTTCTAATAAAACAAACCCTCAAAGAATCTGGTGCTCATTTGTATTCACATAAACTAGAAAATCTAGAAGAGATAAATAAGTTCCTGGAATCACAGAACCTCCTAAGATTGAACCAGAAAGAAATTGCAACCCTGAATACAGTATTAATGAGTTACAAAATTGAATCAGCAATAACAAACCAACCAACCAGAACAAGCCCCATACCAGATCTATACAGCTGAATTCTACAAAATGGCTTAACAAAATCTGGTACCAATCCTACTGAAACTATTCCAAAAAACTGAGGAGGGACTTCTCCCTAACTTACTCTGTGAGGCCAACATCATTGTGTAACCAAAACCTGGCAGAAACATGAAGGCAAAAGAGAACTTCAGTCTAATTACCATGGTGAACGTAGATGCAAAAATCCTCAACAAAATGCTAGCAAACTGAATCCAGTGGCATATCAAAAAGCTAATCAACCAAAATTATGAAGGTTTTATTCCTGGGATGCAAGGTTAGTTCCACATTTGCAAAACAATAAAATGATTCAGTGATCCATCACATAAACAGAACTACAAACCAAACCACGTGATTATCTCAAAAGACATAGAAAGGGCTTTTGATAAAATTCAGTATCCCTTTATGGTACACATCCTGAACAAAGAAGACATCATTTTGAATATATCTCAAAATATAATAGCCATCTATTGACAGACCCACATAGAACATCATACTGAATTGGCACATGATGGAAGAATTCTTCTTGAGAACTGGAACAAGACAAGGATGCCCAGTCTCAACAATCCTGTTCAACATGATGTTGGAAGTCCTAACCAGAGCCATAAGACAAGAGGAAGAAATAAAATGCATCCAAATAGAAAGAGAGGTATTCAAACTATCTCTGCAGACAATGGGATTCTATGTGTAGAAAATCCCATAGTCCCTGCCCAAACACTGCTAGAATTGATAAACAAAATCAGCAAAGTTTCAGGATACAAAATGAATGTACAAAAATTAGTAGCATTTCTATACATCAACAGGATCCAAGGTGAGAGCCAATCAAGAGCACAACTGCATTCATAATAGCTGCAAATAAAAAAAATACCTAGAAAAACAGCCAATTAGGGAGGTGAAAATATTTACAATTAGAATAATAAAAAACTGCTGAAAGAAGTCAGAAATGAAACAAACAAGTGGAAATACATACCATGCTCACGGATAACAAGAATCAATATTGTAAAAAGGGGCATATTGTCCAAAGCTATTACAAATTCAATGCTATTCCAGTCAAACTACCAATGTCATTTTTCACATACTTACAGAAAACTGTTCAAAATTTATTTGAAACCAAAAAGAGCCTGAATAGCCAAAGGAATCCTAAACAAAAACAACAAAGTTGAAATCATCACACTACCTGACTTCATACAACAAGGCAATAATAACCAAAACAGCATAATAGTGGTACAAAAATAAACATATGAACCAATGAAACAGGTTACAGAATTCAGAAATAAAGCTACATGTTTCCAACCATCTAATATGGGACAAAGTCAACTAAAACAAATAATGGGAAATAATTCCCTATTCAATAAATGAAGATGCAACAATTGACTAGCCATATGCAGAAGACTGAAAATGGATCCTTTCCTTTCACCACATATAAAAAATGGATTTAAAACTTAAATGAAAAACTTAAAACTATGAAAATTCTTAAAGAAAATCTAGAAAATACTAGATATTGTCCTTGGCAAGGATTTTATGACTAAGACTACAAAAGTAATTACAACAAAAACAAAAATTGACAAGTGGGACCTAGTTATACCAAAGGACTTCTGTCCAGCAAAAGAAACTATCAACAGTGTAAACAAACAACCTAAAAAATGGGATAAAATATTTGTAAACTAGACTTCTGACAATGATCTAATATCCAGAATCTATAAGGAATTCCAATAGTTCAACAACCATAAAACAAACAACCCCATTAGAAAATAAGCAAAATAAATGAACAGACATTTCTCAAAGGAAGAGATATATGCAGTAAACAACCTATAAAAACATTCTCATCATCAATAATAATAAGAGAAATGCATATCAAAACCACAATGAGATACTCTCTTACAATGCTCAGAATGACTATTATTAAAAAGTCAAAAACAAAGATCCTGGCAAGGTTGCAGAGAAAAGGGAATGCTCATGCACTGTTTGTAGGAGTGTAAATTAGTTCATCCACTGTGGAGATTAGTCTGGAGATTTGTCAAAGAACTTAAAATAGAACCATTTGGTCCAGCAATCTTATTCCTGGGTATATATCCAAAGGAATATAAATCATTCTACCATGAAGACACATGTATGCATATGTTCACTGCAGCACTACTTATAGTAACAAAGACATGGAATCAACCTAAATGCTCATCAACAGGGGACTGGATAAAGAAAATGTCATACATATGTACCATGAAATACTACACAGCCTTAAATAAGAATGAAAGTAACATGGATGGAACTGGAGGCTATTATCCTCAACAAATTAATGCAGAAACAGAAAACCAAATGACATATATTCTCACCTATACATGGGAGCTAAACATTGAGTACACATGTATACACACAAAGGAACAATAGACATAAGGGCCTACTTGAAGGTAGAGGGTGGGAGTTGAGGATCAAAAAGCTACCTATTGAGTACTAAGCTCATTACCTAAGTGATGAAATAATCTGTACACCAAGCCCCCACGGGGTGCAATTTACCTATGTAGCAAACATGCACATGTACTCCAAACTTAAAATAAAAGTTGGAAAGAACAGATAATAAGAAAGTAAGCAAAGTAGAACCCAGATATAAATCCATGCATTCACAGCCAACTATTTTTTTGACAAAGGCACCAAGAACATGAAATGGGGAAATGACATTTTCTTCAACAAATGATGCTGATAAAACTGGATAACCATATGTAAAAGAATGAAAATGGACCCCTATTTCTCACCATATACAGAAGTCAAATAAAAATAAAGACTTAAATTTAAACCTGGAACTATGAAACTATTAGAAGAAAATATTGAAGAAATACTTCACAACACTGGTCTATGTAAAGAGCTGTTATTTGTGTAATATCTTAAAAGCGCAGGCAACCAAAGCAAAATACAGACAGATGAAATTACATTAGGCTAAAAACCTTCTGCACAGAAAAGAAAACAATCTAGAAAGTAAAGAGACAGCCACAGAATGGAATATTTACAAACTATCCATCTGGCAAGGAATTAATAACCAGAATATATAAGGAGCTCAAGCAACTCAATGGCAAAAATAGATGAAATTAAATATGGCTAAAAGATCTGAAAAGACATTTTCTAAAGAGACATACAAATGGCCCACAGTTACATGAAAAAATTATTCAACATCACTAGTCTTCAGTGAAATACAACTCAAAATTGCAATGAGTTACTATCTTACCATATCTTAAATTGATTTTATCAAAAAGACAAGGAATAATAGATGCTGGCAAAGATGTGAAGACAGGAGAACTTTGTATACTGTTCGTAGGGATGCAAATTAGTGCAGCCACTATGAAAAAAGTATGAGAGTTTCTCAAAAACATTAAAAATAAAACTACTATATAATCCCGCATTTCCACTATTAGGTATATATTCACAAAAAGGCAATATATTGAAGAAATATTTTCACTACCAAGTTTATCGCAGCACTATTTGCTATACACAAATTATGAAATCAACCAAAGTGCCCATCAATGAATAAAGAAAATGTGATATATATATATATATATAGTTGAATATTGTTAAGTCATATAAGAGAATGAAATCCCGTCATTTGCAGCAACATGATGGAACAGGAAGTCATTATAAGTGAAATAATCCAGGCACAGAAAGACAAATTACATGTTCTCACTCATATGTGGGAACTGAAGAAGTGACTATCATGAAGATAGAAACTCGATTATTAGGTACCAGTGGCCAGGAAAGGTAGATGGGAAGGTAGGGCAAAGAGAGTTTCAATAATAGGCACAAATACACAGTTTGAGAGAAGAAATAATATCTAGTGTTTGATAGATCAATAGGGTGACTATAGTTTGCAATAACTGATAGCATATTTCAAAATGCTAAGAATAATTTGAATGCTTCTAGCATAAAGAATAAATATTTAATCTAATGGATATCTCAATTACACTGATTTCATATTTACAAATCATATACATGTATGACATTATCACATGTAACCTGAAAATATGTACATCTATTATGAATCAATACAAAAACTGGGAAAAATGTTAAAAATAAAAATAAATATACCAACAATGCTAGGAAAACAGGTAATCAAAGCAGCACAGTAGAATACAGTGAGCATGGAATGAGAAGCAGACAAATTTAAATTCAAATTTGTATTAGTATACTTCCAGCTAAGTGATCGGGGGCATATTACATTAGTAAAAATTATTAACCTCCAGCGAGACAGAGCAAGACAGACACAGAGAAGGAAAAAAAAGCATCCAAACTACCAATATCATTATGAAAGATGCAACATCACTATAGAACTTAAAAATAACAAAAATATAATAAGGACATAAGCCTCACTCAAAAAAAAAATGAATAATCTAAGACATGTTGAATATTTAGTCAAGCAATTAGATTTAGTCTTAAAAATTCTTCCAACAAAGACAAATTTTGTCTGGATGGACTCACTGGGGAATTCCACTAAATACTTAAGAAGGAATTTTCACAATTCTGAACAATCTCTTCCATAACATAGAATAGGAAGTAACAACTCTCACCTGATTTTATAAGGGCAGCATTGTCCTGATACTAAAGTCAGAAAAAAAACATGATAAAGTAAAACAACGAACTAATCTCTCTCCTGAACATAGATGCAGAATTTCTTAACAAATTATTAACAAATCGAATCCAGCAATATATACATAACATACTACATCACAGCCAGGTGGAGTAGATTCCAGTAATGAGAGTCTGTTTCAACATCAGAAATGGAATCTACATGATTCTTAATATTATCAGAATAAAAAAAAATCAATAGATTCAGAAGAAAAGCATTTGATAAAAAGCCAACATTTATTTATTATAAACACTTTCAGCAAACTATAAGTACTTCCTTAACCTGATAGAGTTTGTCTACAAAAACCTACAGCTAACGTTATAATGGCAAAAGACTGACAAAGCAAGTATATCTTTTTGCATCACTACTATTGAACATTGTATTGGAACCTACACAGTAAAATAAGACAAAGAAAATCAATAAAAACCTCCAGATTGGAAAGAAAACTCTCTCTATTAAAAAGAGAACATGATCATCTATGTAGAAAATACTTGAAATTTCCAAAATGAAAAGAAAATAAACTTTCAAAAATAATAAAAGAATTTAGCAAGTCACAGTATACAAAAATCAACTACATCTCTAAATACTAACAATGAACATCTTTAAGTCAAAAACTGTAACCATACCATGTACAATATCACAAAACAATTAGGTATTTAGGTTAAATTCTAACAAAGTATATGCATGATATACACCCAGAAAAATAGAAAACACAAAAGAAATGAAAGAAGGCCTAAGTGATGGGTATATATATTTTGTGTTCATGCATTTGATGATTTATCAATGAAATAAATTATTCCCAAATTGATTCTATACATTTCCAATTGAATTCTTAGCAGAATATTTTCAGATACCAAAAAACTGATTATACATTTACATAGAAAGGAAACATAATTATAATAATCAAAACATTTTGAAAAATAATTTATTTCAAGATCTTGCACTACCTGATTTTCAAACTTTGTTAAAGTTATAGTAATCAGGACAGTGTTTCATTGGCAAAAGGGTAGATACACATCTGAAAGGAATAAAACAAATAGAACATAAACAGAACCACACAAATGTTTATTTTCTGACAAAGTTGCTTGAAAGACAATAATAAAAAGAATTAATTTTAAATAGTGCCAGAAAAAATAGACCTCCAAATGTAAAAACAAAAATGGACCTTGACCTGTACTTCACATTTTTATCAAAATTAACAGTAAAGGATATAGATGTAATATAGAATGTAAAATGTTAAAAGTTTACAAGAAAATACCAAAGAAAATTTGGAATGTAAGTTTAAGCAGCAATTTTATAGAGAGAATATCAGGAGAAAAACATTATTAACTGGACTTTAACAAAAAAAAAAAATGCTCTGCCAAAAAACATACTTAAAAAGTGAAAAGACTACTCACAGGTTAGAAAAAAATATATATTTGTCAATCCCATATCTGAAAAATTGTTTGCATTCAACACAGAGAAAGAGCAATTATGACACGATAATAAGGAAAATATGTGGGCAAAGTTTCAAACAGGCACTTTACCAAAGAAGAAATATGGATTGCAACTAAGCAAATGAGAAGATGCTCAGCAACGGTCATTAGGGGCATGCAAATTGAAATCATATTATAATATATATATTTTTAAAGGCTAAAACTACAAACAAAACAAACCCTTGTTACACTAAATACCAGGGAGGAAGTAGAGCAATTGACACACTCATGCATTGCTGTTGAGAATGCAAGATAAGACAACAAGTTTGGAAAATAGTCTGCCAGTTTTTTATAAAGTGATCATTTAGCTACCAAATGACCTTGCATCGCCACCCCTAGATCTTTACCCAAAACAGATTAAAACTTATGTTTACACAGAAATCTATGCAAATGGCTATACTGCACTTATTCATAATGGTGAAAAATAGTAAGCAATCAAAATGCCTTTCAGCTAATAAACAGAGAAATGAGCTCTGATAATTCATACAACGAAGTACTATTGAGTGGTAAAAAAGAACGAACCAACCGTTGATACCCACAACCCATGTGGATGAATATCAAGTGGAAATCCTAACTGAAAAAGTCAGATTCAAAGGGCCAAGCACTACATGATTTAATTTATATGACATTCAGTAAAAGGTAAAACTATAAGAAAGAGAGAGAATTTTGCCACAAAGCAGCAGCATGGAAGTTTCTTTGGGATAGTGAAACTATTTCGGTATCTTTATTGTGATAGTGGTTACAAGACTACATGTTTGTCAAATACAATATTTCATGCCCTAAAGTGTGAATTTTACTATAGAAAAATTCGGTTAAAAATCATTAAACTATACACTTAAACTGTTTACTATATGAAAGTTAAATTGTAATATAACTGACTTTTAAAAAACATCTGGTATATTAATGACTTTATTAGACTATCCCTTTATAGAAATTCTCATGTTAAATTTATATATTTTATGTATAGAAAAATCTACAAGATAATTTCAAAAGTATATCTATGAGGATTTTGCTTTTGACCAATTTGATTCATTCTACTATTTTATTATTTGAGTGTCTTGAAAAACATTCTGTGTATTTTCTGTGTCATATGGATACATGATTAATGACACTTTGTAGCCTTCAAGTCCCCTGTATTGTTTTGGGGGGTATATTTCAAGAGAATGTCCCAGCGAACTAAATCACATCATAAAAGAAACATTAAAAGATACAAAGCATTAAAAATTACTATTTATAGCCACACATCTATTGACAAGTGTTGCTTTTAAAACAAACATGTAAAAAGAAATTATACTTTCTTTCCACAGGCTGGTGTTCACTGCATCATAAACATAACAGATACTAGGTTCAGCCAAACATATTTTAAAATAATTTTGCCACTTATTAACTAGTCAGCCTTGAGTTACCCATGAACAAGTCATTGTACTTAACTTTCTAATATTCAACCATACAATCTATGAAATGGTGATATCACATATCGTATATAATTGAGATGAAGCTTATATGAAATAATATGAATACACAGCAACTAACACTGACCCTAACCAATTAAGGCCACCCACAAATTATCTGCACCTTTATTAGATATGCATATTACCATTATCTGGTTTTGGAAAACAAAACAAAACATTTTCTTCACACACTCTCTTCTGATCTTTATGCTGTGAAATTATTTATTTGGATTAGTTTAACAGAAGTAAAAGTATCTGTTTAATAAAAAAGAATATAGTCACTGTAGATAGAATTACTGAGAAATAAAATATGTATGTAATTTTACTGGTTTAAATCCCAGGAGTGTGAAGCGTGTATGTTGGGATGGGTTAGAAGCAATGGAGAAGTGGCAAAAAAATTGAATTAGTAAAATAAACTAACAAAATCCTACTATTCTTAGCTTTTTCCAAACTTATAATGTGAACTATAACTTGCCCATAACAACATAAAAAGCGGCCTATATAAGATTATCATTTTCTCATTCATCAGTGTTTTTTTTTTTAGCACAACAACCTCAATTAATGGAGAGAGACTTTGGAAAGATGGTAGGTTTAGAGAAGTACAATGTAGAAAATGTATTTTAAAAATACCTGTTCTGATTTTGAAAGAACACATGAATTTTAAAATAACACTAAACATAGTAAACAGATGTATGGACCTACTTCTAGCATTTTTTAACTTTATGTTTGAGCAGTTGTTCTGACTCGTCTGCTTTCATTAAAATATTCAAATAGTTCAGTTTATGTGATACCAATTGAATAGTCTAATATTTTTCTACAAATTTTAAATTCTCCCAAATTGGATTCAAACTGTAAAACTTTAAATAAAAATTAAAAATAAAAACTATTTTATTTAGTTAGAACACAAAATATTTAATTCAAAGTCAAATACTGTAAAAATTAGACATTTATTAGCCACACATTTAAAAAAACAAAGTTGCACTGATCCACAAAAACCACATAAACCATAGATGAAAATCAATATAATTTAGCCTATATATTAAAAAAAATACTCATATTCTTTCCAAGCATATTTAATTAAGAAAATCTACTCATACCTCCAAGTAGAATGATTCATTCATCAGACTTCAGATTCATTAAAATCAATCCTTGATTTAAGTTTGTGAGCCACTAAAAGATATGAGAGTGGCAATCAGTCAGTTTTGATTAGAGTTCATGATGGTGCCTCTTTGACTCATGGCTGTTAAGTTTGCTTATTTTTGTTTTCATTTTCAAAAAAATATGTTTCAAGCACTGAATATACAATAGAATATTGTAACCAAAATGAACAACAAATTTAGAAATACTTTCTGAATGTCAAGATCTAGACTTTCTTTCCTTAAGTCAAACTGCATTTTAAAATTATCTCTCTTGAACCCTTAGAAGCTGCAATAAGCCTGGCAACTGGCAAACTGGAGACTGAATCTAACTCTGTAGCATGTGACCATAGACAAGAGTATCATCAAATTATTTCTCTAAAAACAGCCACGTTGCTCTTGATAAATGCTGTAATTCCCATTTTAGTAGACAATCCTTCCTTTCAGAATCAGGTTTGCCATTTGTTTTTATCAATCACAAGTTTCAAATGATCAATAATCCATTAGAATTATTTTCAAGAAAAGTAGCTTTTGGAAGATGATTTCAACATATTTCTTTCTCTCTTACCCACCCCATCGCCTCTACAAACACAGCCGTCAGTATTTATACAGGTGCCCCATGCTCCTTTCCTTTCTTGGTCATGCTATGACCATCATCAGCATTATACATGTTGTATTTATCTTCTTCCAAGAATACTTCAGTCATCATTTAGTACATAATAAAATTCATGTTTTTAACAAAAATTCTTCTTCATCTCAGCAAAAGAGCTCTTTCCTCTGCAGTTGTGTGTAGTTTTTGTATGTGTTTATATATATGTGTGTATACACACATATATATATACACATACATATGATGGTACTTCATAGTAGTTATGTGTGTCTGAATATACCTTCTTCTACTAGGTTTTAAGGTTCTTAAAGACAGTATATCAACATTTTTTAGAAAGAACTTTAGGCAAAAAATTCATGTCCAATATTTTTGTTAGGGACTATGATCCCAGAGAATCGGGTGTGAGGGAAAAGGAGAGTGAGGCAGGAAGCAGGCAGGATCAATATGACAGTGCATTACTGAGCTGGTCACTGATGGCATCAGGTATAATGAAACACTTGGTTTTGAAGGACTGTCTTCAAAAAGGTCAAATAATCTCTTTCTAGGATGGACAAAATCTTAGGCCAGCTACTGTTTCTCCCTGAATTAAGGTTTACCAGAGGGAGCACTACCTTCCTGCACAAATGGATTGCACACCCATGAGTGCTTCAAGGGTCCCAAAGCATTACACGCCTCAGGGGCAGCACTGAATTCTGACAGAAGACATGAAAGCAGCACAGAAAGGACTTGATGTTAGACCTGTCAGGTGCTTCACATGTGAAACTGGCCAGCGGTCACTCATATTTGTTACCCCAGGCGCCAGTGCTGAACCAGTAACTATCTGCTCTGGACACAGGTGACACTGAAAGAACCTGAAGTGGCACATAAGAGGTGAATGATTGAGCATGTATTTGTAGTAAAGCTGTAACCATAAAGCTGAAGTTCATCTTTGAATCACCTGCTATACTACACAATGGTGTATACATCAATTATTAAAATACTTGCTAAATAAATAACAGTGCTAAGAATGTGTAATGGAAAGGTAAGAGTGAATTCTCACAATATAGGCTAGCAATCCTGTTTAGAGAAAAGGTAATGGGTTAGCAAATTCCAAATGTTTGAAATTGAACAGGCAACCTACAGAATGGGAGAAAATTTTTGCAATCTACTCATCAGACAAACGGCTAATCTCCAGCACCTACAAAGAACTCAAACAAATTTACAAGAAAAAAACAACCCCTACAAAAAGTGGGCAAAGGATATGAACAGACAATTCTCAAAAGAAGACATTCATACAGCCAACAGACACATGAGAAAATGCTCATCATCACTGGCCATCAGAGAAATGCAAATCAAAACCACAATGAGATACCATCTCACACCAGTTAGAATG
>NW_012114899.1:5214040-5218171 GCF_000951035.1 Colobus angolensis palliatus
TGTAACAAACCTGCACGTTATGCACATGTACCCTAGAACTTAAAGTATAATAAAAAATAAATAAATAATTTAAAAAAATAAAATTGTATAGTATCTTTAAAAAAAGAAAAGAAAAGAATGTTAGCTACTAGCATAAGTACAAAGCCACACAAATAATTTGCTGAAAAGTCAAGGCCATTTCTTATTCTAATTTTAGTGAAAACAGCTGTGTGACCTCTCTGGGCCTCACTTTTGTTCATCTGTGAAGTGAAAAGAATAAATTTGATGACATTTAAGATTTTAGCCAAACTTTAAAACTGATGTGTCTGAAGTTCTGAATCTATGGGAAATAAATAATTAAATATGAATTTATTAAGTATGATTGAGTACAAATTGTGAGCTAGGCACCTCTCTAGTTGCTAAGAATACAGTAATGAAAAAGCAGACATGAATACTGCCCTAATCGAGTTTAAATCCTAATGTGGAGAGTCATAAAGCAAAATAAATATGTATGCAGTATATTAGAAATGAGGAGGCCAGAGAGCTGAGTTGCAATGTTTACTTGGGTGGCCAGGGTAGAATTCACTGAAAAGCTGAGCTGAAAGATCCAGCCAAATGGATAATGGGGAAGGAGCACTCCAGGCCATTCTCTGAGCAAGGGGTGAACCTCACATGTTCTGGAGAATAACAAACTCTTTGACTTAAACCACATGACAGAATTTAGAGACTGTTATGAGAATGGCGCCAAAGAGTTAAGAAGGTCAGATCATGTTGTACCCTAGGGCATTTTGAGAAATTTGGGTTTTACTCAGAATAAGTCATTGAGGATTTTGAATGGATAAATGTATAGCTTGATTTAGGTTTTTAAAATGATCAGGATCAAATTGGCTGCTGTATTGAGAACAGATTATAATGGGGCAAGTGTATAAACAGAGATATGAAAATAGTTTCCAAAAGATACATCTAGCATAATTTCTGTAAAGGTAACAATGTGGCTAAAATGTGTTTCAATTTAGTGTTTTTATGGTCATCAGACTGGTTAAAAGGTTTTACTTAAAATAGGTAAAACATCAATTTACTTTATAAACATGTAAAAAATAACTAATAAAAGTTATACTCAAACTATTTCAAAAAATTGAAGTAGAGGGAATACTTCAAAACTCATTCTACGAGGCCAGAGTTATCATACCAAAACCAGACAAAGATGCAATCATAATAATAACTATAATCCAATATCTCTTATAAACACAGATGCAAAAATCCTCAAAAAATACTAGCAAACTGAATTCAACAACACAACAAAAAGATATTTCACCATGATGAGGCCGGGCACGGTGGCTCAAGCCTGTAATCCCAGCACTTTGGGAGGCCGAGATGGGCGGATCACGAGGTCAGGAGATCGAGACCATCCTGGCCAACATGGTGAAACCCCGTCTCTACTAAAAAAAAAAAAAATACAAAAAACTAGCCGGGCAAGGTGGCGGGCGACTGTAGTCCCAGCTACTCAGGAGGCTGAGGCAGGGGAATGGCGTGAACCCGGGAGGCGGAGTTTGCAGTGAGCTGAGATCCAGCCACTGCACTCCAGCCTCGGTGACAGAGCAAGACTCCGTCTCAAAAAAAAAGATATTTCACCGTGATTAAGTGAATTCATCCCAGAGACGCAAGTATAGTTAAACATATGCTAATCAATAAACATGATACATCACAATATATGATCATTTCAATAGATGCTGAAAAGGCATTCCATAATATCCAACTTTCCTTTAAAAACATATTTCCATTGGCTATTATCTTGATTAAAAACACATAACAAACTAAGTATAAAAGAAGTATGCCTCAAAATAGTAAGGGTCACATCTAACAAACCTACAGCTAACATCATACTGAATGGGAAAACATTGAAAGCCTTTTCTCTAAGGTCTGAAGCAAGACTAATATGCTAACTTTCACTACTCCTATTCAACACAGTATTGGAAGTTCTAGACAGAGGAATGAAGCAATAAAAGAACATCCTCATTATAAAGGAAGAATTCAAATTATCCTTTTTTGCAGATGATATGATCTTATATTGAGAATATAAATATTGACAAAAACTTACAAATTCCACCAAGAACTGCTAGAACTGATCTATGAGTTCAGTGAAGTTGCAGGATACAAAATCAACACAAAACAATTACCAACATTTCTATATTTCAACAGTAAACAATCTGAAAAAAATACAAGAAAATAATTCAATTTACACAACTACCCAAAAAAAAAAAAAAAAAGGAATAAACTTAGCCAAGGAAAACTGGAAAAGATTGATAAAATAAATTTAAAAGGACACAAAAACATGGTAAGACATCCCATGTTTTGGGATTGGAAGAATTAATACAGTTAAAATGTTCATACTAGCTAAAGTGATCTACAGATTCACCACTACCCCTATCAGTATATCAATGACATTCTTCACAAAAATAATTAAAAAAAAAGCAAAAATTTGTATGGATCCACAAAAGACCACAAATAACCAAAGCAATCCAGAACTAAAAGAACAAAGCTATAGTATCCAAAAAACAGCATGGTGCTGTGATAGAAATATACACATAAGCCAATGTAACAGAATAGAGAACCTAGAAATAAATCCATGCATTTTCAGCCAACTCATTTCAAAAATGGTGCCAAGGACATATGCTGATAAACAAATACTTTTCAATGAATGGTGATGGGTAAACTAGATAGCCATATGCAGAAGAATGAAAATAGACCCTTATCTCTTATTACATACAAAAATCAAATAAAAAATGGAAAACAGACTTAAATGTAAAACTTAAACTATAAAATGACTAGAAGAAAACATTGGGGAAACACTTCAGGACTTTGGTCTAGACACAGATCTTTTTGGTCAAGTCCTCAAGAGCACAGAAAACAAAAGCAAAAATAGAGAAATGGGATTATATTGAGCTAAAGTATCTTCTACACAGCAAAGAAAGCAATCAACAAAGTGAAGAGACAATCCTCAGAATGGGAGAAAATATTTGTAAGCTATCCATCTGGCAAAGGGGTTAATAATCAGAATATATAAGTAACTCAAAGAACACAGTGGTAAAAAACAAATAATCAAATTTCAAAATGGGCAAAAAGATCTTAACAGATGTTTTTTAAGAGAAGATACACCTGTAAGTATATGAAAATAATGTTCAAAATCACTAGCCATCAGGGGAATGTAAATATAAACCACAAGGAAATATCATCTCACCCCAGTTAAAGTAGCTATAACTGAAACAACAAAAAAATAACAAATGCTGATAAGAATGCAGAGAAATGTGAGCCTTCCTACACTTTTGGTGGGAATGCAAATTAGTACAGTCACTATGGAGAACAGTATGAAAGTTCTCAATAAACTAAAAATAGAATTAGCATGTGATCTAGTAAGCCCATTCCTCGGTATATGTCCAAAAAAAGGAAATCAGAATATCCACGAAAAATCTGCACTCTCATGTTAATTGTACTACTATTCATAGCAGCCAAGATATGAAATTAATCTATGTCCATCAGCAAATGAACAGATTAAGAAAATGTATTTATGCAAAATGGCATATTATTAATACATTAAAAAGAATGCTACTCTGTCATCTGAAGAAACATGGATAGAACTGGAGGTCACTATGTTAACCGAAGTCAGTCAAGCACAGAAAAACAAATATCCCATCTTCTCATTAATATGCAGGGGCTAAAAAACTTGGTCTTCTGGTGATGATGACTGTAACAGTGGTTATCAGGGGCTGGCAAGGGTAGGATAGAGGATGGGTGAAGTGAGATTGATTAATGGGTACAAAAATACATATAGATAGAAGGCACAATTTCTAGTGTTTAATAACACAACAGGAGTATAGCTAACAATAATTTATTGTATATTTAAAATGGCTAGAAGATTTGGAATGTGCTCAACACAAAGAAATGATAAATGTGGAAGATGATAGCTACCCCAATTACCTTAATTTGATCATTACACATTCTATGCATGTATCAAAATGCCATGTGTACCGCATAAATACATATTATGTGTTAATATAAAAGGAGTATAGCTAACAATAATTTATTGTATATTTAAAATGGCTAGAAGATTTGGAATGTGCTCAACACAAAGAAATGATAAATGTGGAAGATGAT
>NW_012114899.1:5218506-5240314 GCF_000951035.1 Colobus angolensis palliatus
TGCTCAACACAAAGAAATGATAAATGTGGAAGATGATAGCTACCCCAATTACCTTAATTTGATCATTACACATTCTATGCATGTATCAAAATGCCGTGTGTACCGCATAAATACATATTATGTGTTAATATAAAAAGAAAAAATATAAGCTGAAATATATATACATTCTCTTTTTTATGTACTAATATTTAAAACTAAACCATACTATATACTAGTATACAAAAACTATACATTACTATATAAAACTAACATAAATAAAAATAAAGCTATGTATATATATTTAGTAACTAAAAATTTACTCTTTCTCTTTCCAAGTATTATGTTGTGTATTTCTCTCAATGCCATGAAATAGTTAATTTCTCATTTATAGATGAGGTCACAATGGTCAAGGACATATACCAAGTGAAAGGGAGGCTTACATATCAGTGAAACACAATCATTGGTGGCAGAAAAAATGAAGAATAGGGCAATAGAGTCCTATTACAGTTATTACCAACTACTGCAAAATTGATGGTTTAAAACAACACGAATGTATCTTATAATTTTTGAAGTCAGAATAAAAAAATAGGTCTCACCGGACTAAAATCAAGGTACTGACAGGGCTGTGTTTTATCTGTCGGCTTGAGGGAGAATCCATTTATTTGCCTTTTCGAGCTTCCAGAGGCTGGTTACACTGTTTGGCTTATGGCTCATGGCCCCGCTTCTATCTTTAAAATCAGCAACGAACACCTGAGTCGTTCTCAATTGGCATCATTCTGACCTCTATTTCTGCTTCTCTCTTTGATTTTGAAAGACCATTGTGATTATATTGGACCCACCTCAAGAATCCAGGTTAATATTCTTCTCAAGGTCACTTGAGTAGTAATCTTAATTCAGTCTTCAATTTTAATTCCCACTTACCATGTGCTGTAACATATTCAACAATTGTGAGGTATAAGACATTAAACGCCTTTGAGGGGCCAATGCTCTGCCTATGACAATGGTGAGATAAATTTAAGGTGACAGGGAGGCTGGGTGCGGTGGCTCACGCCTGTAATCCCAGCACTTTGGGAGGCCGAGGCCGGCGGATCACGAGGTCAGGAGATTGAGACCATCCTGTCTAACATGGTGAAAATCCGTCTCTACTAAAAATACAAAAAAAAAAAAAATTAGCCGGGCGTGGTGGCGGGCGCCTGTAGTCCCAGCTACTCCGGAGGCTGAGGCGGGAGAATGGCCTGAACCCGGGAGGCGGAGCTTGCAATGAGCCGAGATCGCGCGGCTGCACTCCAGCCTGGGAGATTGAGCGAGACTCCATCTCAAAAAAAAAAAAAAAAAAAAGAAAACAGAAAAGAAAAGAAAAGCAAAAAAGAAAAAAAAAAAATAAGGTGATGGGATGGTAGATAAGTCTTTTCCTTTCCTCATTAACTTTTGTCATAATCTATCTGAACATATACAACCGAATACGTACCATCCCTATTTCAAGGCTATCCTGTTTAAATAATTTTTGTTATGAGGTCACTGACTATAGAAAACATCTAACATGTCAGCGCGTTGTACTCATTACTGTGTTTCTGTGTGTGGTCATGAAAGAAGTGGTCTGTATGGCAGACTTTTCCAAATTATGAATCTAGAATACCCATAAATATTTAGTCTCATTTATTCCTACAGTGTGTACGGGTAAGTGTATTATTTTTCATAAGATGATGACTGGGGAAATTGGGAATGTAGAACATGAAGACAGCATATGTGCAAGCCTAGTTGTTACCCCTCATTATATTATAGACTGGTATCTACTTAAATGGAATGACGATGCTACTCAAGACTGAAGAAAATAGTCTTAGAAAATTTTCTAATACAGATCATTGAATGCTAAAGACCTTGCCATGTTAAGTGATGTAGAGAAAGGTCCTAGAATACTGGCTTTCTCCTGAAGAGACCACAGATTTCTACTGATGACATAGTTTGACATATCCTGAGTAAGGCTATAAGTATTGTAGAGACTGCCTTCATACTAGGGTGAAGTCGGGACATGTTTTTTCTTCAAAAGTTTTTCTTTAAGGCCTGCATTCTAGAAAGGAGAGACAGTCCCAAGGTCACTTTCCTAATATCGTGGTACACTTTTTCCTGTGTTAAGTTGGCAGCCTGGGTTTAGGGAAGAAGTCTATCTTTGTCACAAAGAATGTATTACCCAGTAGGAGACCACTCTGGAGATTTATAGACTTATGTTCTTCAGGAACAGTCATATTGCATACTGAGTTTCAAATGTCATTGTGTCGTAATATTCATCAATGCCTTACAATATTCACCATAAGTTTGGTAAAAGTTATAAACTGTCCTTTATCTGACCTTTTGAAAAAAGAAGGGATAGGTGTCCACAACTCAGTGTGAAGTGTTTAAAAGAGAGCCACACAAGCATGAGGAAAGCCAGAAGTGAGTAACCGGCAGAAAAGTAGATAAAGGTTCTGATCTGGATCCAGATGACAAATGGATGGCAAGTGAAAATCGGGATATATTTTGGAGAAGAAAAATGTTCCTGGATATCTTTGAACATCTGGCAAATTATTCAGTTCTTATGTATAATAAAGCAAGATTGTAGATTCATCTTTTTATTCAGGCATTTGAGGAAAGCGTGACTTCAAGGACTATTGAAATCTGAGACATATGTTCTGGGCACATTAAGGAGAAGGTATAGTAATATTGAAGAATTTAAAAATATATTTAGGCCTCGTCTTGAAAGTCAGCCCTTCTCCTTACATTAACTATATGAAAATAAAACTCCTGATGTTAGAATGGTTTCTTTTTAAACTTTCTTTTTTTTTATTTTTTCTACATCTAATATTTTAGAACCCAAAACATGGGGATAAAGACAAATGTTAGCATCCACTCCTTCACTGTGGATTATTATTCCATCCAAAATTTCCTATTTCAAAAGCCACATTTGGTTCATGTCAATACGAAAAGATGCCAAAATCAGAGAAAAAAGTTTGGAGATCATGAAGATGCAAACAGGAGTATTTATTAATACTTAAATAAGCTTATACAAATACACTAAAATACAGTATTAATTTGGCTTCTAAATATACTTTATACAAATTATCACCACTTGAGAGAAAAAAAGAGAGCCAGAGATGAATATATACTTTCCAACATAATATAGAGGCATAGTAGCATCCTTAACATGACATACACTAGGCTCCTAAATATTAAGGATAACATGCTAACATTTGTCTTTATCCCCATGTTTTGGGTTCTAAAATATTAGATGTAGAAAAAATAAAATAAAAAAAAGTTGAAAAAGAAACCACTCTAACACCAGGAGTTTTATATTAATAAAACATCCATATCCATATACTTTGTAGGCAGTTTCCGAAATGGCTTTCAGTGATCCCCTTCTCTTAATATTCATATCCTGTCCTTTCAGCTTGATAGTTGTCTTGACATTAATCACACTTGAGCTTAATCACTTCCAAGTCTAGATGACAAAAGCCTTTGACTTTTTTCTTGCACATTCTTTTTTGTCTCCTTATTTATTAGCCCTGTCAAAGCTGCTTCTATGTTGTGAGATGCTTTATGGATAACATCTATGTGGAAACTAGTGAAGCAGGCCTCTTGCCAACCACCAATTAGGAATAGCTGTGGAGGAACTGAGTCCCACCAACAGCTACTTGAGTGACTATAAAAGTGGATCCATTACTGGTTGAACCTTGGGATAACTATAGCCCAATTGACACCTTGATTTTAGCCTTGTGAGATATTCAGACACAGAGGATGGAACTAAGCATTGTTAGAATTTCTGACCCATAGCAACTGAGATAATAAATGTTTGCTGCTTTATCCACTAAGATTTTGAATAATCTGTTAAACAAAAAAAAGTAACTACTACACATACATATACAAACTTGCAAGATAAAACATAACTTTAGAGGGCAAAAAAAGAAATCAAGCAAGAACTAGATACAGTTAACATAAACTAAACTCAACATATTTCATTACAGCATGTGGAAATTGTAAAGTATCTTTTTCTTATATATGTTAAATACTCAGTAAAAAATTAGAGTGCTGAAATCTGTATACTGGAGTTGAAAAAAACAAAGAAAACTCAGAGGATGTATGGGAGGTAGTGAAGAGATAATTAAAAGATTCAAAATCAAAATTTATATAACAGAATTTGTATTTAAAAAAATGTAAAGAGTTACAAAAAAATGTAAAGACATAAAAGTATGTCTCCTCTGGTAGTAATTATTACCCTATTTGGTATAATGTAAGAAATAAGGTTTTGAATAACAATTTTGTGGCAGATTTAAGCAACAATCCACCTAAACAGACACGTGGATTTCCTTCAATAAGGGAGTAGGAAATGACAATTACATTCTCCGGCTAAAACATTTTATCTTTGTTTACAGACTTTGTGTGTGTGTGAATGTTTCTGACAAACTGCAAAGTCCCCCCAATCTTAACAAATAATTTATTTGACCATTAACTATATTTCATGCATAGCATTTATTTTACCACATGAAATTATATTTTGAATTTAGATTTTTACATTTTGTTAATCACTACTTCACAAGGGGAAAAATAAAAAATACTCAAAAAGCAATTATAGCTCAATGATTTAAATCAATTCAGCAGGCTATGGTAGTGGCAGATAATAACAAATTAAATTCTTCTTCTAAAGCTAAGTTGATTACTCTGAGTACCTACCTGTGTTCTTCCAAAATTTTATAAATTACATGTGATTGGAGCTCAGATGAAATTCAGATTGCTGATTGACTTTAACTATAGGAAAAACTATTCAAAGATTAAATGAAAACCAAATCCTTTTATATACACACAGAAAAAAAAAACATGAAAATGAAAGTGATCTAATCAGAAGTATTACAAAAAATAGACAAGAAGAATCAAGTTACATGATCTCTCTCATAATGGTAAATTCTCTCTTTAAGTAGGCATGTTGTGATTGATGTATGCTGAATGAATGTGTTTCAATTTTCCAACATAGCAAATCTGACACTGAACTTGAAATCAGTTAGACTGGTAAGGGGTTTCTGGCTGGATTCCACATAATACTGTTGGTTCATGGGATTTCCTTTGTCTAGCCAGGTTTAGAAACTGTTTTGAATCAGTTAATACTGGACTGGTTATGTTAATGAAATGGGGAAGGGTAAAACTCACTGATTTAGAAACTGGATAATATATAAGTGTATAATATAAAATTAATCTGCAGCCAAGGGCAGAGTGGTTTCAAATATAAGCCAGTCCATTTCTTTAACAGTTTCCAAATGTCCGAAATTTAAATCACTAATTATAGTATTAAGTGAGTCAAGAACTTTAGAAAGGAATATACCTTTATTAGATATTTTCTTGAAGTTGTGGTAGTCTAACAAGGAACAATTTTAGATAATAGGGATACTTATTGGAATAGTAGTCAAGATCTCCTTCCTGAACAGTGAGATAAATACTTAAAAATTGACTGAATCCTTCATTCATAAAGGATAAATAATCCTTATTTTCCACCTATTAATCTGATAGGTGATTGAATGTTATCTTGCACTGTTATGTACAATAGGGTTTCTCAAGCACAGCACTCTCTGCATTTTGGGCCAGATAATACCTTGTTGTTGTGGGGGTGTCCTATTCATTGTAGGATGCTTAGCAGCATCCTGGTCTTTCTCCACCTGCTGGAAGATTGGCCCCCTCCCAGTTGTGACAACCAAAAATGTTTCCAAGCACTGTCAAATGTCCTTTTGGGGGCAAAATAATTGTCTGTTGAGATACACTCCTCAAAAAGAAAAAGGGGAGGACAGCAGGGAGTGGCGATGGTTAATGGGTACAAACATACAGTTAGATGAATGGATAAGATCTAGTATTTGATAGCAAGAAAGAGTGACTACAGTCTGCAATAATTTACATTTTAAAATAGAGTATAAGTGGATTGTTTGTAACAGAAAGAAAGGATATGTGCTTGAGGTGATGATTACCCCATTTACCCTGATGTGATTATCATACATTTTATGTCTGTATCAAAGTATCTTATGTACCCCATAAATATAGTCACCTATAATGTATCCACAAAAATTAAAAATAATGAAAGGTTTCTATGACTCATGTGCAAATATAATTATAATCTTAGTATTCACAATCAGTATATATATTTTTATCCTTCTTTTGTCAGGCAAGACCACTCTAAGGTTTGATGATATACATATTCACTATTATGGTTTATTACAGCGAAAGGCTACACAGCAAAATCAGCAAAGGGAAAAGGCTTATGGGGAAAAGTCCAGCCGAAACAATGTACAAGGTTGCAAGAAATCTCTCCCATTTGAGTCACACAGATGTGAGGATATATGGCCCCCAACTTACAGTGGTCCAACTTACATTTTTTGACTTTACATTGGGTTTATCAGGGTATTATATCCATTTGTGACTTACAATATTTTCAACTTACAATGGTTTTATAAGGTGTAATACCACTGTAAGTCAAGAAACATCTATGATTCATCAGCAATGAGTTGTAACACCTAGTTGTGAAATGTCCCCCAGATAAGCTCATTAGAGACTTAATGCTCACTGCCTAGCACATATCACATTTCCAGACTTTCAGAAATAAAACAATTGTTTAGCAAAACCAACATCGTTTTTACAAACAGTTTAGGTACTACACACCATACTTATCAGTTAGGGAATGATGAGACCCCTTTCAGAAATCCAAGTTCCCATATGCCAGCCACTGGTCAACCTTGCAAAAAGATTTTTCTAATCACAGCAGTCTCAGGCCTGTTATATTAACCCTTTCTCTATGCTTTCCTACAAAATGTTTTGTGATATGTCAGCTGCATTTTAGGCACCCAAAGACTTATAGAATAAATAGGTGAACTAATTAATCAACCAGTGATGTTTTCAGTTAGAATTTCTTAAATGTCTCCATTGACACGTTTGTTCCTAAGGACTCTTACACCTACAAAGAGGAAAATATTCCACATAATAAAGTATAACTACAGCTTTATAACAGAGGAAAATTTTAGTTAATCAAATTGTACTAGCATTGACCTGCATTTCCAGAAAAAATCTTCAAACAACTCAAGATCCAATGGGAGGAGCCCATTTTCAGTGAAAAGAAAACGATGTATGGTAATATTCTGGTCAATATAACTTCTAAATGCAACCACTAAGAGGATGAGGAATTTAAATTTCTTGAATCTAAGACTCCATGAACAACCATTTTCTGTCAAGGAGCCAGTATTATTTTTTAAAATAAAATCACTCATTGGTTACACTCTTATTTGAGATACAGAGTTATCTAGAGTCCTTCACTCAAGATGAACTGCCTTAGATTAATAGGATGCTTTGAGAAAATAAACTTCATGTTACTTTTGAGAAAATATAATGCACATTATTTTCATGATAATTAATGGTGAAACACCTCCCATAACCACACATTCCCCTTTTATACATGTGAAACAATTGCTAGTTTAGATTTTATCACTGAATTGTTGTCTGGTCGTCACCACCTCCCCCATCCTGAATATATTAGGAGAGCAGTTTTTTAATTTAATTAAGGTCTTTTTTAATTTAATTAAGCTCTTTTTTCATTCACGTTTATCTCTCTAGGACCTTGCATAGGATGTAGTAAGGAGTATTTAACAAGAATCTGTTAAAATGATTTTTTTAAAAAAGCTCGCAGAGATAACCGTCCATACCCCATGTGTCCCCACAGTATATTTGATCTTTATTTTGAAGGTAAACACTATATTTTAAAAATTAAAATCTAATAAATATAAAACACCATCCCTCTACAGGATTGATTTCTTTGATTGTAAAGTGTGCTAAAAATGGGTTTCCAGTGCACTCTGACACCACTCCTAAAATCCTAACCAGGACCTGGTAAGGTCTTAGTTTGTCAAAACACCGTACCAGAAACCTCTAATATAAACAGGCTCATATTATAATCTTCTGCATTTGTAATTTTTGAGAATAGGGTGGAAAAGCACTCATTAAGTGGAGGATTTTTCTTTTAAATGCTATACTTAAGAATATATCCTTATTCTGGATGAGACAGATAAGATGCATTGCTCCCTGGCCCTGGCAGTGGATTTGTTTGTATACTATGCTTTCTAACTCTCTTTCTTTGCTGAGCTCGCTATTTTTTGTTTATTTGAGAATGATTGTACCTTAAAGGAACTATATTCTGTATCCATTATTTTATAAAGGTGAGTGGGTTCAGTAAATGCCTAAAAAGGTATCTTGACTGAGATCACAAAGTTAACATAATAAACCTGATAGTGCTATAGGAAGAAAGACCTAGTTAGATGTGGTAGTAAAACTCAGCCTTATAATTCCCAGGCCAAAGTTGTTTCCACCATCACCATCATCAAATCAGCATCAGTAACTAATCAAATAACAATTTATTTAAACCATTAAAAAATGTAATTCTTTCACTGCAATATGAACATATATTTAAACATGATGACGATCTGTAGAAACAAATATTTTTAGAACTAAGAAGAAATATATATTACAAAGTAGTTAGTATTAAACTGTTTCCTGGATCCTGAATGATGATAAAAGTTTACCCCATTAACAGTAGGGAGCATATTCAAAGAATCCACAACTCTAGCAATTCTTTGGTTATTGGAAGCCACAAGAAGATAATTTATATCTGAAATTCTGTAATATTACAGCATCCCAGTTCCTTTTGTGAAACCCAGAGTTCCATTTACTCATTTGAATGGTTATACTTTTTTAGAATCCCTTCAAATTTGTTCCATACATACTTTTCAGATATGAACTAAAATTAGACAGAGTAATATAGTTTTCTCATCAATATGGAATTGAAAAAAGAAATAATCCAGTTACATTTTCCAGCTGAGTACTTTGGCTTATTATTGGATTTGATTTTACCTTTAACAGTGACACAAAGGCAAATGCAACTGGCAAAGTTAAATATGTGGTAGCAGAGTTTGAAGTTTAAAACTCTACGTGCTTGCTTGCTTGCTTGGTTTTGTTTTTATTTTCTTGAGCAATTGTTCACTACTCAGCTTGCTCTGTAAAGTTAAGAGCATAGACTCTGGAGTATCAGATGTAGATTAGAATTCTATTTTTGCCACTACCTATATTTATGAATTTAAACACCTTTTTTTAACTTCCCTGATCTCAGTTTTCTCATCCTTTAAAAGAAACGTGTATGTAGACAGTGAGAGGTGTTACTACCCTCATTACCAATAAATAATATTATTACTTCATTGTCAAGTTTCCTACTACCCAGGTACATGAACTGCCCTTGCTCTGTCTCTCTTTCTCTTCTCTCTTTCTTCCAGTTTCCTTTATTTAACTTGGAGAAATCCATCTATTATTCTCTAACAATTTATTTTACATTTATAAAACTGTAGAGATGGCTTATAGTGTTCATGTAACATTGTTAGTTTATCCACATGATAAAAGAAAAAGAGTTAAACAGTAGATAATTAACTACCATAGCTATAGTCATTCCTCTTTAAAAACTCTAGTCAACTAACCGAAGGAAACATCTTCTCGGTGAATACAGGTAAGTTAGGGCAAAGTTTTGGTAGTGAAATTGTAAAGAATCAATTTCTTTCTGATGAATCAAATCATAAAGAAATTAACTTCACCGTACTATAAAATTTATTTTCAAGTAGAAAGTTTGTTAAAAATGTTTCACTTTATTTTCTTTGAAGACAATAAGTTTTGGAGGCAATTCAAACATTTTATTATGAATTATCAACTAAGTTAATTTTAAATAATGAATTTGTCTTTGTACTTAATGCAAATTGCATACACATTGTATTCAAAATAAAATGCAAATACCAAAGAAAAATTGTTTGGTAAAATAATGTTACAAGTTTATATTTGTTTCATAGTAAATTATTTTTAAATTTTTGTCAGTTTACATAACAAAAGATTGCTTAATAATTGCAAGCAGAAAATTTACCAATATATAAAATTCAAAATGTTAGTCCAAACACAAATATAATTAGCAGCAATAAAAGTTTAGTATAGGAACTTTATTAACAGTGGTTATATCCAGTTTGTAGTTGCCAAAAAATACCAGCTTTACATGCCTTGGCAACAGTAATAAACAATTTATGTCTTTATAATAAACAGATAGATGTTAAAAGCACATTTAAAAGAAATACCAAATGAGTTGATAACATTTAGCGAGCATATGGTCTCTATAAAGTAGTAAACTAAGTACTTTATAAAACTGTTAGTATTAATCCTAATATTAAAATATTTTATATTTGTGCTTCATGGTTTTCAAAGTATCATTTAAAAGGATTCTATGTATAAGAGCTATATATAATAACTTATTTATTCTTCCCAATTTTGCCAGATAAGATTTATCTCTACTATGCTGAAGAATTAAAAGACTTAAGATGGTTAAAATATTGACTGACATATTTAACCACCTGGTATGAGGGCCAGGACTCATAATTAGGTTTGCATAATTCTAAGTCCATGATTATTCCAGTTTATCTTGCTGTTGCTCAAACAGGTGTGCTTTTAAATTTGCTTATAAAATATGCACAAACAGATGGCACCTGCTAAATATATAACTGGCAATAATATCTTGATATTTTCAAATACTCAAGAGTAATGTAGCACAAAGGCCTCAGAAACTTGCAACATAATATATTGCACCCAGAAAAAAACCCTTAAAAACAGTCTAAAGTCTAATTCAACCATCTATGTTAAAGAAAAATTGGACAAATAGAATTAAATGATTAGCCAATTTACTATCTAGAAAATTTCAAAGTTTACACTCAAAAATCACTTATTTGAATCCATTTCTAGAGCTTTCTGTGTTATATCAAGAAAACAGATTTTTTCCAGATGTTTATGTTTCTTTGTCCAATCTAAAGGATGAAAGACACTAATTCTCTATAATACACAAGAAGAAAAGAGAATTAGGCAGTATCTTTATCAAGTCCCATCAGATTAGCAGAAAATTTACAAAAGTGATGTTATAAAACTTTTTGACTGAAAGGCTTTTCCAATATCATAAAAAGGATATCACATTATATTGCCATATAATGCTATTAAGAAGCACTTTGGGAGGCTGAGGCGGGTAGATCACGAGGTCAGGAGATCGAGACCATCCTGGCTAACACGGTGAAACCCTGTCTCTACTAAAAATTTCAAAAATTAGCCAGGCGTGGTGGCGGGTGCCTGTAATCCCAGCTACTTGGGAGGCTGAGGCAGGAGAATGACGTGAACCCGGGAGGCAGAGCTTGCAGTGAGAGGAGATCGCGCCACTGCACTCCAGCCTGGGTGACACAGTGAGACTCCATGTCCAATAAATAAATAAATAAATAAATAAATAATAAATAAATAAAAATAAAACATTACCTACTACAAAAAAAATCTTACAGTCATGTTTCCCAATCTATTATAATTAACAAAATGTTAGGAAAAGACTTTTTTTATTGTGAACCTATTATTCAATATATTTTATTCCAGAGAAATGGATATTAAAGGATATCTATAGTACTTTCAATTTGTTTTGAAAGCTACATCTGTATTACCAGGAATATGTATAAGCACTAAATATTGTTGCAAAATTTGTCTAAGGCTAATACCATTTTCAACACCATGAAGAATAAAACAATTTTCCTATATGTCAGAAAAACCTTCTTTACAGGTTTTATGAAGTATATAAATCCCTGCATGAATACATTCAACTGGGTGACTCTATTACATTCTTGATGCCCCCTATGCTTCTAAAAAAAATGATGCTGAGTGTATCTTCAGGATTTGAAAACAAGGAAAGTACTATGAAGCCAACTGACAGGACCTCACTTATTTCCTGCTGATTTATCAGTAGTCAGGAAGGATTTGCACCAAACTCTTCCACCTTACCTCTCTTGTTATCAATGGCATACACGGAAGCACAGGAAGAGGAATGCATAGTGTGGCCATCTAAAGCAGGGCAAAAGTTAGAAATTCTTATAGAAATAAAGTTGCAATTGAGGTTCAAAAATAATTACCAACAGACACACTTGAATCAAAAAAAAGAAGAATCTTTAAAAACCCATGATCTAAATTTATATTGACAATATAATTCTATGTCAATGAGTAGTTTTGAATTCAGCACCATATACTGACTGCCTATTTATCACATAGTAAAGGTACAAATAAGTAAGGAGTTACCCACATATAAATATTCCATCAATGTTTGCACATCCATGGTGTATATTATACAGATACATCTAGCACCAGAGGATTTTGGATGCTATGGAGTAAGAAAATAGAAACATGATTTTTTTTTTTTTTTCTTTTCGAGACAGGGTCTCTGTCATCCAGGCTGGAAGGCAGTGGCCTGATCTCTGCTCACAGAAACCTCCGCCTCCCAGGTTCAAGTGATTCTGGTGCCTCAGCCTCCCAAGCAGCTGGAATTACAGGTGTGTACACCATGCCCAGCTAACTTTTTTTGTATTTTTAGTAGAGAAGGGGTTTCACCATGTTGCCCAGGCTGGTCTCAAACTCCTGATCTCAAGCTATCTGCCCACCTCGGCCTCTAAAGGGCTGGGATTACAGGTGTGAGTCACCACGTTCAGCAGAGGCATGAATTAAAAAAAACAAAAAACAAACAACAAAAAAACTTGAATTGCTTTCTCACCCCAACTACTTATTTGATCTTACCAGGTATTTCATCTCTATCTTCTATTTCTTAACCACAATGTAAAAACATTTGACTTTCCTTCCCACTATATTGTTGTAAACATAAAATGCCACAATACATGTGAAAACGATCTGAAAATCCTAGAGCACTATACCAGTACACTTCCATATTGCTCTACATACACTAGAGCAAGAAGAGGTTAAATGCTTTCTCCTGGTAGCACCCTGCTGAGCACAAAAAGGTGAAATCGGCACCAGGGTGTCCTGGCTCATTTCCCTAAATCTGGAGTGTAAATTGAAGTGTTTTATCCAAATCTTTTGTTTGTTTGTTTGTTTGTTTTTTTGAGACTGAGTCTCGCTCTGTAGCCCAGGCTGGAGTGTAGTGGCACGATCTCACAATCTCGGCTCATCGCAGGCTCTGCCTCTCAGGTTCATGACATTCTCCTGCCTCAGCCTCCTGAGTAGCTGAGACCACAGGCATCCGCCACCACTCCCGGCTAATTGTGTGTGTGTGTGTGTGTGTGTGTGTGTATTTTTAGTAGAGACGGAGTTACAACGTGTTAGCCAGGATGGTCTCAATCTCCTGACCTCATGATCCGAGCGTCTCGGCCTCCCAAAGTGCTGGGATTACAGGCGTGAGCCACCGCGCCAGGCCCTTCAAATCTTTACTGCCAAAAAAAGTGGCAGGTTTAGTAATTTCATAGTGGTTTTGGAAAATTTGGCTTTTAATCTTCCTTTAGATTAGTTCTTTTCGATTATAACATTGTTAACACTGTAAAACTCTAGTTTGAGTGAAATTCTAGTGGGTTGAGATGCTGCAATCAATGAACATTGAGCCAAGGATGAATTGGTGCTATTCCAGGTCAATTCTCTTTGGTAAAGAAAGATGTACCCTTTCCATGATTGAAAGTTACAAAAAAAAAAAAATCTAATATCACTACATATCAAATATAATTTAAAATATAAAATCAAAATTAAGTACTTATTAAGTCTTGGTAGATCAAAAAAATACACCATCAATATGCCAACACACATCTAATTACTAAATTAAGAAAAAAATGTGTGTCAATTTTTGATTGGTAATACAAAAATAAATTTTCACTAGAAAGAAATTTTGAATAAGTATTGACACTGGTATAAATTACATAATTTAATTGTCATTATTTTTTCAAATTTTGAAGTTATATGTAGCAGATTAGATTACCTTAGATTCCAATTCAAAGACTATATCCCATGTGATTATTTCAGCTCTTTTCAGAATGCATTATTTAAGAAATAAAACCCTGATGGACATAACTTATTATAATGTGCTGCTGCTCACAAAATAATTGATTATAAACATGCCAGAAAAAATTACACAAGTCTCATATGTGTTCTTCCCAGATTCAAGCTATTATCTTCTAAATATTGTAAGTAGATAGTAGATTAAGATAATTTATTTGCCATATTTTTCACGCTTAGAGTTTTTCTTTCTTCCTTTTTTTTTTTTTTTTTTTTTTTCTTTTGTGAGACAGAGACTTGCTCTGTCACCCAGGCTGAAGTGCAATGGCACGATCTTGGCTCACTGCAACCTCTGCCTCTCAGGTTCAAGCGATTCTCCTGCCTCAGCCTCCCAGCCACTTGCCACTACATCTGGCTTATTTTGTGTTTTTAGCAGAGACAGGGTTTTGCCATGTTGGGCAGGCTAGTATCAATCTCCAGACCTCAGGTGATGCACCCGCCTCAGCCTCCCAAAATGCTGGGATTACAGCCTTGAGCCACTGCACCCAGCAAAGTTTCCCTTTATACAGAAAGTAGCTTGAAGGCAATGCCAATATTGGTTTAATTTTCTTATGAGGAACCAAGTATAATACGGGAAATAATTAATATAATTTGTTCTTTAAAATATAGCTTAGTATTGTATTAGTTTTTCTAGAGACTGAGCCAAATGAAGTTTATTCCAACTAAAAGACTGCAAACATTTACTTAAGCTAATATGTCTCATTCTTAAAATGCTTAAGGGTGCAGCTCCAGAATTATATTTCTTAGTCACACCTTACTGCAAATTATATTAATTGTAGAAGAAATTTATTTATAATCCTAGACATGTTTTAGGAAGAAAATTTGAATGGTTTAAGGAAGAGAAAGATACATCTTCTTATGATAAAATAAAGTAAGATACTACAGGTCTTTATGACACAATAGTAAACATATGTATGAATTATGAATTAACCTAAACATGTCCATACATAAAGCTCTAGCTGTGTATTTTTCATTTTAAATCAGTTAAATTAGTTACATAATCACTGTATAAGATTAATAAAAATGAACTAAAAACATCTGTTGGCTCATCAGAATAACGTGACACTTTTTTTCATTGGGTTATGAAGGATAATATTTATAATAATAAGTGCATACAAAGTTCTTATTACAGTATGTAGAGCACAATGGATGCTAACTGGATGTTACTTTCTCTCTCTATCACATAAACACCATGAGACCGGGTGCAGTGGTTCACACCTGTAATTCCAGCACTTTGGGAGTCCAAGGAGGGTGGATCACCTGAGGTCAGCAGTTCAAGACCAGCCTGACCAACATAGTGAATCACTGTCTCTACTAAAAATACAAAAAAAAAAAAAAAAATTAGCTGGACATAGTGGCAGGTGCTTGTAATCCCAGCTACTCAGGAGGCTGAGGCAGGAGAATAGTTTGAGCCCGGGAGGCAGAGGTTGCAGTGAGCTGAGATCCCACCATTGCACCCCAGCCTGGGCGACAGAGAGAGACTCTGTCTCAAAAAAACACTAAAAAAAAAATAAAAATAAAAACAAAAAAAAGTAAATACCATGAGTGCAAAAAGAGAAGCTATCTTATTGCTGACATGTCCCTATCCTTTATACAGGGTCCATTATGTAATAAGAGACCAGCAGTCATTTTTTTCAATATGTAAACACAGAGAAATATCTTGACTACAGTTCAGGACTCCATGTTTGTTTGGCTCTCTGCTCGATTTAGACTTTTCTCCCATCAATATAGAATAAGCCATGCATGGACATAGCTTCTATTAAAAATCTGCAGCCCAATGAATAAAATAGGCTCACACAGATCTTGGAAAAATACATTTAGTAGGCTTGGTGAAACAGTAATGGTTTTGTACAGAATTCCACTGCAACCCACCTGACAAACTAGGATATGCTAAACAAACCAGTCATTTGTGTGAGCATGTGTGTGTGTGTGAAAGAGAGAGACAGAGAGAGAAACTATGGCTATTTCTTTTATAAATGCTGGCTTTGCCTAGCCTTAGATCAGCACAACAGACTTCACAAATTTTCCACATATATTCAAGTGAATTCTCAGCACTTTAACTGTCTCTGAGTTCTACTTTGATACATCCACTGTGCAATTTATGTCAATAAAAATAAAATTCCTAAGTAGGAGGGGGCTCTGTCCTAACGTGTTTAGTATTTGGACTTCCTTTTATTTTATTTGAAGACAGAGGATGCTTGGCTTTATGAAGCAAGCTCTCATTGAATAGAATTACCATATGTCTCAACAAAACATGATAGTAAATGTCTTTTGATAGCATGAGATATAAAGGAGAAGTATAAAACTCTGCTTTATGAATGTTCTGCTTCCAACCAGGGTATATTCAGTTGTAGTTAAGATAGTTGTGTTCTATTAGCTAGGGACAATTAGAAACTGTCTTTATTGGAAACATACATGTGTGTGCCAAACTGCTAAGAAATGAGAAACATCTGTCTATATCACCTGTTTTTTGCTTGCTCAGAATTCTACCTTCCTAAAAATTGGCTTTCCTTTAGAAAACTACTTCATTGGCCTTCTTTATGGTAGTCACAGTGCTATGCTCACCAACAATGACAGGAGACCTAAATAAGACCAATTCGATTATTCCTTAAAGTTTTATTTACGCTGAGAGAGAGAGAGAAGGGCTCCTTTCCTTAGTAATTGAAATTATGAATTTAGCTATTGAGTTGTCAGCAGCCTTGATATACATTTGCATGGACAAATCCTGACTGAGAGTTAAAGCCAAACATCATGGGACACAAGCAAAAGGCATCAAAAGAAACAGATTCCTCAGGGGTCTTATTGGGTTTCTGAATACAGCCATGCCTGAAAAACTCACTGTAACACCCTTCATTGCTTTAGATTATTTGAGCTGTTGTTCTTTCCCTTTTAACCAAAGGAGCACTAACAAATGCTGGTTAAGTAGAATATTAATAAGACTATACATGAAAAAGAAAAACATGAATATGCTTTTGGTATAAAGTTATCTGAAATATTTTAACATGCAAATTAGATACCATGTAGTTTATTAAATTAATAATTCCTCAAATTAAAATGTTTTAGTATGCAAATACAGATGGCTTCCAACTTTAAATGGTTCAACTTACAATTTTTGATTTCATGGTGGTGTGAAAGCCATACTCATTTGGTAGAAATGTTTCATCAAATTTTGAATTGTGATATTTTCCAGACTATTAATGTATGGTAAAATACTCTCTCGTGATGCTAGGCTGCAGACCCTGGCCAGCCACAAGATCATGAGTGTAAATAAATGATACTCTACAGCGTACTGTGTTGCTGGTGCTTTTTGGACACTGTCGTTTCCATCCCATCATGTTTGCAAAATGGCATTTTGACTTAAAATGTTATCAATTTATGATGTGTTTATCAGGACACAACTGCATCATACATTGAGGAGCCTCTATATACACTATATATATGTGTGTGTGTGTGTGTGTGTGTGTGCATATATATAATTTTGAGTATCTCTTTATATTAATGTAAAGTTTTATTTTATACTTCATTTGTGAGTGTTCTGTTCCTTTAAATAAAGGGAACGAAACCAGGTCAATGAGAGTACTCAGATTTATTCTAGTTGTAGAAAAGCTTGGATGATATCATTACAAAGGAAATCCAAATAAAAACCTAACCAATTGAACTTTTGGGTTGTGTTTGGAACTATCTCTTTTCAATAAATTAACATGTTTTATATGTTTACAATGACAAATATTAGACTATATTCTTTAAGGCTTCTCATCAGCAAGACTTTCCTGGTTATATGATTTATTTTTATTTCATCTTTCCAATTTTTCTGAATTATGCCTGTATTTTCTTTTATCCTTGCCTCCTCTAGGTCTGGCTTCTTCTGCCCTCTCATTTCCTGGTCTCCCACTGACTCTCCTTTTATCTCTATGGCATGTGCCCTTAGGCATGTCTTTCAGTGTCTGTCATTCTTATACTTCACTTCCTGTCTCTGCCTTCCCTCTCCCTCCATCTATCTTACCACTTCTCGGCACCCTTATATACAGATGAAATAAAATCACTTAAAATTACTATCATTTCTTTATAATAAAGAATGTGACATATTTAAAGAACTTTATTTTTACGAGTGTTCAATTCCACTTGAACACTATCAGGCAAACACCTACATTTTCCTTTGTTCAGGTTGCAAAATGTGAGCATTTCCTAAATTTGCTGTGAACCCTCAGGAATAAAGCAGAACACAATTTTCAAAATAAAAAAGGAACAATTTAATATGTTTAATAAATATTAAATTCAAATTTAATTTAAATATGAATAAGTTTCCTAAAAATGATATATTAATAAAATTCAGTACTAATATATACAAATCCTAAATAAATTTATGTTTCAATACTTTCTTTTGATAGTTCTGTTTTCTCTCTCTTGATATAGAAACAACCTGCATTTATGCAGTTCAATTCCTTAGGCATATATGATTCATTCATCTTAATTTAGAAAATATCAAGGCCATGCCTGAGAGCAGAATTAGGGTATTATTTGTCTCTTGGCAGTGTATTTTAAAAATTGTTATCAATAAATAAATTGACAACATCCTTTCTAAGCTGTGTAGACATTTTCAATCAATAATGCACATTATCAGGACATACAATCTTCCCTAACTTTTTAAGTGATAAATCTTTAAGTTTTCTTCAGGGAATAGATTCACACTTAGATTTTATCATCTATTCTACACTGACATTTGGGGGCTGAATTTGTTGAGGTAATGGGTGTGTCTGTATGGCTGCAGCTCAGAATGATCCTTTCACTACTATACCCTGAGCAAAAACAGTCTTGGGTTACAGGATTGAATTAGTGCCTTCTCCTCGTTTCCTGCACCGTTTATTTCATCACCTAATCCCACGTATAGGGTGAGTAAGAGTAGTCAGTTCATATGAATCTCAGCAGATAGCAATATAAACATATACTTGGCTCACAGGGCATAACTTACATTTACTAAGAAAATGCTCAAAACAATTCATTGAAGTTTTTCTATACATACTTTCAGGAATTGTAATGAGTACTTGCTTATAAAATGTTGACAACCTTAATCATAATTTTAAAGTGGTAAAAAACTAATATGCAATATATCAAGGGAACAATCCCTCAAACTGTTTTCCCAGAATATACTTTACGAATTATCAAAGCAGATAACTGACCACATTTCCTTTTTAGTTTACCTCGCTAGTTCTTTGAAGTTCTATTCACCATTAGCTCTTTGAATAACTGTTTTAAAACAGATGGGATGGACATCTGGATAACACAACATATATATATAGTTTTTCTATCAGTAGCTTCACTGATGTGAGGAACATCTCCTCCCACACACACCACCCTGTGCCTCATCTAATGTGTTAACACTTTGGATAATGAGAACAACAGAAGTGGATACTAAATATCTTATTCAAATTAACTCAAATCTGAGTGCAAATGTGGAAGTATCCATGCAATTCACGAACTGCTGCCCCAGCCTGTTTTTAACAGCAGTGTTTGATGATGTTGGCACTCTTGATCATTTTATGTTTTTGAAGTTACTGAGTTCAATGATCCATCCTTTGTGTTTATTTATCAGGACTGTGAACATCTCAAACAATTTAAGATGTTTAGAATTAAATGTTGATTTTAGATGGCAGAAAAATGCAAAGTTAGGTAAATTGATAAGCATCATTTTCATGTATCTATTATCTCTTTGTTAATAGTTCTCTTTCTCAGACATAATGGAAATGGCTGAGGAATATGGGTAAACTGAAGTATCTGAGTTCAAACGTATGCATGTTAAGATGGAATAATAGACATGTCACTCTTCTGTGCAGAAATTCAATGCCAAACTAATTCATGAAATACTGTACAATACAATACAATACAATATAGTTCACTATATTGACTCGAAACAATATAACTGGTAATTTAAGTTACTGGTAGTTCAAAGAAAGACCAACTGAATTCGGAGCCTCAAACAGTGTTATTAGGGACTTGCCTGCCTCTTTGTCTCTCTGGCTTCCTCTACGATGGCTTAATTTTCAGGCTGGCTTTCTTACTAATGTTGGTAAATATGATCCCAACAAGCTCTAAAATTCCATACTTCTTGCCTTTCTGCCTGAATCTTGCCCCCTGAAAATAATTTATTTCAGGCACTTCCAGTCCAAATTTTAAAACTGATACTAATTTTGTGTAGTTTGGGTCATGTTTATGACGTCTTAATTAGTCACTGTTGTCAAGAATGGCATTTTGAGTTAAAATGTTGTCAATTTATGATGTGTTTATCAGGACACAACTGCATCGTAAATCGAGGAGCTGCTATATACACTACATGTATAGAAACATTATATATATATATATATGAGAGAGAGAGAGAGAGAAGAAACAGAATGACCTAGGTAATATGTTCAACTCTGAAGCTAGGCTATCAGGTTTTGAAACCAACGGATTAAGAACAGGTAAGTGGCTGGGCACAGTGGTTCATGTCTGTAATTCCAGCACTTTTGAGAGCCGAGACAGGTGGATCACTTGAGGTCAAGATTTCGAGACCCACCTGGCCGACATAGGTGAAACCCCTTCTCTACCCAAAATACAAAAATTAGCCAGGCGTGGTGGTACACATTTGTAATCCAAGCTACTCGGGAGGCTGAGACAGGAGAATCGCTTGAACCTGTGAGGTGGAGGTTGCAGTGAGCTGAGATCGTGCCACTGCACTCCAACCTGGGCAACATAGTGAGACTCTGTCTCAAAACAAAACAAAACAAAACAGGTAAGGAGTAATTCTCCAAAGGAAAACTATCATCCTATCATTATTTTATCCAAATAATGACGGAAGCATCCTGGTCAGTCAAACCGACCTATGTCTATAATCAAAGTGCAAGCTTTACAGAGGAAGTTTAAATACAGAACTGAAATATTATTCATAAGTAAGTGGAGTATTCTGGGGAATAGATATTAGTAAAAATTAAGGAAATAGAATGTCATCCAGTGATTATATATATATATATATATATATATATATCTCCTAACATTAGTCTAAACACAGAGTCCATACCACTGACAGCAGGCATTGGACATGGTTAGAGGATCATTCTCCTTGCCATAAAGTGAGAACTCAGATACACTCTCCAACTAATTTAACCTTGAATCACATTTTACCTATGTCTGAGCCATAGCATAACATCAGAGCATATTAGTCATAACCATATGCAAGAATATTGTAGAGTAAAATTGCCATAGCTTATTTTTCTTGTCTTATAAGAAATGCTAATTAGGGTCAAATTCATGTTGTAAAAATATTTACATATAAATTAACTTCAAAAAAAATGTGCTGGAGATATTAGCAGAACATGTTGTACTTTAAAAAAATGCAAGAATTTGGTCTAGGTTGGGTTGAATATGTTTAGGAAAAACATAGTCTTTTGAAGAAAAAGTAGATTGTAATATCTCAAGCAATAACTAATGACAATGAAGATAATAAAGTGTTCTTATGAACCCAAGAGTTGGTATTTCTAACTTTTATGGCATAGCTGATGAATCATTCAGTATAACCAAATGAGACAAATACCTTTAATCTCTCAAATCAAACACCATACTATTGAGATTTTAGCTATAACTTTGTTTGTCTTGTTTGAAAAAATATTTCAAAACCCCAAAATATTTTTTTGTTAAACCATCTTAAATGGTTAAAACATTCCTTTTAAAGGAGTAAATACTTATGAAATGTTTAAGCATTGTAACTTCATCATTCCAAAGAATTAAAATGTTTATTTTAGCCGGGCGCGGTGGCTCAAGCCTGTAATCCCAGCACTTTGGGAGGCTGAGACGGGTGGATCACAAGGTCAGGAGATCGAGACCATCCTGGCTAACATGGTGAAACCCCGTCTCTACTAAAAAAATACAAAAAACTAGC
>NW_012114899.1:5240364-5275188 GCF_000951035.1 Colobus angolensis palliatus
AAACACTGGTTTTATAATGAAAGAAATATTTCATAATTGCATTGACCCATGTGAACTGTTTAGACATGTGACACTAAAATGAAACACAATTGTGAGCCGAGATCACATCATTGCATTGCACCCCAGCTGGGGGAACAAGAGAGAGTCTCCGTCAAAAAAAAAAAAAAAAAAATGTTTATTTTAAATTGAACATTTATTAAATGTTTGAACATTTTAAGTAGCCTTTTTTAAAGTGCAATCATAAAAACACTGGTTTTATAATGAAAGAAATATTTCATAATTGCATTGACCCATGTGAACTGTTTAGACATGTGACACTAAAATGAAACACAATTGTGAAACACATATCTTAGATAAAGTATAGTTGCTGAAGTTTTTGTCATCTTGAAATAATATTTTTATTCTTTTTTGCTTTTAAAGCATACGTTTGTGTCACAATTTAAGTTGATTCTAGCAACTTGCAGTTAATCCCTGATTACTTGTCATGATTAGATATTCAGCTAAGGTATACATCACAGACCATCTGTGAGAGGACTCTATTTCATCTGTCTTCTGGGGAACAGGGAGACTCATTTTGAGGATGAACTCACCCTGCTTTTTTGTGAAAGCAGGAGAGTGCCAGGTGGTTGGTAGAGATAAACACAAAGGGTAATACTGGGGAAAAAGAAATGCAGGGCTTTGCCAGCAAACCTGTATAATATTGGTGCACTACAACAGGTGGTAAACAGTGAGATGTCATATATTTGTAGAAAACCAGAATACATTTCACAATTTGTAGCTCAGATTCCATGAGATACTAAGAATACTGATGTTAGGAAGTTTCAAATTTCATTAAGGGTACAATCTAATACCACCTTGAAAATACCCTTTCTCAACTGCATGTACTTATATTGCTAACTGGAGAAAATAGCTCTGGAGAGTAATCATGGAACTGTGTGGAGCTTATTTGGTTAATGAAACCAAACATACAGTTAAGCAGAAGAAATAAGTTCTAGAGCTCAATTTCACACTGTAAGGCGACTAGTTACTAATTTATTGTATATGTCAAAATAGATAAAAGAGAATATTTGAAAGGTACCCAAAACTAATAAATAATAAATCTTTGTGGTGATGGATAACCTAGATACAGTGATTTGATTTTTACATGTGGTATGTATGTATCAAAATATCACAGTAAATATGTGAATACATTAACAAATAGAACAAGAAAAAATGATTAGTACATATATCAAAAAACGATTAGTACATGTATCAAAATATCACATTTACTTTCCATGGATACATAAGAGTTGTACATATATAAGTATTATGTACAACTCTTACGTATCCATGAAAAGTAAATACATGAACAGATAAACAATAGAACAAGAAAAAAAATGATTAGTACAGAATATTCAGCCTTTTTCTAAGTTTCAGGAGAAATCTACAAATTTCCTAGGGAAACTTATGACAAGCCTATTAACATGGAAGTATGATGTATTAGATCTAATTTTTAAAAGTAAAAGAGATTTTTTTTTTATCATCCTGAAGAAGGAAAAGAACTTTTACCAAGATTTTCTCGTCCTGGGCTCAACATGTAATGATAAAAGCAAACTGGAGTAGAACGTAAGGCAAAGAAAAATAAATAAATATATATATATATATTTTTTTTTCCAGTGGTCTCTAAGCATCTTATAAACTTTTTTATCTCTCTTGTCTAGCTTTATTCTAGGTACAACTTGATCAAAAATTGGTTCACTCAATGAGCTTGCCATGTCAGATATAGAAATTTTGAGATGTGCTAATTCAAAGTGCAAGAACACAGTAAATAGTAAGAGAAGACATGAGCCTGTCAGTATACTAAATTCACTGGCATGCTTTTGTCATCTATTTCCCTTCAGAATCTATTACAAAACCTAGAGAAATGTGACTCCTATGAATCACGGTTATGCAAAGGTGTGCCAGACTCATTGTGTATAGGGCAGAAAGTATAGCATGGAATAAGAAAAAAAATATATATATATATTTTTTTAAGTCCAAGAATGCTCAAAACTAAGTAAATGATGCATTACCAAATTTTGATTGCTGCACAAAATACCTCTTTGTGACAATCCAGTTTACACACAATTTCAATGATGATTATTACAGAACTATTAAGCTGAGCAGGTCATGTAACATAGGGTAAACCTCATGACCTCATCTGTTGGAACATGTGTTGATAGGATAGACCAGGGAAAAAAATATACTCTGAGTAAGAGATAAGCATGCAGGATCAATTCAAACTGGTCCCAAATGAAGGTGTCTTCTGAGTATATGTCAGGGAAGTGAAGACAACGAATAGTTCCATGCAAGCAATTCAAGTGAGAAAGAGCAATGCGTAAGGCGCAATAAATGGATAAGAGGCAACCTTTGGGCTGGTGGCTCACGCCTGCAATCCCAGCACTTTGGGAGGCTGAGGCGGGCAGATCACGAGGTCAGGAGATCGAGACCATCCCGGCTAACATGATGAAACCCCATCTCTGCTAAAAATACAAAAAATTAGCTGGGTGTGGTGGTGGGGACCTGTAGTCCCAGCTACTCAGGAGGCTGAGTCAGGAGAATGGCGTGAACCCGGGAGGCGGAGCTTGCAGTGAGCCAAGATCGCACCACTGCGATCTATTATTTTTTAAACTACTTCTGTCTTTTACTTTTTAAAGTACTCTCACCCTGATACCCAGAATTTTGTTTGGACATGGTAAGCACTCAATAGATTTAGTGAATGAGTAAACACATTTTAGAACATCAAAAGTATTACCTGTATTGCAGTGAAAAAAAAAAAACCTAATGACCTTCTACAATGTGCCATTGTTTATGCGAAGTACTTTATATATATTAGCCTGTATAACTGCTGTTAAAACCACTAAGATAATCATTTATTGATGAAAAATTGGAAGTTCAGATCTATTAAGAAAGTCATCCAAAGTCATGCTGACTTCAAAGTACAGACTCTTTACTTTAGGACATGGCATAACCTCCAGAGGGTAATGATAATGAGAAAACTTTGCCATTGGAAACACAGTTTCATAGACAAGAAGACAAGGTTATGCTCACATTACTTTTCATGCTTCACATGGCAAGGACATTCTGATATTTAACGTCAGGATTCATAACTTTACACTAAATACTCCATGATACGTTGTGTAAGTGGTAACACCAAGAATCATCACTTTTCCTCTGTAATAAGATATGCAGTGTCTTTGTGTGAAATATAGTCTATACACATATATATATTGTGTGAAATATAGTCTATACACATTATATATCTGCGAAAATTAATCATGCAATATATCTGGAATAAGAAAAAATACAGCAACAATAAAAATAGGACAATAAAAGTGAGTAATATGTTTAAATTTCCATTGCCAGAAAAATTGTTCAAAATAGAACTTATGAAAGAGAAACAGTGTCGCGCAAAACAACCGCAGGGGAGAAATGATGAAAACAGTGAGAGAAAGAGATAAATTGGTGAAATAAAGTTGAAAAAGTTTTCATATTTCACAGCACTGCATTTTGTGAAAAAGTTTTACATTTTTACTTTAAAGAGTTTAAAAGTATACCAAATTGAATTTGTTTCTCACTTGATGCTTCTGCTTTAAATTATATCAAGGCTTAATTACCACTGAAAACTTATTATTAGTTAATTTGTATATCATTACTAATGTCAGCATCTTGTCAGGCATAACAGTTAAATATAAATATATATTCCCTAGGTGAATGCAATTGATACAAGACAAAAATTACTAATCAAGGAAAAAAGAAGGCGTCCCTTTCTCTAAATGTCACTTAGTGATACAACTTTTTTTTTTTTTTTTTTCTTTTTTTGAGAGGGAGTCTCGCTCTGCTGCCCAGGCTGGAGTGCTGTGGCCAGATCTCAGCTCACTGCAAGCTCCACCTCCCGGGTTCACGCCATTCTCCTGCCTCAGCCTCACGAGTAGCTGGGACTACAGGCGCCAGCCACCTCGCCCGGCTAGCTTTTTATATTTTTTAGTAGAGACGGGGTTTCACCGTGTTAGCCAGGATGGTCTCGATCTCCTGACCTCGTGATCCGCCCGTCTCGGCCTGATACACCTTTTTATACACTACAAATAGACTGGGTCAGAAGTTAAAGAAAGTTGTTTGCCTTCTGGAAAAAAATATAAATCATATTTTATTAAGAAAAACAAAAATCCATATTACTGAAATTCAGGAAAAGATCAATCAATATTTTCTCTTAAATTTACAGTCGGCAAAAAAGGTGGAAAGAAGCAATAGAGGACTTTCTGGTGTGTTATTATTGTTATGTGATATTATTCCTGATGACTCTATAATTAACTTCACTTTAATCTGTTTAAGGATATTGCTCCCAGAATTGTTCCTTCCTCAGGCGTATAAAATGTATCCCTTTTACTCTATCATACTCATTAGCATACTGTCTCATATGTTTCATGCTGTGGAACCTCATAGGAATTCTAACAACTATTACAACTCATCAATAACTTTTTTTTTTTTTTTTTTGAGACGGAGTCTCAGTTCACTGAAATGCCCGCCACTTGGGTTCAAGGAATTTTCTGCCTCAGCTTCCTGAGTAGCTGTGATTACAAGCTCCCGCCACCACACCTGGCTAATTTTTTATTTTTATTTTTCGTATTTTTAGTAGAGACGGGGTTTCACAATTTTGGCCAGGATGGTCTTGGTCTTGAACTCCTGACCTCGTTATCCACCCGCGTCGGCCTCCCAAAGTGTTGGGATTACAGGCATGAGTCACCGCACCTGGCCCCATTTATAACACTTTTTAAAGTTCTCTACACTTTTTTTTTTTGTATTTCTCTACTTTCATTCACACTTGAACCCTATCTAATCAGTGTCTTATCTCTACCACATTCCTGAAATCACACTGTCAATGACCAATCACTAAATCCAGTGGTCAATTTTCCATACTCATGTTGCTTGAATTATCAGCAACATTTTTTTTTTTTTTCTTTTTCTTTTTGGAGACAAGATCTTGCTCTCTCACCCAGGCTGGAGGGCAGCGGCTCACTGCAGCTTCAACCTCCTGGATTCAAATGGTCCTTCCACCTCAGCCTCCCAAGTAGCAGCAACATTTCATACAGTTGATGACTCCTTATTGACAAAAATATTCTCATTGTATTTTCAGCTGACAACACTCTCCAGGTTTTCCTTTTACAAAGTTTCTTAGTCTCCTTTGCAGGTACTTCATCGTGTCTAATCTCTAAATCTTGGGGTAAAAAGGGTTCAGAATTCAGGTGTATGTTTTTTTCTCTATCTAAACTCACTCCATTTCTTAATAACATCATCTAGTCCTATGATTTGAAATCTCATTTATGATATAAACCTACCAATCTGAACATCTCTTTTGAATTGCATACTAATATATCCAATTATCTATCCCACCTTTCTATTAGGATGTCCAATACAAGTCTCAATTATAATGTTCAAAATCAAACTCCTCATATTCTTTTTCAAAACAGCTCCTTCTGTCATCTTTCCCACTTGATTCAAGTGTAATACCATTCTTCAAATTGCTAAAACTGAAAAGTGTAATACCATTCTTCAAATTGCTAAAACTGAAACCCCTCAAGTCATCCTTGATATCTCTTATTCTTTCTTTTGTTGTATCTAATACATAATGATATCCTATTTGACTCTCTTTTTCAATGAATCTCTTGTTAATTGTATTTATGATACCACATCTCATAACTCTCATAACATCTCATAACTTTACCACCCTAGCTCAAGCTGTGACTCATAGTAACCTCGTTTTTTGATTAGGTTTTTAAATAGAAATCCTTCTACCTTTACCATCATAGACTTTGTTTAGAACACAGTATTCTAGTAACTGTGTCAACACAGGCCATATCACATCACTGTATCTCACTCAGATCAACAGAGTTGGTCACCGTAAGTTTTATGACTTAATAGTATATGTATCTATCCCTAATTCACTCTGATGCAACTATGCTGTCTTTATGATGTTTTTGCAAACATGCTATGTACACTCCTGCTTCATGAGTTTTGCATTTATTCTTTCCCTTTCCTGGAAAGTTCTTACTCCAGAAATCCATGTGGCTCAATCCCTGACCTTCTTCAAGTCTCTGCTCAAATGGCACCTCGCTAGTGAAGTCTTATCTCACTTCAGCATTTTAAGTAACACCCTTATTCATCCCTTTATTTATCTGCTCTGCTTTTCGTTAAATGATCTATTATCATATGATCTACTGCATATTTTGCTTAATTTCTTTGCTTATCACTTCACACTAGACCTAGAATTGAATAACTATTCTATGTGTATTTTTTTTACATATGCAGTTACTGCCATATGTTCAGACTTAGATCAGTACATACAACACAAGAGATGCTGAATAAAGATGGTTTTGAATAAAAGAGTTAACATTTTATAAAGAATGTATACAAAACCAGAAATATTTGGAAATATATAATTTTTAAAATGAAATAACAAATCTAAACCAGAACTATTTAGCATATATTGCTTTCTAGTTAGTGTTGGAATAAAATATTTGAATTTACTTTTTATTATTTAGTAGATAGAAGAATCACCAGAGCCCAAGCCCACATTAGCTACTTGGAAAGTAGGATAGAATAGTGCTTAAAAGCACAGACTTTGTCTTAAATGCTTGTGGTTCAGAGAATCAGGCAGTTCCACTTATCAGATAGATTAACTTGGGCAACTTATCACTGGGTCTAATGATTGTTATTGAAAATATAGAGAAAATATAGTATTTGTTTTGTGGCATTATTAAGAGTCTTAAATGTAAAGCACTTAAGATACATTGTTTAATGCATTGCAAGCTTAAATAATGAATTAGCTACTCTTACTACCATTACTGATGATAGAGAAAATTTCATATGTAAAAGCTTTCAATGAACTTGGAAGAAATGGAAAAGAGAGACTTAGAATAAGTGTACCATCTGCTTTTCTCCAGGGAACTAAAGAAATTAATGAAGCAATGCCATATAATCAAGGGTCTTTTAAAAAAGTTTTTATATTAAGATGACATGGGTATTTAGATATCAATTCCTAAAAAATTAAACATAACTAAAAATTATAAAAATTATCATACAGGTAATCAAATATTTGCCAGCATAGTATTGAATGAGCTGACAAGAGATTGTTCAGTAAGATTTAGAAATTTTGAATCTGAAAATTTATTTTGTTTGCTCAATGACTTAATATTCTTTTCCTAGCTCTTGTTATACCAAAAAAAGCCTACAGTGTATATATATATATATATAAATTATATATTGTATATATAAATTATAATATATAATATACAATATATAATGCAATATATTATAAGTATATATTATATAAATTATGTATAAATTATATATACTATATATACTATATATAAATTATTATATATACACTATATATATAAATTATTTGAATGAAACTTTTAGGAAGACTAGTAATAATAAGTTAATACATAAAATAAGTTTACATGCTGCTTGTGTTAGATTCAGTATTTTTTTCTTTTTTCCCAGTTTTATTAATATATGGGTGACAAGTAAATATTGTGTATATTTGCAGCATACAGTCTTATGTTTTGATATATGCATGCATTGTGAAATTACCACAATCAACCTAATTAATATATTCATCACTTCACATACATTTTTCATGGTGAGAATATTTAACACTACTGTCAGCAATTTTCAAGTATACATTTTTATTAACTATAACCACCACTCTGTACAACTCCAGGAATTATTTATGCTTGTATTAGATTTATATTGCTGTTAAAATAAGTTAAAAAAAGCCTAGTGGTTTAAAGCAACACCTTATTATATCACAGCTCTTTAGGTCAGATGTTGGAGTTGCATTTGTTAATTTCTCTTCTTTGGGTTTCAAAGGATCAAACTTAGCTGTTGGTCAGCAGGGTACTTATAAGAAGGTTCTAGGAACTGCTTTCAATCTCATTCAGATTGCTGGCAGAATTCAGATTCCTGTTGTAGAGCTAAGGCTGCTGTTTCCTTCCTGGCTGTCACTGAGACTGTCCTTCCTCCTTAAAGACTCCTCTCTGGTCCCGGCACATGTCCTCCTACATCTCAGAGCCAGCATGGTAAATCCTCTTGACATTTGGAATCTGACTTTTCCTTCTGCCACTTCTCTCTTGTTTCCAGTCAGAGAAATTTCTGTGCATCTAAGGTCTCATAAGTTTACATTGAGGAAACCAGGATAATACAGAATAATCTCCCTATCTTGAAGTTTGTAGTTTGAACTATATTTGAAAAATTTGATATTGCCATGTAAAGTTACTTATTCATAGGTTGTGGGAATTAAAGGTTTGGCTATCTTTGGGGAGGCTATGATTAAACCTGTCACATGGTTATGTTTGACCTTGGGAATTTCGAAACCCCCCTAATAGTGATAGGCTTTGTAACAATTACAAAAATATGAAAGCAAAATCAAGAATGAACACTCAATGATCTATTCTATCATTAATCTGTTGATATGTTTTCCTTTCTGCTCTTTTTGTGCTTATCAATCAAATATATTACAAATATTCTCCCAAAATGATTTGTTGCTATTGACTTTAGGGACATACATATTTGGTCAAAAATCCTGTTGAATCAAGAGTAAATGAGAGCACTGAAGACTGTGTTTCCAACATATTCATTTTGTATTGTTGACTGCATAGAGTACAAATCACTTTGAATGATATGAGAAAACAATGTCACCAGTAGGATCTATTCTTTCCTCAACAACTGAATATAATTATGCATTTTTCCCATAGAGCAGGTAAAGCAATTTGTGTAAGTATAAGTTTTAAGATAATGTATTAAATATTTGGGGAATTATATGATAAATTTAAAATAATTTCAATTACTATGCATAATGTTCATTATTTAGTGAACTTAAATTAAAATATAAATTGATAGGATAGTTGAAATATTTTTTCAAAGGTAGAGCTCATATAATTTTTCTTATATATTAATCTACTATTGTAGTTTTACTTTTCTTATTACTAAACAAACATTGCAACTTGCTGTGATTTATGTAAGTAAGTAGAAATTGGATAAATATTTCCAATACAGTGATAGCTTATCACACCTTCTGCAGAGCAGTATTTTCTCAACATTGCCTAAAAAAAAAAATTCATTCCGCTTCCACTGAAATATCACACTGTCTATAATAAACATTTTTAAAATATTTTCTTCAAAAATCTTGAAATATTAAATAAAATGGTAATCATATTTTAAAATGCTATGATCAATCTTCAAGTTTGCTATCTTATTCATTCCATTTATGTATTTGTTTTAACACTATTTCCATATGTAATAAATCACCTTAAAACACTAGATTCTAAATAATTTTCTCCAAGGAGTAACAGTCATAAATGTGATAAATATTTGTCTTTTATATAGTAAGGAAGGACTTATTTTGAGCTTCCTTTCTTTGATAATTCTTCAGCCACTCAATGAACAATTTATTCTTTTTATTAAACTTGAATTTTCTATAGCTTACTAAGCATCGATTATAAATTGCAAGAGAATCCTCTTGAAAGTGCCTTGGTCCAGATCTTGACCTTATTTTGAGGATTATTTTGGGGGTGTATTTCAGGAATATAATTGAGCTTGTTTGTTCAGCGCATTAATATATAGGATTTTACTTAATAAGAACTGATTAATTTGTTAAGAATTGCTTTGTAAGAATCAGTCTTCCTCTTTAGTTGTTTGTTGTTGTTGCAGTTTCATACAGAGATAATACATTATAATTCAAATTAAATTGGAATTCATAAGAAGAAAAAAATGATGTCTGTGTATGTGTATGTATATATATAATTATATATACAATTATATATGTATATATGGGACCTTCAAGACCATAAACATAGTTTTTCCTCTGGTAGAACCAAAAAATATATTTTGAATCAGGCCAGATTAGAAATACTCTATCATTTATTTTGCCATTTTTATTTTAAAAATTTAATAATGTCTACAATCTACTAGTAGTCCCTACTATACCTCAAAAATGTAATTTTTGGTACAGTAAGAAAAAAATTATATAATTTGAAAGAAAAAAGAAAATGTCAACTTGCATATAGTGTATACTATCAATGTACATCATTTTGAATTGAAAGATTCCTAATTTAAACACATCTCTGCAACAACCTAATGGAACTTACATCTCAGCCGTCATTTTATCCAAAGCCTGGGTCCCATCATGATAAAAATAAAAGAGCATTTTATTTATTTATTTTTTGAGAAGCATATGTATACGTTTATAGAATTTTTATACTAAATTTAAAATTTTGGCAAATAGGTTTTTTTTTAAATCAAGAATGGGTTGAATTTATTAATGTTTATTAATTTGTAATAAAATTTACAATTTAAAGGTCAGAAAGCTGAAAAGATTCAAAGGTAGTTATGAAAAGCCATAAAAATTCAAATATTCAAATTCATTATTGTTTGGGGAAAATACACATAATAAACATGAGGCACCCATCACATCACCTTAAAATTTCTCAGTAAAAATAATTACCTGCTACATGACAACTTATCAGCACATATTAACTCACAGCATTAAGTTAGTTATGACAATAATTATCTCCAATATCTCCATATTGGAACTTACCCCATGAATCTGGCAAGTCTGGCTACTCCTGTCTATTTCATCCCTGGTATATCCACCTCAGTTTTGTACACTTATTCCAGTGCCTATTGGGTCTCCGTACTAATCATATGAGAGAGGGGTCTTGGATCAATATTCATTTTAAATAGGAAACTTTTATCATTTAATAGTAAAACTGGAAATTCCTTTGATGTTCCAGATAATAATTTCAACACTATACCACATACTTTTTCCAAATTAATAGAAATCAGGTAGCACACATATTATTGGAATATCAAAAAATCTGAAGCATCTAAGTGAAGTTAATCCCATAATCACACAGGGAAATAATCCATTATGTCATGGCTTAAAGTAATTTGGAGGATATCACCTTGGTATTTTTAAAGGTGATTTCACAATATATACATAAGATATAAGCCTATGTGTGGCCTGCAGTGCTGCATCAGAAAGTATAAATAACAAGACTTTCTCTATTTTATGTTTAAAAAGATAGAATTCTGATTCCATCGGGCATGATGGCTTATATTATTTTATGTACTGTTTAAAGTTTTGTGTATGCACTTTTATTAAATATGACTGCAGATCAATTTCTTTGTTTTGTGCTATTTCAGTTAAAATATGAAAAGTTTTTTGAACATTTAAAATCACATACATGTAGTAAGTTATCCTGCTGTGCTATCTGGAACAATCAACTTTGTGAAGGTGGAGCCTCTCTCAGCTATTATCTGATCATTTATAAAAGATGAAATTATAAATTACCTTAGATCCCCTTGTTGTTGCAATTTATCCTGTATATTATTTATATACATGGTTGTAATTAAAGTTAAAAATTATGCCACATTATTATATACTCATGTAATTTTTTTATTGTAATGAGGACTACAAAGATTAGATCTTCTTGTGTGTGAAAGTTAGAAGAATTAATAGAGAATACTTTAATTAAGTGATCATGAGGACTTTTTAAAAAAATAGAAAAACAACCAGACTAAGTGAGTTAGATTTAAAAATCATATATTACATAAGTGCTTACAGTGCTCTTTAGATAATTTCCTTTTAGATTCTAACCTGAGATTTTTTAACTGTAGCTGAAATATATGGTATGAACTGACATCCATTAATCCATCCGTTCATTGATTTTTGAGCAACCAATGATAAAATATCTGAAATATACTGTTTCCTAGTCAGAGGAAACAAAATATAAAAGCAATAATAACAAATCTCATTTGCTTTGATTAAAATCATTTTTGAATATATGTAACCTTTCATCTTTTTAATATATACTGTGTACCCAGCTTAAAGGAGTTAAATCTTTTTAACACAGATTTTGAGTATTTTTCTATTGTAGTGCTTATCACACTGTAAAGATTTCATTTGTTTTAGGTCTCTATGTACTTATGAGCTCTTCAAAGACAGGGAGTACACTGAGTAATGATTCGTTTCTGAATCAATAATACGTGTTAAGTTGATATAAATTAGCTAACTTTAGGATTATAAAAAAATGATTTATCCCGGCACTTTGGGAGGCCAAAGTAGGCGGATCACGAGGTCAGGAGATGGAGACCATCCTGGCTAACCAGTGAAATCCCGTCTCTACTAAAAAATACACAAAAAATTAACTAGGCGTGGTGGTGGGTGCCTGTAATTCCAGTTACTCGGGAGGCTGAGGCAGGAGAATGGCGTGAACCTGTGAGGCGGAGCTTGCAGTGAGCAGAGATCGCACCACTGCACTCCAGCCTGGGCAACAGAGCGTGACTCCGTCTCAAAAAAAAAAAAAAAAATCTATCCACTATACACATTTTTTTGTTCTTACTATAATCTTCCCACTGATTATACAATCATATTTACTAACTTCTGCAACCATAAATGCTGTATTTTAACATTATAGACTTAGGGTTGTTACTTAGACTACATGACAACATATTCATGTTCTCTAATCTGCAGACATCTTTTCAGGCTTTTGCAAAATACGCAACTGTTTGGCTCAAAATTTATTACGAATTCAAAAATATTTTTAAATATTTTAAATATTGAATATAAACATAGAGTATTAAAAACTATTTTAAATATTAAAGAGGACTGGAGAAAACTCTTCCATTAATTTTAATGATGAAATTAAAACTGAACTTATTTGCCATCAAGAATGATGATTAAACCAAAGTATAAAACAGAATCTATGAGTCCATGCTAATATAAATATGTGTTTAGATAAATTAACAAATGAGGGAGTAGAGGAAAAATTTCCCATTCAGAAGAATTCCAATTAAATTACATAGATAGTCCACACAAAAGGAGGGAAAGCATAACTCCTTACTTCTTAAGTGTGCCCTGGTGTAAGAAACTTCTTTCCAAAGAAGTATGGGAAGGGAAGGGGGAAGAACAGTGACATCACAGTTGAGAAATCCGACAAGTCCTATTTCATCCAGGAGATCAAGGTCAACATTAAGTCATAAATTACATTGGTAGTATGTACCATTGATATAATGTGAGGAAAATAACAAATTCCCTCTGTAATATACCTCCCCCAAACACTAGTCTTATCAATCGGAAAAGCACCAACGAATCCCAACACAGGGTATATATTCTACAATATCTGAGTATCATGCCTCAATATTGTCAAGGTCATCAAAAACAAAGTCTAAGAAATTGTCATCACCATGAGAAGACCAAAGAGTTATGACAACTAAATGTAACATAGTGTCCTGGATGCCACCCTAGTACAGATAGAAAACATTACATAAAAACTAAGGAAATATGAATAAACTGTGGATTTTAGTTCATAATAATGCATCAGTATTTATTATCTAATTTTAACAAATATGCCATGCTAATAGAAAATGTTACTAATAGTTGAATCTGTATGCTGGGGTCATACGGGGATTTTCTGTACAATCTCCTCTATTTTTGTGTAAATCTAATTTGTTTATACTAAAATGTCTATTAATAAAAAGAACTTAACCAAAGAGTCTAAATAGGAATGTGATTATAGGCAAGTCTGAAGGGCATTAACAGCATGAGGGCATAGAGAGCATGCAAATTACATAGTCCAGAGGATTTGACAAGAAGTCTTCTTGCTTTGCAATAAGCTGCTTGTGCACACTTAGATACGCCTCTTTTCCCTGGTTTGCTATTAAATGAATGAACAGGACTACAAGAGTTCTGAGGCCCCACTGAGCTCTGTTCTCCATTGATTTACCTACAAAATGATGTCACCCTCAGGGAGATTACAATCTACTTGAGAAAGTAAACTTGCTAACATTGAAACAAATGAAAACATATTTAGGAACACAGTTCAAGGCTGGGATCATATTCTATGTAGTTCATATTCTCAGGATTTCAGAGAAACTAAGCAGCACTATGAAATAATTAAGAAGTAAATGAGATTTAAGAACCATTTTGAAAAACTGGAAAATATGAATGAAGAAGTGAAGGACACCCCATATCCCAAATAATTGGAATCTGACTCTGACATCAAATTCTCCTTTTGCCTCAGCTTTAGGTTTTGAATGGGGTAAAATATTTCTTCAAATCCCTCTATGTATTATCGCATATAGCACAAAGCCATATTTTCACCTAGAAATACTTAAAATCAGTGCCTGCAAGGTCAGCTACAAGGTCTATTTTGGATAATGGTGAATTAAATCATTTGCATAAATTACTCAGAAAGTTGGACAAAACATTTTAATAATCTTCAGGAAAGCATCATAAAATTAACAAAGCATTGAAAAATGACCAGGCCACAATCTGTGGACCCGGAGGTAGGGTGGGAATATAGGAAAGTGAGCTGAGAACTTGGAGATGCTTCCCTCCTGAGGCTATTTTCACATTCTAAAGGGGGGCATTGAGAGGCTAAGAGTGTGAGGTGAGATATTGACTCTTCTTGTGGATCTAAGAGGAAAAAAAATGCATCCCAGTCTGACAAACTGAAACTGATAAACCCTTTGCTTTCAGCTTGGAACCAGAAAGCTCCCACACCAAACGTAGTGTGAAATGGAGGTATAAAGCCCTGCACAAGGTTTGCAGCTCAGCTTTTAATTCTATCAGTTCCAGAAATTAGATTGATGTAATCTTGAATTACTAGTGTCCTTATTTTCCAAGCAGGAGGACATTTTCTCTGAAGGCAGGTATTATCTTCCCAAGCCTCAGATTTTCTCTATGACAGTTTCATAATTAGTATCTCCCTCTCCCTCCCTCCTCTCTCTCTCTCTCACACACAGACACAAACACAAACACACACACACACAGACACACACAGATCAAGGATGACATGAAGATAAAGTATAACATAAGAAAAACAAGGAGGAGGAATCAAATCAACTTAGACCAACAAATATTGACATTGGAACTACTTCCTAATGTACATCCTCCAAGATATTCTCCACTTCAGTGTCTGCTTTACAGGAAACCCCAATAACAATGACTGGCCTGAGAAAGCTGACACAAAGATGGAATACTGGAGCTGGGATACATGCTGACCAGCAGGCAATGACATCAATCATTCTTGTGTGGTAGGTTATAGAAAACCCATGAAATAAAGTAGCCTATGACTAAAATTTTTCCTGGTGGTAGCGAACTGGGATATGATCCTAGTGGAATGAAATGCCCTAGAAGGTGGGATGTATCAAGTGTATAGAAATTATGTGATAGGAGTAATTATAAGAACAATGCAACGCATTGTTCTTTTGGGGGGCAACCAGTGCTTTGAGAAACACAATGCTAGGCTAAGGATGATTACTTCTCCACTAGGGACTAAAGACTATGTGTGAGAGTCTCCTGGTAGCTTATAAGGAAGAGGTCACCTCCTGCAGCCTCAAGGCAGAGAAAGTTAAGAGTTAGGATGAGGGTTTATTCTTAAAGCTCCAGAACTTTAAAGAAGTTTTAATTTGAACCCTGGGTAGTGTTCTGTGCCAAGGACAAGACTCTGTCTGGGAAAGAAGTATAAAACTTTTGGACTTTGTTTGGAAATGCTGATTCATTTTAATTCCTCAGTTTGTTTTGATTATCTGAGCCTGCAGAAATGATGCACCCAACATTTCTGTCAATCATTCAAATGATTTAAAACAAATGGAAGTTTTGTATATAACATATCAGATTTCAGTGAGTTGTTGACTTCTGTATAGGAGCCAACATGAATTTTAAAAATCTGTTGTTAAACACTAATAATAATCAGAGTTGCAAGATACTTCATGTTGAGAGCTACAAAGACACAGCCATAGATAAAGTTAACAGTGATCTGGTGTCACTGCTCACTCCAGGGTGTAAGCTTATCGAATAGAATGGCAGGCATTCTTGACAGCCGAGTATGCGATGTCTTTTAAAAAAAAAAAAAAAAATCTCCCATACTTTTTCCATTTTATCAAGCATATATAATTAAATTTGTTAAGTGAAAGAATGCTTAAAACACTTGCAGGGATGTTTCTCAGGAACATGCTGAGAATTTTTTTTTTTTTCCCCCAAAATTAGTGACGTTGGGGAAACCAGCTTCCTTTGCAAACTCACCTAATTTGTGTGTGCATCACCAAGGTAGACCATATTTTCTTATGGGTAGGATGCTAGCATGCAACCTGGGATCCCTAAATATGATATATTTACAGGAAAATCAACACAAAATGGTATGAGAATGCAGACTATGTACAGAATCCATTGTGCTAAAGGTGGCATCAGAGCATCCATCTTTGGGAAGTAGTTGTGACAAAGTTTCTAGAATCCAGTGCCGGAGGGTCAGTAGGCAAATTCTGGTATCTGTATCCCTCAACAATATTTCTTCCTGCATAAGCCAGTTAGGGTGAAATCTATTCTTTGCAACTCTGGGCACTGATAGACACAATCCTTCTTTACTTCTGGCAATACATTTCTCTAATTCTTTAGCAAATACCTATTTGTCTGTAGTTCTCAATTTTTGGTTCCCTCCTTAACTGAAAATAAAAACTGATACTCTGTCATCCAGTATTGTAGTCTAAACATGTATGTATCTATTTACATTAAATTAGTTCAAATTGAAAAAAATTAAAAATTTACTTCTTCAGTCATCCTGAACACATTTTAACCGCTTAATAGCAACATGAGCTACCAGCAACAGCATCAACACAGATACAGAAACATTTCCATCATTGAAGAAAGTTATATTAGAAAGAGCGGCTCTAAGGCATAGAAAACTTGACTGGGCATGTGTGTCTGCATCTACATCAGAGAATCTCCTTTTAATGAGTTAATTGATTCTGTCAATAGTTTCAAATTATGACCTTGATACCATGACATATTACACTCATCTTTCACTCTATTATTCATTTTGCTTTTCCAAGTAAGTTTTTGAATGATCAGATTAGATGCAGAGCTCATTTTCTGTTAGAATAACAAAAATTTAATCTCATCACTAATCATTCCTAAACATTGAAGTTTTCCTCCCAGTTACCTTCTCATGAATGATGTTAAATTCCAGAGTAAAATCTGAAGGCTGACACTAACAGAGCCATCCTTTACAGAAAGTACATTCAACTATGCTAAAGTGTTCATTTTAGTTCAATGATATCTGAAATGCAGTCTGTGAGGTGGACATTTAGGATTTCTACCTGCCTAGCATACATTTCCCATTCTTTTACTAAGAGTAATTCAATTTTTAAAGTCTCCCCTAGTATGCAAAGTCTTGATACTTCTGTCAATCAAGTTATTTTCTCACCCTTCCCCAGGCCTTGTGCTTGACTTAGGAAATAATTAACCAATTGGATTATGCTGTAGAAACTTACAAGGAGGGAAATTAAATGAAGATACTTAATCTCAACAGAAATCACCCAAACATATGCTCATGAGTTCCTCTTCATTAGACCCCCAGAGCTGCCCTTATTTTTCCCTTCCTGAATTTTGATTGTTCAACATTTACTTTGAATATGGGTCCTCCTGCAAGATTTTAAAGATAATTTTTAGATTTTGCTTTTAGGGTAGCCAGTTGGTTTTTGCAAAAGTATTAGATGTTATAAATGTGCCCATATTTTTTATATACTTGGGAAGTTTTTCAAATTACATCTGCTCTTGAAATTCTGAAACGTCATGCCTACCCCTTTCTCATCTGTCTTGGTAGCCTACCACACTATTGACACATTCATCATGAACCAGATAGCTGCTTCAAATTCATCTGCCTGAGGATAATTTAACCTTCACGGTCTATTTCTACCAAAATACTGCTTTAATATCCCCAATATTTGTTAACTCTATTTGAAGTTAAATGTCTATCTCTCTGTTTGTGCTTTGAGAGATGTTGGCGAAGAGAAAGGAGGAAAACAAACTATTTTAGATAGGCTTAGCCTTGTCAAATCTGTTGGAGATTTTACAGAAATCATGTTGTCAAAGTGATCAATTTAAAGAAAAACATACTTATGTCTTCTTATTTTCTGTATTAGGGTGTAACTGAATATATTTTAGTTAGACATTTGATAATATGTTATTTTCCCAAACCATCATTTCAAGGTTATTACCATAAGACAAATCACTCTAAAACCTAATGGTTCAAGCCAGTCAGAATTGAGTGATGAAAATATACAGCTTTATTTATAAGTAAATGTTATCATTAGGCTTGAATTGGTTCAGACATTATGAAAAAAATTGCATGCTAGTAGTAATTCCTCAAACTCCAAAGAAATTAGAGTTTAACAAAATTGCCAATGCAAACAAAAACCAAGCAAACAGGCATTTATTTTAATAAGTATAAATTAGGCATAATTATAAATATTCCTTATACTAATATTTAAACTCAGCAGACAGAGGACAGGTTTAAGTTTGATTTATAGTCACATTTCCATCTTAGAATTTTCAAAAGGCATCTTTTATTTGCTTACACATTAAGAATGATCAGTATCACTATCTGAATATAAATTAATAAGTGAAAAGTATCTGTATATATAAATTCAGGCAAAGTCAACCTTAAAAATCTACCTTATTGCACCACATTGCAAAAGAGAGAGGATTTTAATTCTTTATAAGTAAATACTTATAAGTATGCTGGAATTAAGTGCAATGCAAAACATGCTATGAACGTCAGCTGTTACATGGAAAACATCTACCAGAAAAGCCACCCATGAGTCTACTCAGATAATAATTTTTCCTCTTGTCTGTTTTATATATTGAGGAATATATAAAAGAAATGGAAATTTACAAATCTCAAATAAATGAAACATACATTTTTAGAGCTATATAATATTACATAAATTTAAATAGTTACTTGTATTTTATTGGCTCTTCAGCTACATTCCATAGCTTAAGCAAGTTAATTTAGGAATAGCTATTAAATGTGTATTCTCAGGCATATTTTTACTACTTGTAATGTTCGTGTTCAAACATATTTTGCAATATGTAAAAGTAAATTCTTTGTAAAATAAACAATTTAAGTCATTCTTTATATTATAACTCCATTCAGAATGTATAATACAATTATAGCTCGAGAAAGTCGTCTTAAAATTTTGTCTTATCTTTTTGTTGTGCTGCAGCTCTCCTCAAAAGAAGACATACATGTGTCCAATAAACATATGTAAAAAAGCTCAACACCAGTGATCATTAGGGAAATGCAAATCAAAACTACAATGAGATAACATCTCATTCCAGTCAGGATGGCTATTACTAAAAGGTCAAAACACAACAGATGCTGGTGAGGTTGTGGAGGAAAGGGAATGCTTTTACACTGTTGGTGGGAGATCTCATTCCAGTCAGGATGGCTATTACTAAAAGGTCAAAACACAACAGATGCTGGTGAGGTTGTGGAGGAAAGGGAATGCTTTTACACTGTTGGTGGGAGTGTAAATTAGTTCAACCATTGTGGAAGACAGGGTGGTGATTCCTCAGAGACCTAGAGGCAGCAATACCATTTGACTCAGAAATCCTGTTATTGGGTATATACCCAAAGGAATGTAAATCATTCTACTATAAAGACACATGCATGCATATGTTAATTGCAGCCATATTCACAATAGCAAAGACATTGAATCAACATAAATGCCTATCAATGATAGACTGGATAAAGAAAATGTGGTACATAAACACCATAGAATACTATGCAGCATAAAAGAGAATGAGATCATGACCTTTGTAGGGACATGGATGGAGCTGGAAGCCATTACCCTGAGCAAATTATCATAGGAACAGAAAAGCAAGCATTTAAAGTGGGAGCTGAATTATGAGAACACATGGACACATAGAGAACAACACACACTGGGGCCTGTCCAAGGGGTGGGGGTGGGGGGCAGCGAGAGCATCAGGAAGAATAGCTAATGGATGCTGGGCTTAATACCTAGGTGATGGTATGCATCTCTGCACCATGGCACACATTTACCTATGTAACAAACCTGCATATGCTGCACAGGTACCCCTGAACTTAAAAGTTGAAGACTTTTTTTTCTTAGAGGGAGAAACTAGATCTAAATGACTCATAAAATACAAATGAATACAAATGCTTAATTCTCCTAATATGTCATTTTTAATAAATTAGAACTATGCTTATCAGTTCATGTGGGATTGTCTAAAAATTATAAATAAAAGATTTAAATTCTCTACCTTCACAAATCAGGTACAGTTAGTACTGATGTCATTGAGATTTTGCTGATCATACATCGTTAGATTCTATCATTAATCACCCACACCTGCAGATGCATTCCCAACCTGAAATCACTTTTGTTATCACATGGAGAAGGAGAGATCTCACGTAATATTTTAATTATGAGTACTTTGGACGTAACAGAGATGATTGTCATCTTGTCACATGGAGACATGTCGCTTCTAGCACTTTTGGATTCTTCCATAAATATGTCAAACCATTACCAATAGGTCAATAACCTGCCCTTTTCACCCCTGACTAGAAACACTATTTTAAAAGAGTTCTTATTGATTTTTTTCTAGCTGTTTTCATTTTTCTCATTTTCAAAAATACCAAGAAAATATCGTGCATTGCTGGCAAAATAACCTAAGGAAAAAAAATCTAGGAGCATCATACAATAAGAATGAACTGATTTCTTATGAAGTCAGCTTCATAACTGTGTAAGGCCCAATTCTTATCTCTGACAATATGTTACTTAACATCTGTTGCTTAACACTTCATAAAAGTCAAGTCTAGATGAACTGGTATACTTCATAGTCTTATAAATAATTTACTGTAATGGTCATTAAGGGCAGTAAAACAAACAGCAATTACTATACACAGATAGGTTCAAGTATAGAGTGAATGAGATTATATGTATCTACTATACCTTGAAACTAAAACAGATAAATAAGTGTCACAATTTTAAAATATACATTTTAAAAAGAATAGACACTCTCACACACAAGCACACATGCATACAATCACACACACATGCAAACACAGACATATTGTTATACACACATATAAATTAATATTAAATAAAATTTATGTTTTAGCAAATTCTGCATATTTAAATTCACCAGTGGTTAGTTATTCCAGACAGTATTACCTACTAAGCCTTAGGGACCATTATTTTCATTTAAATTCTAGTAGCAGGCAAAACCTAAATGCCAAAACTTAGCACAATGTTTAATGAGTGGATAAATATTAGAAACCACCTCTCTTGAAATCTTAGGTAAGTCATTATTAGGGGCTTACTACTTTCAGTACCTGACATTTACTCCTTTTTTTATATTAGTTTTATTTGTTATTAAATGTCCTCCTGCCTTGAAGATAATCTATTTAATAAAGGAGAAAAAAAGGGCTTTTTTTCTTTGAGGTTTACTTGAACATAAGCATCATCTTTGTAATTTGACACAAGCGTCGCCTTTGTAATTTGTCCTTTAAGGCAATTAGACTGTATTATATCAGTGTATTATTAAACTTGATTGCACTTATGCAGGACAAATTATAAGAGAATTATGAGGGAAATACACAGATGCTGTTACTGTCTACTAAAAAATAGATTATTTACTATTGGAAACCCAAAGGAGAATAATGCCTCAAAAATGTGGTAATAAATACCTGTGAGAAAATCTTAAATTGAAGAATAATCCTGGACATAATTTTATTTACTATTGTTATTATATCTTTGTCCTAATGAGATTAAAGAGTGATGTTTTTATTGCTATTTCAGTTAATAGGAACTCTACACAAAGAAATTGTTTGATCAATTGATAAATTTTTAGGTTTTTTATTGACACATAAGAGTTATACATGTTTATGGAGTACATAGTGATGTTTAGATACACACAATATATAGTAATCAGATCAGGGTAATTAGCATATCCATCATCTCCAACATTTATCATTTATTTGTGTTGAAAACACTTAGTATCGTCTAGCTATTTAAAAATATATATTATTGTTAACCACTGTCATTCTACAGTGCTATAAAATATTAGAACTTGATCACTCTATCTGGCTGTAATTTTGGGTTCCTTAACAAATATCTCTACATCCTTCCCTTCACTCTAACCTTTTCCAGCCTGGTGTAACCTGTTTTGCATTTTACTTCTATGACATCAACTTCTTTTAGCTTCTGCATATGAGTAAGGTCATGCAATGTTTAACTTTCAGTTCTGATTTCACTTAATATAATTTCCTCCAGTTCCATCCATGCTGCTGCAAATGACAGAACTTCATTTTTTATGTCTGAGTAGTATTTCATTGTGTATATGTGCCATATTTTCTTTATTGATTCATCCACTGATGGACATTTAGATTGATTCCATATCATGACAATCACGAATAGTGCTGCAATAAACACTGGGGTACAGATTTATCTTTGAGATATTGATTTATTTTCCTTTGGATAAATGGCTAATAGTGAGATTACTGGATCATATGGTATGACCATTTTAATTTAAGGAGGTATTCATCAAACTGGTTGATAAAATTAACTAGTCTCAGCTTAAGATATCTGGGATCGAGAAGCACTGTCTATTTACTTAGCATGAGACACAGTTCTAACCATACTATTAAAAAACAAAAAAGATTCCAAGCAGCTCATTCCTGTAGCCTCAAACTTCAGCTTACCCTCTAATTAGTTAAACATTAGGGCAACGATTTTCTGCCTGTATCTTATAAAACGTCTTCATGTTGGTGGCAGAGTGAATGTGGAGGAAAAGAACAACTTTGTGGAGGTCATTCATGATATAAGATACCATGGAAAGCTTCAGTTTTCAACATAGGCTACAGAAAATGTAAATAAATAAGCTACATAGTTGGTTTAAAATATTACTACAAGTAGGATTTTTCCCTGAAGGAAGGATTGGTTTTGTCATGTTTTATGTTTGGTTTGTTAGGTTTTATTGTTGGCTTCATATGTCTCTTGCTGATGGAAGTATGTGATGTCACCACAGGGCATAGAGAGGAGCAAGAATCAGTCCTAGTATCATAAGAGAAGGAGACTGGAGGCAATGTGAGAAATAAAAATGTGGAGTTAAGAGGAGGTGTGGAAAAAGAAAGAACTTGGGAGTGTGGAGAAGAGATATAATGTAATAGAAATGTTATCTTTTATTAAGGAAAAATATGCTGTTTATAGTATAATATGAATCTTCTCATTATTTTACTCGAACTTCATTAAAATATCAATTTCTGGTTGATACGTTATGCTTTTTAAGAGATACCATGAAAGAGGACTTAGGTGGTTATTCTGGAATATGGATATTTATGATGAGTAAGATGTGAGCTGTGAGCTGTCCCACCTTAAGACAATTGCTGCCCACATCTATACAACACGATTTCACTCCACCACCACACCAATCATTGAACGCTGGCTGCTCAGCAGGGTGTGGATGTGTACTTGACCACAGCCATAGTGGTTCTCTTGAGACGCAGACAGTTTCTACACTAAAAATGAGTTGACATTTAGGAGAAAGAAAGAATAATCTTGGTGGTATCCATTTGCAAAGGGGAAGCAGAACTTCAAGGAAATATTGGCACAAAAGCCAAGACTGCTTACAAGAGGATTACCTTATCTGGGTTAGAGGAGGATTTCAAGGATATGAGGTGTTCTCATCACAATAAAGCAGACATTCCCAATGGTCATAGAAGCAGGCAAATGAAAGGTGATGTAAACTTATATAAGACTTGAGTGGCTTCAGCTTAAGCATCCATCCAATTTCAGTACATGGGTTCTTTGCTGTTTCAAAGTTCTTTATTTCTTTAAGTACTGTACATTTCCATATAAACTTTCAGAGTTTTTACTTTTAAATAATTTCTGTAGCTGCCTTTTGTACTTATTTGAAGAATAATTGAAAAGAAAAAAAAATCAGAAAATTAAAACAGATTTCTTTTTGCCAAAAGAAAGTATTGGTAATTTATAGCAAAGTTGGAAATGAGGGCCTCTTAAGAATTTTCCAAAGTATGTCAGTTAGTAGCATGGGGTTTTAGATCTTTTCTTTACTGCAATCAATCCTGCTGGAAATAAGAAGTCAGTTCAGAAGATCAGTAGAGTTGAGCTAGCAAAAGAATAAAAATCCTGAAAGGAGTTATTAATTATGCACAGACAGAATCAGAAGATATCGGCCAAGACATTATGAAACAAGGAAGAAGTCATGAGAAACTTTGAAATTGCCACATGCAAGATGTAAGTTCCCGTTACCCAATTTTGCACTCAACTTCTGATGCTAGAAAAGTAAATGAGAATGTTGCTAACACAAATGTTATATATTTGCACTGATTGAGATGGGTAAGTTCAACCAGGGAATCCAATCTCAGTGTGGCTTACTGATAAATGTCCTTGCTTTGTGCTAGCCTAAATTTCTAGTGTTGAGACACATTTTGTGTAGCTTCCTTATTTATATTACATTAACTAAGTATCTTGAGGATATGATGATTTCAGTAAATTTCATTCACACAATCCATTAATAGTCCTGGGTTGGGGGTGTTATCAGCTATTTTTTCTCTGAATAAGTATTATCAAACATTGCTTTTCTGCTATATAAAAGCACTATGGAATGAAACCACAAAGTCTGTAGACAATTAATGTTTTTGCACACTGTAGAAATTTTATAAAGTCAGGTTTCATTTCATTTACACTTTTGTTTCTGGTTAGTGTTTTTACTCTAATTTTGGAATAATATACAGTGGTAAATCATTGTGAAGTAACACTACATTCTCCTTAAAATTGGGATGTATTCAGGCATATTCATTATTTCAGTATTCATTAAATATAATTCTAAAAGAGTTTCTCTTTAAATATTTCTCTACTCTTGACTGGTCATATTGAATTTCACATTAATTACTGAAATAAATTTAGGAGCCCTTGATAATTGCAGACCAAATATATAGTTACAATTGTTGCTATTTATAAAGAGATTCAAGAACTCTAACCTACAATTCACATTAAGTTGAAACACCAGAGAAAAAATACCATGCAAACAACGCATGTTGGCAGTGCTGGTGGTACTACCAAAGGCAGACTTGGGTCTCACTGCTTTCCTGTTCTAGCCTACCTATTTCTTTTAAAGAACTTATGCTGCTCGTGTGTGAAGGGATTTCTCCTTTTACTCACATATTTACAACCTCTAATTCAGGAGACAGTTTAGAGATAGAGAATCTAATACCCTTTTAAGTTGCAGGACTGTAAAAACAAAATAGGCCTCACTCCACTTTTCTAAGGCAACATTCTAGGAAAGGGTAAATACATTCATGAATGTTAGACCTAATACCATCAAAACCTAGGTAACACCATTCAGGACATGCATGGGCAAGGACTTCATATCTAAAACACCAAAAACAACGGCAACAAAAGCCAAAATTGACAAATGGGATCTAATTAAACTAAAGAGCTTCTGCACAGCAAAAGAAACTACCATCAGAGTGAACAGGCAACCTACAGAATGGGAGAACATTTTTGCAATCTACTTATCTGACAAAGGGCTAATATCCAGAACTTACAAAGAACACAAACAAATTTACAAGAAAAAAACAACCCCATCAAAAAGTGGGCAAGGGATATGAACAGACAGTTCTCAAAAGAAGACATTCATACAGCCAACAGACACATGAAAAAATGCTCATCATCACTGGCCATCAGAGAAATGCAAACCAAAACCACTATGAGATACCATCTCACACCAGTTAGAATGGCAATCATTAAAAAGTCAGGAAACAACAGGTGCTAGAGAGGATGTGGAGAAATGGGAACACTTTTACACTGTTGGTGGGATTGTAAACTAGTTCAGCCATTGTGGAAAACAGTACGGCGATTCCTCAAGGATCTACAAGTAGAGATACCATATGACCCAACCATCCCATTACTGGGTATATACCCAAAGGATTATAAATCATGCTGCTATAAAGACACATGCACATGTATGTTTATTGTGGCACTATTCACGATAGCAAAGACTTAGAATCAACCCAAATGTCCATCCGTGATAGACTGGATTAAGAAAATGTGGCACATATATACCATGGAATACTATGCAGTCATAAAAAATCATGAGTTTGTGTCCTTTGTAGGGACATGGATGCAGCTGGAAACTATCATTCTCAGCAAACTATCACAAGGTCAGAAAACCAAAAACCACATGTTCTCACTCATAGGTGGGAATTGAACAATGAGATCACTTGGAAACCGAAAGAGAAATATCACACACCGGGGCCTATTGTGGGGAGGAGGGAGAGGGGAGGGATGGCATTAGGAGTTATAACTGACATAAATGACGAGTTGATGAGTGCTGACAAGTTGATGGGTGCAGCACACCAACATGGCACATGTATACATATGTAACAAACCTGCACATTATGCACATGTACCCTAGAACTTAAAGTATAATAATAATAAAAAAAAATCCACTACAATGAAATAAATAACCTAGGTTGCTGACCAGAACCCTGCATTGAGGATAAAGCCAAATTCTTTATAACCTCAACTCTGTCAGAGTTGGTAGTAATCAGGGCTAAGATTCAGTAATAACCACTTTTATTTCATATATATATATATATATTTACATCTCTCTCTCTTCCTATGGATATAGCATTCCTTCCCCTTTCTGTTGAATGCAGCACCCTGATTATTTCCTACTATGTGATGCTCTGGCTGGTATGTAAATCAAGAGGCCTGCCTTCCCTAGCCAAACGTGAATATAGCAGAGAGTTAGCAGAGTATAAGTGAATCCTAATGTCATTCCCAATAGTTTGAAGTGTGAGTACAATGACACAAGAATGAGAAAAATAAATGGACTTCATTCATTCAATTGGTGGTGCTCAATTGACATTGATTTGTGCTTCCTACATAGACCCCTGAGGCTTTACTGCAGCATTTTTATAAACTAGTCTCATTCTCAAACCTTCTCAATAGTTGTATGGGCTAATATCCTCCAGAAAGCATCCTTTTATGATTAAATTGGCCACTATTTGTTTATGTTCATGCAACTACAGAACCATAATTTATAGCACATAGCAAGCATATAAGAAATATTTGCACTGATTCCCATAAACAGCAGTGGTAAATTCTACATTGTTTAGCCCTTTGTGGTGGTTTGCTTGAATTCTATCTAGAATTACAAAATGTTCCCCAGAGAAGTTCTCAAATAATTCTTGCTGTCATTTATGTGAGATAAGTAAGACAGTACTTCGTGTGAGGTGCCACACAAAAGTTTTAGGGAATACTTGATCACTTTTGAGCAGGCCAGCAAGAAAGCCCTTACCACAAAGAGGATATATCTTAAGAGAAAGAGAAAAGTGTGTCAATCAGTTTTGATAGCTTGTATGCAATGGACGGTTATTAGTCTGAGCTCCAATGCAAATACGAAAATCTTTAGGACATGGTGAGATGTCAGCATGAGCTAGTTGTGGGTCAATTGTTTACTGCAAAATCTGCAAGACTTGGGAATCAGAAGAACTGTTTGTTCTCAAGAGGAGACGTGAAACCCGAAATATCTCCCTTGAGGATGGGATTTTTTAATGCATTTTTCTTCATACTTTTTACTAAAATCTATGTAATATTTCTTTCATAATCAACATAATCTGACAAAAATGAGCTGCTCCTCATGATAGTGAGACATTCTTGGAAACATTTTGAGGAAGGAAAGCTTAGAAAAACACTCTCAAGTTTCTCACCAAAGAGTAGGGCTCAAAACATCAGGATTTGAGGTGTGAATAAAAATGAGGCATTTTTTACACTCATCAGGTGATAAAGCAATTGAAAAAAAAAAAAAAGAAAGAAAGAAAATTCTAGAATATAAATTATCTTTTAACAAATTAGAACAAATTACTTTGGAGATATTTGGTAGCTTCCTTAATCACAGTAGCTTTGAATGATATAGATGCCCGATTGTCAACAGAGACCAAAACTAAATCAGAAACTTAAAATGGTCCAATAAAATGTAAAGCTCTTTAGAAAAACAGTGTTGCTATAAAGTCTCAAATACAGTAATGTGGGAGAAAATGACACGCACAGCCTATGGTAAGGGATAATAAGAGCTGCAATGTGGAAAAGTTTACCTTGGATCCTACTTTATCACATCTACCTAAATCACTTTTTAAATAAATATCATCAATAATTCATACCATAAAACATTTGGGACCTAGTCCAAGTGAGAAAAGTCAAATATATTTATATATGTTTTTTGACTTTTTAAAAAAATATTTATTTTTTGTTATATTTTAAAAGGTTCTAGAGTACATGTGCAGAACTTGCAGGTTTGTTACATGGGTATACAGTTGCTATGCTGGTTTGCTGCACCCATCAACCCATCATCTACATTAGGTATTTCTCCTAATGCTATCCCTCCCCTAGCCCACTACCCCCCGACAGGCCCTAAATCAAATATATTTTATATGACATCCATAGTACTCACAAAATTTAATACATCTATGTAGACTTTGTCAAATATAGGAAGACACTTACCATATTTCTTTGAATATACTGACCCTTTTTTATATATTAATGCCTGTGAGATAATGGTATACTTATCATCAAAGTACATTTACATTTACTGTAAGTTTATTTTCTCCTGAAATATGATTATAAAATTGATACTCTACAACTGATGAAAAGCTAGTTATTGAAATGAAGTCACTCTAATGAAGCAGTAACACTAACATAGTTTTCCAATAAATATACTATGAATGACTGAGCCTATGGAAAAAATGTTTTGAATAAAAATTATTATTTTCTAAATATCCAAACTATAAGATATTAGTTCTCTAAATCTATCTTTTTTTCTTTTCACTGGATTTGAATATCATAGCTCACTAAACATCTTTACAATTTGCTTCCTCTAAACACATTCTTTCTTCTGGAAATAAAATGATGCTTTGAAAGAATATTACCAATAGGAAGAAATATTTCAAACACAAGGTTCCCGCTTTCAATTACCTAACAGCTGGTACCATGTGTTTACATTTAGAAAGACAAAACCTTACAAAGATATATTACGCTTTTTCAAGTAATTTGGACTTGTCACAGTACAAGAAAAACTCATTGGCAAATAATTCAAATAGGCTTGTAAGTCTCAGAGATAAGGGGCTTTAAAAAAAGCAAAATACATTGTTAATAAGCAAAGTTATGAGACAGATCTGTAAAACAGAATTGAGAAATCTTTCAAAGCATTCTATACAGAACAGATGATTTACTAACCTACTGTGAAAAGAACTATTGAAAAACCACAATTTACATTGCAATGGGTCACTTAAAATTCTGTGAACCTCAGTTTCTATATCTTTAAAATTAGGTTAATAATGCCTATGTAAGTGTTGTGAAATGCTCAGAAATATAAAATAAAATCAACGCTATTGTTTTCCTATCATCTAGCAAAGAGTATGGCTCCAATTGTATGTGTCAAATAATGTAAACTGTAAAAGTACTAACCTACCAAATCTGTTCTATTTCCAATTGATTACAGAAGAATTCATTAACTTTAGTATCCAGAATGTCTGTTATCTCTCAATTGGTCTCTCCCTTCACGCTGATTTTTTTGCTAATATCTTTGGTGCTGAGATAATCCAAAAGAGAACCCCATCTCCTTTAGTGGCAGAGCTGGCACAAGCTTATACATGATCCCAGGGACCTAAGAACTAGCCCACCAAGCCTGCTACCACTGGAGTCCCCATCACATCCAGTGGTGGTACTGCCACACACAGGAGAGTTGACCATCCCAACATCTTTCTCTCCAGCAAGGCCTCACCACTGCCTTTACAAACACACACCACTGATATTAATTAAAATCAGATAAATCATATGGAGACTATACTACTGTGCCCACCAGAACCCAAGCCAAAGCACTCTACCAAACCAACACTCTAGGACACATCTACAGGAAAAAAGTCTTTTCTTGTAAAAGCTACTCCATAAAATTGGAAGAAGAAACTATTCAGCCAGTTGCACAGATATCAATGGAGGGATACAGATCAGCTAAATGCAAGGAAACATGACACTCTCAAAGGAACACAATAATTTTCCAGGAAAAGAACCCACCCCTAAAAGGATATCTAGGGAATGCTTGAAAAAGAATAATAATAATTAAAAAAGAAACAATTAGATACAAGAAAACACAGAAAAAATGTTTAAATAATAAGAAAAGTAATTTATGATCTGAATGAGAAATTCGACAAGAAGATAGGTATCATGAGAAAAAATCAGGCAGAAACTCTGGAACTGGAAAATTCAGTGACTGAAATTATAAACACCACTGAGGGCTTTAACTGTAAAGCAGATGAAGGAGAAAAAGGAAATTTTTGACTTGAAGACATCTTTTGAAATAACCTTATCAAACAAGGAGAAAGAAATGAAGAAAGAAGGAATGATGAAAAGTAAAAAAAGAAAACAAATTAAACATAATAAAGAAAGCCTGTGAGACATATGTAACATCATTAAGCAAATAAATATTTGCATTATGAAGTTTCTGATGAAGATGAAACATAAAAATTCATATAAAACCTGCTTAATAAAGTAAGAGCTGAAAACTTCCCAAGTCTTCAGAAAGATAATGGACTTCCAGAGTTAGAAAGATTAAATATTCCCTAATAGATACAACCCAAAGGGTTTTCTTTCCAATACTTATAGTAAAACTATTAAAAATAAAAGACAAAGAGAATTAAGGATACTGGAGTCTCCAAAGCAGGGAGGGTGGGAGGCGAATGAGAGAGACAAAAAGCCGCATATTGGGTACAGTCTTCATCACTCTGGTGATGGCTGCACTAAAATCTCAGACTTTACCAATTGTGTTAATCTGTTTTCATAATGCTATAAAGAACTGCCCAAGACTGGGAAATTTACAAAGAAGGGTTTTAACTGACTCACAGTTCATCCTGGCTAGGGAGGCCTCAGGAAACTTACAATCATGGCAGAAGGCAAAGGGAAAGCAAGGCACCTTATTCACATGGCGGCAGGAAGGAGAAGTGTTGAGTGAAGGGGGAAGAATCCCTTATTACACCATCAGGTCCTGTGGGAACTCACTATCATGAGAACAGCCTACAGGAAATTGCCCCCATGATTTAATTAGCCCCACCTAGTCTCTTCCTTGACACATAGGGGTTATAAGGATTATGAAGTTAACAATTCAAGATTAGATTTGGTTGAGGACACAAGGCCTAACCATATCACCACTATACCATTTATCCATGTAACCAAAGACCACTTGTACACCGAAAGCTACTGAAATTCTAAAAAATAAAAAAAATTAATGAAAATATCTTAAAAGAATTAAAAAAAGTAAACCTGCAAGAGAAAAGTATCTAGTCACATGTAAAGTAATTTTTACCAGACTAAGAGAAGATTTCTCAGTAGAAATGTAACAAGCCAGGAATAATGGGATAATAGATTCAAAGTGCTGAAAGAAAAATAAAAAAAGTTGGTCAAAAATACTATGTCCAGCAAAGCTACTGTTTAGTCATGAAAAAGAAGTAAAGTCTTTCCTATACAAGCAAAACCTAAGAGAATCAATTAATCACCACTAGATTGGCCTGAAAATAAATGCTTAAGGGAGTCCTACATCTGGAAGGAAATAGATGATATGTAACATTGTGAAATCATGCAAAAGTAGAATTAGCGATGGGGAAAAATGTAATCCAAGGAAAATTGTGGTGCTATGATCCGAAGGGGAACATAAATACTGGGAAAAAGGCAATATGTATTTGTATAACTCTGCATAATCATATAATATGTTACTGCTTTTTGTTTTGTTTATATCTTTATACATGCTGGTTTGGGTCTTGAATAATCTGAAGGTGAATCTACGTGAATGAATTAATTTTTATATAATATATATATATTTTTTTACCTCTGACTTCACCTAGCTCCCAACCCCCATTGCATACTGAACCCATTAATGGCTTCATTTCTATCACGTCAGTCATCAGTCCTTCTCTAAGCCCCAAGACATCCCTGACCGAGGTAGGAAGTGGGCCTGCATTTCAGAACGGAACACAGAGTTCATCTACCCGATATGACCCAAATATCAGGTCAGAAGACCATACAGAGCAGGTAAAACACAAAAAGGAAAGGCAGCGTAAAGTCAGTTCCATTTTATAAAAATGCCTTTCTTTTTCATTCTTCTTGGAAAATAACTTCTTGTTCTCAAACTTTTGGTGGTCAAAAAATAAATAAATAAATAAATAACTGTTCAGTTTTTTCTTTCGGATACATAGAAGCATAGAGCCTGCCTCAACATTTTTTTTCTTTATTGTTCTACCTAGCTGCATACCTCAGAATTAATACTAGAATAAAATGTACTTCGTTTTTCTTTCACAATCCCCTTCTCCTTTCTTAAGCTTCTTATTTTAGTCCTCTAATTAACTCCCAAGTAGGGTAACACTGAAGAAGCATTATGTATACAATTCCTGAGAGACTATTTAAGAAACAACCTATAGAGTTATTCCTTGCACAGATTTAATGAGTGTCCTGGATCCCCTTTTGATCTGAATTAATTAACGTTCCCAAGGGAGTGCTGATTTTCTAGCATTCTTCAACCTTTGATGCAGAATCTCAAAATTCCCTTGTACAATAACCTTGGGTAACAACATGAATACAAACGGCTGTTCAGATTTCAAGACCTTCTATTTTAAGTCTTTGTAAACTTAGGCTGAGACAAGGGGAAAAAAGCATGTATTTCCCTGGATAAAACTTAAATTCTGCCATCAGAGTTAAGATTTACCTTCATCTGTCTCTTCAGAGACACACATTTTTAAAAAGGCATCCTGTGCTTGACTCTAAATCCTCATTTATATCTTAATCTCCATCTAGAGATGGAGCACCTCAGGGAAGTCCCAGGGATTGCCATCAGCTCCCCTTTCTCCCTTATATGTTGTTAAAGGTTTCCTTTTTAATAAATAATTTATTGAGTTCCTACAGCTATAGACTGAAGTGTTTATTTTGGATTCTATATTTTTTTCATTCAATACATGTATTGAGTGTCCACATTTATGATATAATATGTGCTTATACTTCTCCAGGTATAGTAATGTAAGAAATTGTACTGATTGGTGCAATTATTGAAAGTGAAAGTCCCATAATCACCATCAGTTATAATCCTGTGCTTTTAGAATGTATGACACAAAACTGGCAGCTTGTTGAGAGCATAGCAGTCATGTTCTCATCTATATATCAATGCTAGGACATATTTTAAGAGGATAATATCATCTGAGGAGTCCATAAAGTCTCAAATGTAACTTTTGAATGAATCATATATGACATTATAATCAAGAACAGGCACATCATTCTATTACTTCACTCTATTCCACCAGTTAAAGTTGGAGCTTCTAGAAGAAGATATTTCATATACAAGACTTTTCCAAAATAACAGATAAAAACATAGACACAATCATCCCCAAAATATTTTTTTCGGACAATTCAAGGCAAGTTATTTTTCAAATATCCATGATAATGCTCTGTTTATAGAAATCAAAGACATGAAGCACAGATTATTCAAAAGAAACAGCTGTTTTGAGAAACAAATCTGATTTATTCATTTAATATACATTTGTTGGCACCATGCAGGTCAGTACTGTTGGGAATATAGTCATAAGAAAGATACTTTTATTAAAGCAGAATTTTAAATGAAGGGTATGCTTTGTGGAATAGGATTTTATACATCTTTGAATTTATGTCAATACAATGAAATGGTAAACCGTAGTTGTTTATCATTTAGTCTTTAATATGTGACTTTAGGTATTCTTCTTATCAGTCTGTTTCTGTTACTAAGATAACAATTTATAGTGTTTTATAATAATGAGAATAAAATCAAATAGGGTATGGCAGGTCTTCATATTATCATTATAATTTTTCTTTTATAACTTGTAACCATTGCAATTGTCTTTGCTAATTTCCTCAAAAGTTAACTATGTAAAGATATTAATATTTCTCTATAATATCTCTAGATTTGTTTGTTCTAGGTTTTACTTGTCTAACCTAGAAGATTATCCTACAAAATTCATGGCCTTAAATCATCTAACTTTGAAGATATCATCTTTAGATAGAATGCCAATTTTGATTCTAAAATACTTGATCTTGCTTTACATGTGAATGGCATCATGCAGTTAATTGGTTCATTAACTATCTATAAAACTGTGGAAAAAATCCTAAAGAATGGTTGACAAATATGTGCTAAAAGTAGGGTATAAATATAGGCCAACATTTAAAAGGTTTCCAAAATATTTTACGTAAAGATACAAGGAATAAAAAAAAAAATACAAAAATCATAATATATGCTTTGTGACTATTATACAAATAAATATATAAAATACATGATACAATCCTTTATCTAAAAGCATGTATTTTTCAACTTTCACACTTGACTTTTTAGAAAATATGTCTAAGATTTTACATATCATTATATGATAGTCTACAATAGTGTCAAAATTCTAAACAATTTGATTCAATGCAAGAGGCTATGGCAATGTTTCTCACTTCAGTTACTCTTAAGTATTCTCTTCTTCAAGGCAAGTCACACTACCTCTATATTATCTAAAAGTGACTCTTCTCCAGGAATCAAGAGTGCAGAACATGACAGGATGAGCCAGTAGAGACTTTTCACCTTTCCTTTATAGGGCAGATAACCATTCAGGCAATCAGAGATTTTCAGTTTAATCATCAGGGCATGAACCTCAGGGCTCAAAGCTGCTGATAGCCAACATATGAATTTGAGGACAGATTCAACTAACAAAGTCAATGGAGAGATACATCCCAAATTCATGTTTTTTTGTTTTTTTTTTTTTTTGAGACGGAGTTTCGCTCTGTCACCCAGGCTGGAGTGCAATAGCCGGATCTCAGCTCACTGCAAGCTCCGCCTCCCGGGTTCACGCCATTCTCCTGCCTCAGCCT
>NW_012114899.1:5275238-5324767 GCF_000951035.1 Colobus angolensis palliatus
ACGCCATTCTCCTGCCTCAGCCTCCCGAGTAGCTGGGACTACAGGCGCCCGCCACCTCACCCGGCTAGAATTTTGTATTTTTTTTTAGTAGAGACGGGGTTTCACTGTGTTAACCAGGATGGTCTCGATCTCCTGACCTTGTGATCCGCCTGTCTTGGCCTCCCAAAGTGCTGGGATTACAGGCTTGAGCCACCGCGCCCGGCCCCCAAATTCATGTTTGAGCCTTAAGTTCATCTATGCTTGTAGCAAGCCAGTTACATATCACCAGGTTTTCACTTAGTTAGAACAATAAATTTACTTATCTTCTCTTTTGAATAAACTTATTTAGGTAGAAAGAGAGTATCTGAGAGAGCATGAATAAAGAGCATGAGAAAAGTTGGAATATCTTAGCAAGGCAATGACATCATAAGACTGGCAGCATGGTAGAGAAAACAGAGGAAGAAAGAAGAAGAGAGGCACAGGAAGGGGAGAAACAAAACACAGAAAGGGTGAGCATCACATGAAAAATAATGAGAACTTTAAGGAAAATATGGGAAGAAGGTTTGACTCTAAAGCTATTAAGGGAATATAATTAACAGGGAAAAATATAGCATTTGAAATATAAGCAGAAACCAACAGGGAGAACGCAAGGCTGATATATAGGTTTCAAGCTTGTAATTCGATATTAATTGTTATTAGTCGATGAAATAAGATTATAAGGAAGAAAAATTAGAGGTTAGGAAGCAGGGATGGAGAAGAGATCATGAACTTAGTTTCACACCTTATGAATTTGAAATAATCATGGGATATCCAAATGAAAGTTCCACGAGACAGTTGGTTATGCAGGTCTGAGCTATGGAATAAAATTAGGAGATGTCAGAGATAAAATTTTTTTGTTTCCTTTTTTATTATACTTTATATTCTAATTTTAACTACTATCTGTATACAGAAATTAGTTAAGAATTTAACAGTAGACAAAATAAATCAAAAGTAATACTGAAGGTTGGAGTGGAAAAAAATAAGAAAGTATATCTGAGAACATTAACATGTGAGATACACATAAAGTAAGAACAGCTTGAAAGTAAACCTAAAATCTGTCTTCAGTAACGGGATTTAAAATAGAAATAATTATAAACAAAAAATAAACAAAAGGTGTAAGTTAGGCTATTTAAAAGAAGAGAGAAGAGAGATTCTAAGATAAGGGAAGAGTCAGCAATATCAAGTAATGCAGATGGGTCAAATCTTCCATTGAATTTAGGAAGTCATTGGTGACTACTGGTATGAGGCATCTCAGACAAATAGTAAAGGTGGAAGAAAGATTGCACTAGAGAGTAGAACTACATTAATAATTCACTCAATGGGTCATTGAGTTTGAAGTTGATTTCAAACTTTTGAATCTAATTCTTTATAGAATCAAGGTCCCCTAGAAACTTGGTCATTTCCTATATGAAACTTTCAAAGAAGATATTTATATTCCCCATGAGAATAATACTAACGATACAGGATAAGGGGTCACATTGAATGTCTCAGGAATTGTGGCTGATTTTTTCTATGAGAAAGCATAAGTACCTCTAACATAGTGAATGACTTCCAAAACATTCATATTTAAAATTCATTTGACAACCAAGATATATCGTAACATTTATAAGAATGTCTTTGGTATGACCAACACCAAAGCAAATACAAAAACAAAAATCCTTAAAGACATACTCTGTGTGAATGTTATAAGTTATCCAAAAATCTTGTTTCTATTTTGTCCCTTGTTACATTTTCACCCTATGACTTGCTGAGAAGCTGCAGGAGAGAGAATTTCCTGATGAGTTGTCTAACAGCTTATTCTTTCCTCCTGCTATGTCCTCAACATGTATGTTCAATATTAAATTGCACTGCAGCAGAGATGAGAGAGAGAGAGAGAGAGAGAGTGTGTGTGTGTGTGTGTGTGTGTGTGTGTGTGCGCTTTAAGCAAAAGACAGAGGCTTGAGCGACTTAGTAGTAGCTACAAATATAAATTACTGACAAGCAATTAACATATACTTTGGTTAAAAACCAAATGTTTCCTTAGCTACAATCATAATCACTATTTTACAGTGAAAATTGTCATATTTATGATACCTTGACATTAAGATATTCAGTAAGCATATTGATGTTTAAATTCCATGTTTAAATGCAAGTATTTATAAATCAATCATCCCACAAATCACCTTTTCTTAAGTTTGAAGTGTAAATGTGTGAATTTAAGATTTTAGATTGACCAAAGTACTTACTTTCTTCCACATACCTCAGTTTAAAATTTGTAAAAAGTATTAAACCACACGATAGAAAAGTGATAAAAGCAAAGATGTGATTCAGCAAGTTTCTTAATGTTTGAAACCAGATGGAAGGTCATAATTATTTAAAGCAGAATACAAAAAAATCACATTGCAAATGACAAAATTGGGTGAGTATGGATAACATATACTATCAAATTGACTCTGGAGAAAATATGACAAACTTAATAGATAAGGGTAGCATGAAAATCAAGAAAGAGTAGTGGTGTCAGTTAAAATATTAAATAAAGGTATAGGTAAATTAGAGGGATCCTTCCCCAAGTTCTGAGCAATTTTCCCCTAAGCTTTCTACTTCCCCATAACTAAGAGATTATTTTCTGAAGAAATTGTCAGAGAGCCACCAGACTTTAAGTCAAAGAAAGTAAGGTCAACTCTTTGCTTGAAAACAGGAATGTCCACCTGCTGACAAGCTCTGCTCACACACAGATTTCCAAAGAGCATTTCAGTGCCCAGCTACTAGTGACACTTACAGCTATCTAATAAAAATCCAGACACACATATTTTTTTAAATGTGTATATATTTACATACATATACACCTATATATATGTTAAAATATGTATATGTATTTCCCTCATCTTTTAGAAACATAGCAAAAGTACTTGTCTCAACTTCCCAATAGTTAAGCTTGGCCATGTGACTAAGTTCTGGAAAAAGGCAAGTGAGAAGTCTCATATGCCACATCCCATACTATCTTTATTCATGAAACCTTCTTTGCAGGATGCTTATTTTTTTCCCCCCAAAAAAAGTTGTTTGGGGTAACAAATCCTCAGGGCAAGCTTGGAAGCCATGTGTTGCAGATCATATTGAGACCCATAAACAAAAATAATAACAATAACAACAACCAAAATACTCAAAATACTCCTAGACCAATTCTATTTCAATCCTAACACAGCATCTGAACCGCCTCTCATGTTTACTAATGACCTCTATTTTTGAAACCGGTAACTATTTATCAGTTCCTGTCTTTCTGGAATCATTAATGGTATTTGATACAATTGATCCTTATAAGCTTTCAAGGGCCCAGAGCTCTTCTTTTCTTAAAATAAAGGAAATATGAGGTAACACTCATCAATATCAACTAATCCAGATAGGTTAAATCTTCCACTGAATTTAACAAGTCATTGGTGACAACTGGCACAGGACATCTCAGAAAAAATAGTAAAGGTGGAAGCACGATTGTGGTACAGAGAGTGGAACCGCATTAATAATTCACTTAATGGGTCACTGAGTTTGAAGTTGAATTCAAACTTGTGAACCTAATCCTTTATAGAATCACGGTCCCTTAGAAATCTTGACCTCTTCTTTTCTTAAAATTTAAGATCCAGAGATCTTTTCTTTTCTTAAAATTTATATCCAGCCCAACTTCTCCTCTGAGCTCTAAACTTGCAGGGTTATCTAATTTGTATGCATTATACTCATCTCAAACATAACATGTTTAAAAATGAAATCTTAATTTGCCTTTCTAAGCTCATATTAGTCTTCCCATCTCAGTAACAATTCTAAAAATCTTGAAGTCATCCAATCTCTCTCTTTACTTCATATCTCACATTTAAGCCATCTGAATACATTATGTTGATTCTATCTTTAAAATGTATTCAGAATGAAAACCACTTCAGATCACCTCACTGCTAATACCTTAGGCTGAGCCACCATTTCTTTGGGCCTAAATTATTGCTTTGGCCCCTTATTTTCTCATTTCTGCCCTCATCTACCTATTGACTATTTCCACAGAGCAGGTAGAGTAGCATCTTTACAATGTGCATTAGGAAGACTTCTGATTTCATTAAGAAGCCCCCCCTTGTTACAACACAAAAACCCTGTACACAACATAATTAATGAGCATAGAATGACCCTGAGAAGTAGAAAGAAGAAGGTGGACTGTCTAGAGACCCAAAGGCCAACAACAACATGGCACTGAGCCCTCTGGGTTTCCTTATTCTGGCCCATAATCTGGGACAGGGCTCCAACATGGAATGGCAAACAGACGCAGGCCCAAAAAGCTCCAAGAAAAATATCTTTACTCTAAACAAAGGACCAGGAAAAGGGTGGCCTAAAAACCGACAAAGTTTTGGGCAATACTTGCCTACTCCAGCCAAATACCAAGGGGAAAAATTGCCCCATCTCTACCCCACTGGTGGCTTCAGCAATGTCAAGTAGGGAGCTGATTTTTCACAAATGACAACCTTGCTTCTAAGAAAGCAGGTAGCTGCCACTAAATTCACCTGCTCAGGGAGTTGTGATGAATGGTTTTATGTGCTAACTTGACTGGGCGAGCAATAAGATACCCAAATACTTGGTTAAACATTATTCTGGGTGTGTCCGTAAAGGTGTTTGTGAATGACATTAACATTTGAATTGTTAAACCCAGTAAAGCAGATTGACAACCCAAGTGTGGAAGGACTTTATCTAAACCACTGAAAGTCCAAACAGAACAAAAGTTGCTCTCCCAACCTGTCTTCAAACTGGGACATGAGTCTCTTACCATCAGACTTGAACTCAGACTGGATCAATACCATCAGTTTTCCTGGATCTCCAGCTTGCTGACTGCAGACCTAGGGACTTCTTATCTATCTATCTACAGATAGACAGACAAATAAGTAACCTATTTATCATCTATCTAATTTTCTATTCATTCTGTGTCTCTAGAGAACCCTGGCAAATACAGTAATATAGCCAGGTTGCGCACTAGCAGGATGGGATCTTATATCTCATTCACTACCAGAAAGAAGGAGGATGTACTGAGTCCCCCAGTCCCAACTTCTACCCATATCATGCTGTTAGCACAGTCCTCCACCTGGACCACCAAGTGAACTAGGTGACCCTTTATTCCTACCCACTACCAAGCTGACTTAATTAAGGAGGCAATATGAGGATGACCTTGTCAATTGTAGGTTTCGCTCCACTACTCCACATCACCACCACCACTCAATGTCAGTGGGCTCAGTGGAACTGAACCTTCATCCCCATCTGGGCATCAATGAGACTGAAAACTGTGTTGCAAGTCTAGGCTAGTTAGCACTGCACTTTATGCCTGCCCTTGGTGTCAGGGATATTGAGTAGCTGAGCCTCCACTACCATTCTGCAGCAAAAAAGCATTGCAAGTCGACTCTCTAAAATTGCAGCAAAACTCTAAAATTGTAGTCACCAGGGAGCATAAAATGCAACAAGACTATTTTAACAACCAGTTAAAAAGCAGCACTCAACATTTCTAAGAAAAGCCTAAGTCAAGGAACACATTTATACACATCATGATTTACGTTTATATAAACTTACTAAAGAGAGGACTTTGTCAAGGATCACTGTATAATGTTAGCAACATTGTGTATCTCTGTTGACCCTGGGATACAAGAGGGAAGTTGATTGTATACATCCACCCAGAGGCAATGAGGCAGTATAAGTCTGGGTCTTAAAACCACTGAAAGGAGGACTGCCACTCTGAAAACTCATGGAATTTAGTGGCCAGCATTTTTGAAGATATAGAAAAATTTAATGATTGTCATGATCTGTGGAATGTCTCAAAAAAAAAAAATTAAAGATACAGGTTCAGCAAAGTAAGCTGAAAAAGGCATTAATTAATAATAGAAAAAAATGGGAAAAAAATCACAATCTATTTTTGCATATTGCAGTAAAGTAGCCATAATTTATTTATATATATATACACATATATATGTGTGTATATCTGTGTGTGTGTGTGTGTGTATATATATATATATATGTATATATCTGTGCTTAGAACTTGGGGTGGGATAAAAAAACGTGCTGATGGTATAAAATAACCAAACGTTAAGTAGTATAATAGGAAGAAACAATATCTTGAATCAGTAAATCAAAAGATAACATCATAAGCATGTTATTTAAAAATATATGAATACATAAAATAAGAAACATCACAAAAAAAGGTTTAACAAAGTTGTATATGAAAACTTGACTAAAGGGGCAGAAACATGTTCTTTTTTTTCATTGTACTCACAATTTAATGTTCTTTTTATAAAAACAATGCACAGCTATTTCTTTGATTAAAATAATCATGAATTCTAAGAAACTGCTTTGAGATATATATATATATTTCCTTTAAGATACAGATATATAGCTATATATCTATATCTATATAGCTATATATATCTGTCTATATCTATATAGCTATATATATCTATATCTATATATAAGATATAAGATATATATATAAGACATCTATATATAAGATATATATACATAGCTATATATCTATATCTTAAAGGAAATATAAATTTACCTCGAAATGGCAACTATTTACTAAACATGCATTTTATTTCATAAACACACAGCAATGCTCTTTGCTTGGGCATTTTCTCAATTACACAACATCTTCCATTCAAGTTACCATCTCCTAGAAAGTTATTTGAGAAAACCTTATTTCTCACAATGAAACCTTATTATCTGAAGCTCAGTTGACTATTATTCTATCCTTAACCCTGGTTTACAAATACAAAATAAGAATTCATATAATGTATGCTATTCAAAACTCAGTATATCCTGAGTGGAAATTTTTCAATAAACTTTGTAAAGATGCATGAAATGTTTGCTGTCATTTTTTGAAAAATATTAGCACACCAATGTAACTATAGCTAATGTTCCAAAATGGAGTATTTTATTTCATGCTTACCATATCAGATGGAATGTAAGGTTAACAAACTTTCAACACCTCTTAAATGAAAGGATTCATGCACACACCTTCAGAAGTAAAATTAACCACAGTGGTGAAATCTGTACCTACGTGGTAGAGGTTAAATGGATGGCATATTTAAAATCACCATTCATAGCTCCTGGCACACAGTATACACTAAATATTTTTTCTTCTATCATTTATAAGATACATTCAACAACACATCAAAGAAAGTAGGAAAAGAAACATTCAAACCAAACTCTTGCATTCATTCTTAGATTGCTTTTTTAAAATATAGTCAAACATTAGTAATAACATATTTAGTAAAAAGAGTTCTGAATTGTAAAATTCAAGAATTGTTTTAGTTCAAATTTTTGACATAACATAAAATTGAAAATCAAAATTTGAGTACTTCACTTTCTGGCAAATTGCTTTATTTTCTCATAATCCACCTTATAGCTAGGGATATCCTTAGTGCTTTCATATTGTACATTTTAACTTACAAATCATACACATTCTTTATAATGATATTTTCTCCCATCTTTTCTTGAAATTCAGAAAAAGAAGTATATGTGTGTCTCATTGAAAATTCTCTACACTTCTCAGTTTCATGTTTTTCTAACTTAATTGTCCACTTTTCCTTGTCCCTATTTGATCTTCACTCATCTTAGTATAAACACTCACTTACTTTTTAAAAATTCCTACCACCTGTCTCTTCCACAACCAGTCCTTATATTAAGCAATTAAATAAAAATGACCAAGTCGCCACCAGGAAAAGATAAATGTCCATTCTCAAAACTATTACTTCAGTTGGCTTTAAGAAAGTAGGATGGACAGTAGGGAGATATCTTTTCTAGCAATTCTGCAAATCAATACCACCATTCTCTGCAAAGCAGACAGGAGGAAATTGATTGTTTCATTGCAGTGTTTCATATTAGAAAACCAAAACATCATTTCAGCTTTCCCATACTCTATGGAAACTAATATTCAGAGCAAATATGTATTCTTTCATTAAATATTTATAGAGTACTTACTAAATTCTGGACACTGAGCTAGTTAGTGGAATTACTAAAATACAATGTGCAAAGCCTCAAATGAAATATGCTTTTTCATTTAATTAAGAGAGCAAGACTATGAGATAGAAAATACCTGAGCTTTCCAGGTGATGCAACTATAGCTTATCAATATTAAATTACTTACTCTATTCTATGCAGAATAAGGGTTGAAACAAGGATTTAACTTGACCTCTGATGCCTTGACCTCTGACACCAGTGCTTTTGCTTTTAAGAATTATACCTAAATAATTATGTTGATGTCAACGATAATGATAAGTATCAATCTCTATTTACTGAAATATACCTTGGTTTCAGGTTCTGTGTTTGTATAGTTTATGTATGTGAATTATATCCTTTTATCACACTTTACAGACAGAAACCAAGGCTCAGGTAAGTTAAACAACTTGATCCTTGCTGGTAAGGGAGTGGAATAGAATTAAAGCTCAATTCCATCTGGTTCTGTATTCTTATTTTACTGTCAATTCTCTATAGCAACAGTTATTGAAACTAGAAGACCCACCTCACAGCCTCTCTCTTACATACACACACTCGATTTCATTCTCCCTGCTTAGATCACAGACTCTCTCTTTCTACATTATCTGTCTATCTATCTATCTATCTATCTATCCATCCATCATCTAGGTATCTATATCCATATATTAACCTTCCTATTATCTGTATGTATGCCTGTCTCAGTCTCCCTTTCTATTTCTCTCAGACTTTCTATCTTTATATCCCTTTCCCTATCTCTTAACTTTTTTGTTTGTTTCATTTTGTTTATTATTTGTCTTTCTGGCAATCTATTTCTGTCTTTCTTGACCCTGTGTTTTCCCTGCCTGTCACTCTGCTTCTACCTTTCTCTCTCTCTGACCCTATCTCCACTTCTCTTTCTGTTCTTTTCTAACTGTATATCTCAGTTTCTCTTTCTGTTCTCTTTCTCTTTTTCTTATCTTTGACTGTCTCTAACTTTCATTATATTTTTCCTTCTGAGTCTCTCGTTTTCTTTGTGTGACTATCCCTGTATCTCTCTTTGAGTTTGTATCTCTGTGAATATCTCTCTGTGACTTATCTGTGTCTGTCTCTGTCTCTCAGACAGAGATGTAAGGTTCTAAAGTAGTAAAATCCTCTCTTCCAGTTTTAACGATCCTTCTCTGGATTCCAGTGGTGTGCTGCAAAGTTGAAGAAATAAGTCCCTTAAATGATAAAGCAAAAAGAAAAGTCACTGTCCTTGGATAAACAATTTGCATTTCCATAAGGATTCAGTGATGCAGAATCAGAAAAGGCTCATTCTGACACCTCCATGAAAACAACAGGGAGAGCATTCATTAGCTGGGCTTCCTTTTGAATGATGCGCTTCATCGCACACACCGCTGTCCTCCCCCGGTCAGGAAACAGTGCTTAATTCTATCGGAAACTCGCCCTTTCACTAGGCATGAGAATGAATGACTTTTCAAAGTAATGAGAACTACACATCTGCCATGGCCTGAGAATGCTTACACTCTAAAAGCCATACAGAAAGTTACACCTCCTATCAATTTCTTATCCATCAAGGAGCACAATAAACAAGCTTTGAACTTTTCCATTTACCAACTTGAAGGAAAGAAATGCTTCATTTTCTTTAGTTTCTTGAAATAATGACTGCTTTTGTCTCTTACACTTATAGCTTCAATAGCCATGATCTGATATTTAGGGGTGAGTGCAACCTTTAAACAACTTATGATGTAAAAGAATTTGTCCATTACAGTGCTCAGAAACTTTTACTCTTTAGGTGGAAATTATTTTGTTGCTGTTATTGTTGATACATACACACACACACACACATACACACACACACGATCATCTTAGGAAGTAATTGATACAAGATTAAAACAATTATTTGTATTTTAAATTATATAGCAATTTACAGTTTTCTTATTCATTTTCCTGGCTTCATTTACAAGTTGTATATTTTAAATGTGGACACTGAGGAATAAATGTTTAGGGGGTGTGCTGAGGACCTCAAGGAAAATAATTATTGTCCTTGGGCCAGAATATGATGTTTCTATGCTCCTTATATTAATAAATAGCATACACATGTGATGTGTGTGGGGGGTGGGGCAGGGTGTGTGTGTCCATCTTACTCAATGTGACTGACTTTTAGGCTGAGACTAAGTCACAGTGTCCATCTTACTCAATGTGAATGACTTTTAGGCTGAGACTAAGTCACATTTGTCTGCATATTCTTCCAAGTCTCTCACTTCAGTTTATATATCACAGTTGGAAATTGTACTTTAAGGTCAAGCTAGTCACTCTCACATTCAAAATTGCCTCCCACTCTGCCCCTGCCACCCGTACATGTAACAAACTAACATGTGCATTTGGAATTTCTGGGTGTATTCTCAGTTCTTGTCACCGTTTCAACCTAAGTGCTTCCAGTATTCAATTTAAATAAATGTTACAGTTTCTGAGTGATTTACACCACTGGAATTTGTATAGCGACTCTATCAAGAGAAAATAATCTGGGCATAAATTATTCACATTAGCTTTTTTTTTTTTCCTCACTTGAAATTGACTATGAGCACTAATGAGTTGCCACACTTCCTTCCAATACCCTTGGATGCAACTCGGTGATATTTGAGTCTGAAACTAATAAATGAAGCCCCCCAGGTCACTGTTAGTTTTGAATCCACATTCTGTCATACTATAGTGTTAACAACAACAACAACAACAAAATCTCATTACAAAAGAAAATGTATCAAACCTCAAACAAAGTTTTGGTGGAGAGTAACAAAAATAGTTTTTGGATGCCATCCCTGACAAGTAAAACTATCTTTTCAATTTTATAACTGTATAGTCTTATTTTGCATGTGAAAACCACAGATACATAGAATGACAAAATTGCTCTAGTTCACAAGTGATCCCGATACTAAGAACTCTTTTAAAAAATGGTAGAATACAAACAAAATGACTATGATGAAAACCCACTCTTAAAATAGAGTCCGAAGTAAAATTAAACTTTTAGATAATAAACATGATCAATTTATGAAGTGGTGTGGTATCTGTGTTTAGATTATTATTTCTGCTAACTTTTCTATGGGTTGAGATCCTCAGTGAAACTTAAAATCACATATTTATCCCATCGTTAGGGATACAATAAAATGTAAATGTATAAGGGAGGCTTCTGTGTTAGGAAAAAGTTGATATAACAGCTGGTTTATGAAAACCTATTGTTTTACACCATTTAAGTAGAAAAAAATTCCTATAGTCTGAAATTGCATCTGCACATTTACAGAAAGGGAGAGTACACTTACCTACTCAATAAAGTGGTCACATTTAGGGAATTACTTTATAATTTTTGGTTTTACATTTTACTATTATTGAGAAGGCTCATAATTTGTCTAGGGAGTAAAAGTCCTCGTGATAAAGTGATAACACAAAGGAATCATTAATTCCTCAACATGTATTTGCTTGACATACATTTTGTGATCAAATAATAATAGTGATTTCCTTTGATAAAAAATAATAATTACCTTTTGCCTTTAATTTCAAACATAAGCTCTGAAACAAATACTGCAGAATTTTTGCAAGTGGCATAAAAAACAATTTATGTCTGCTTAGCTGCTGTTAAAGTTGTATGATAAAAAGATACAACACATACTATGCAAAATTTAAACGTGAACAAATTAAGAGCAAAGTTGTAATGGACATTTATCTTTCACTGAGGTTTTTTGCTAAAGTATAGTTATTAGTGTTTTTTAAAAATTTATTTATAGTTCAGATACTTATCAAATATTATCAGTGGGTATAGTATATTTTTTAAAATGTCCTAGAGAATGAACTATTTAAATATTTTTTGTGAATAATATTCAAAACTTCATGCCATAATTTTCCAGAGAAGTTGCTGACACTTGGGTAGCACAAACTCTGACCTGTTCAGGTCCCTTAATGATTATATTTAAGGGTAATTTGGGGGGCAAAGTTGTAGGGATTCACGTTTCTTGCTCAGCACATAATTGCAACAGCTGAGGGGTTAGGAGGTTGCCACTCAGTGGAATTGGGCACCCATTAAATAGCACTTTTATTTCATAGGAGAATGAGTCCACAGTCAAGGGGATCAAGTTGCTGAAACTTGAAGACACACATATGCAGATACATTCACTCACTCACACTTAGCCACAACTTAAGCAAACTAAAGAAACTAATAGTCAAGCCAATTTTCTGTGAAAACAAACAGTTCACATGAGCATATACACAAAAGCTTCATACTTGCCGTGCAAACGACAGCAAGCATTTTATGGTCAAAACATGCCTCTTTTACAGATTGTTTCTCTAACGTTAAGCAACATAATAACTTAAGTATTTGGTTACTAGATTTGACAGTTGGTTCTTTTGTGAAAGCAAATGAGTATGACTTGGAGTTAACCTTACAGGAGGCCATGGTATTATACTCTAGTTAACAATGGCTTTCTGCATACGTGCTACAAGTCCATCAAATCGATGGCCGTCTGTGCGTACTAGAGACCCGGAGTACCAACAGACTGAACAAGAAACTTGTTATTCAGGGCCCACCTTCTCTACAGCTACCAAAGTATATTTTTTAAAGTAAAGGCCACATCACAAAGTGAGAAAGGTGTTCGTACTATCTAGCATTAATTCTGTATTAGAAGGAAAAAGTCGACCTAGATTCAAATTCTAAATGGTTAATGCTCCCAGATACTTACAAAAGAGGTAGATATTCTAATAAACTAAAACATCTGTAGTAAAAATATCAGTATACTCACAAAAAATATAAAAAATACTGTTCATTGTGATGCAGAATTAGCTACTTTAACTCAACTACCAACTATAACCTCCAGCAACAACCACTCATAAAACAGCAATATTTGCACACACACAAAATGTCAATTCTGATGCCATTTTTCTATATTTTGTCAGGTTGAAGGAAGTGGGAAAAGTGGCTGAGGACTAAAAATTCTTTCAAATAACAAACCAGAGTTATAATTCAAAAGCTTCTGTCTTTGTAAAGATTACATTGTCATCTAAACAAAATTACAATACCAGACAGTAATCAGGAAGAATAAAAGGACAGGCAGTTGTGTTCACTCTTCCAGCAAATAATCACTTACACATCATTACTACTCTATTCTTTCAACAAGCATGACAGAAAGTAGCATCATGACAGAAATCATTGTACTGAAAGAATATCTTAACTTTCTCTGTAGTTCACTGCTGCCTTAAATTTGAAAAACATAAGAGAAGGGCCGGGGAAGAACTTACTTGCAGTTTAAAGTTTCATCTTTAGTCCACGTAAGATTATGCAGCAAGTTTTCTTGCCAAGGCTGCCTCTTGCACATCCCTTTAAAAAGAACCAATGCTCATAATCTAATTCCAAGACGATTCATTCACATGTTCCACCTCGTGTTTCTGTGAGGCATTGATATCCACTCTCATATCATCAAGAAAATGTTACTAGACATTTTTTTAAAAAAGCAAAACACTTCAACATGTTAACTCAGAAAGCATACCATCATTCTCCACGTTCTGAGATGTATGCCCCCTGCCTTAGTTATTACAAGCAACTAACTCTAAGCTGCTCGCAGGAATCTGTCTGCCCTCTATCTGTCGCTATTAGCTCAGCACGTTGATTTCACTGGCACTGAAGCAACAGCAATTAGCTATCTTGCTTCTCGCAGCACATACAGGAGACAGCTGAGTGCGCTAAACCACGCACTGACTGGTGAGCTCTTTGCACCAATTAGTAGCAGGTGCTACAGCCCAAAAGACAAATTGATGTCCACTGATCATCAGTACTGGCTGCTTTATTGTACTGTGTTCGTCAGCCTGTCTGATGATTCTCTATTCTGTTTTGTGTGGTTGTTTTTACTGTTTTTTACTTTGGTGCTAAGAAGTTTAGCAGCTTACATTCAATAACAATATCGTTGACAAGACAAAATAATCTCTTAAGCGTCTTTCTCTCTCCCTCTCTCTTTCTCTCTCTCTCTCTCTTTCAATCTACCCTCTTATATCAAGCCCTCCACACCTTTGGGGCATAAAAACAAAACAAAACAAAAATTTCACAACTTCACACATTCTATAGGAGCCAAAAGTACCCTTTAGATTTTTACAAACACATGTGGCTGGTACTATATAAGGGTAACATGAAGAAATATATTATAAAAATTTATAGCATATTTCTTAAACATTGTAATATATGAAATCTCCAAAACAAAGTTTTACAGATGGACAGGTAAACTAGTAAAATACAATTATGTCATAGAAATCAGAGAAACATTTCTTAAGGAATCTATCTTGCATAGTATTTATTTCAATTTCATATTAAATTTCACCCATGTATTCACCTGAGCGTATGAGAAGGAAGGATCTAGAAACGAGCAATTTAAGAAGATATTTTAGTAGTGATTGTGACAGAGCAAATAGACTGAGGCTGGTTGAAAATAACAGGTGAAGAGTATCACAGACAAAAAAAATCCCCCAGAACACGTTTTCTTAATGAACCATGTGGATTATTTACTAGGATGCTACATTAACTCTATTTAAGAAGAAAAATCACACCATCCCTACAGATACGTTGCAATATTTAAACACAAACATTTGCAGAAAATAACATCTCATTTAAAACAAAATGGACTTATATTGCAGGCTCAGTTTTCCAGAGGGAGGGAAAAATCTTTAAGAAATAAATCAGATAATTATAGATGAATACCTCGAGCCTCAAGTTGAACCTATTTGTTTTTATTTTATGTAACACTGAAACAAACTAAATTACTTGCTTCCTTAAAACCACAGATCAGTGGGAGTCAATGAGGACTTGCAATAAGTGAACACATACAGTTGTTATAGTTGATATTTTTAGAGTTTAAAATTGATGTGTTAATAAAAACTTTATTGATACATGTTTAAACAACGCATATTTTGCATGAGAAGATTTATTTGGTCATTTCACTAAATGTTTCACGTATGGAACAATCCATATATTGATATTTGTTAAACAGAACAGCTGGTATTATAAGATTGCTTCAGTAACCATAATAATTATTAAGTGTAGTTATTTTTACTAATGACTATTCAGCCTCATTCCTGGAAATGTTCAATTATAACTTTGATGACACATCAGAAATATAGCTAGAAAACAGAAAATATCCCTTCCTCATCGTCTCTGAGCAATTAAGTTATTATTAACTGAACGCTTGTCAATGACAACAGCTGATTTTCATTTTTCAAAACTAAATTACAATATCTAGTTTTCAGAAAAACATATTTAATGAAATGTGAAAAATGCAATATTTACGGCAAGATGAATAAAGGTTAAGTTTTAACCAGTTTGAAAACACAGTAAGCAAAATGGAGTCACTGAAATATTTGCTACTAGAGATGATAATTTCTTTGAAAAAAAAAATTGTGTAATATTCTCGCCCCTACCCTGCATTGTAAAGTCCGCTTGAATCCTACTCTAAATATGACATTTAACTGCCTCTTTTCTCTTAAAATATATCATGAACATTCACTTCTACAAACACATATAGGTTTAAATTATCATTGATGTTTCATTGTATGTATATGTGTATATTTTCTTTAACAAAATACCTATTTTTTGACAGATAGTTTCTAATTTTAATATATTTGTAAAATCCTGGTTTAAGATGCTTAACTTTCTGAACTTCCATTTTACCACCTTTAATCAAGGTCCTGGGTTAAGGTGCCTGGGGAGGAGTGGGCTGAAGCGCCATGTAGTTAGCTTGTGAACCTTTGTGCTCTGGCTTAGGGGTGTGTCTGAGGAAGAAGCACCTTTTTTTTCCTTTCCACAAAGGCAACACCACGCTGTCTACTATTGATTTGTCTAAAGATGCTTTCTCTAAAATTCACAGAAGTGCATGTGACTAGACACACTGCTTATACAGAGTGGTAGGTTACATGACAGAGGAAATGTAAACTGACTACCACAAAGTCTGATACACAACAGTTGCTCTTTAAATCATAACTGTCAATCATAGATACAAGAAATTAGGTTTAGTTTACTTTAAGGTGGAAAGAGTTGTATTAGGTGCTTTAGAAAGATTTTCAACATTGGAAACATTAACATTTAAAACATTTAAACATTGATGATTAGAATTTTATTTAAAAAATTTTAAAAGTCACATAATACAGTTTAAAAAGGAATCATTAAATCTATCGACAATAGAAAAATGGATATATATCTTTCATTACATAACGTTAAGGATAGTTATCTAGCTCTTTAAGTACTAATTATGAAACATATTAAAAAGTGGCAATAAATAAGTTGTCAAATTTTTAAAGTTGAAGACAAATAGTATACATTTCCTGTTAATAACTGCATTCAAATATGTCCATATTCATAAATACTGGCAATGCAATGATGAATATAAATTGGTGATTATTGCAGAGACCATACTGAATCTTTCCCTTATGTCTGTTTTCATGGATTTTTGTTTCTTAAATTCCTTTTTAGCACCACCTTCTTGTCATTCGCCTCCCCTTCCAAAACTAAAAAAAAGATTGAATATGTTTAACAGATATTTGTTTGTTCATGTTGGTGCACAAATATATATTCTATGTGTTATTCTACATTTTCATCTGATTGTATCAGAATTTTGTATTTTTCATTAAAAAATGTAGTTTTTACATTCCACAAAGCAATGATATAGAAACACATAATGCTCTACTATATGCCAAAAATTAGCTGCATCCTACACACAGCTGTGAAGATTACCACAAACATTTGTGTTCATGCCAGTTCATCTGTGCACTGGTGTTTAATGAACAATAAAAAGCAAATATCTAGTCAAAGATACAAACTTTCTTTTTCTGTGTTTAATTTTTTTGGAATTTTGACTTGTTTTAACTATATATATATATATATATATATTTTCAGAGTTTGCTAGAGTGCAAAGCTAATTCTCTCACCAGCAAGAGAATTAAAATACTGTTTATGCCATTGGCTTACTCTGGCAAATTTATATATTAACTAAATGTAATATTTCTTATAGGCATTTGACTTCAGTGTTTTGGTAGGGAACATTTCAAAGTATCAGGTTAAATACAGCAAACCAATACTAACTCATATTATTCTCAAATATATGTCTTTGAGAAAGGAAGACATAAAAGGATTTTGTCTATCCTTCCAGGATGAGGGCTGAGTCCTTGAATCAATAGGAACTGCAAAGTAAAGAGAGGTAGAGAAGGCATTTTTTAAAACCCAGATTAAAGCTTTACTGAGGGAAAGCTTCTGCAGTATTATCAAAATAGCCTTGCTCATTACAAGCAGTGTCTCACTAGGTTGCCTGGGATCAAGTCATTCTAGAGCACTTATCGTCAGCAGTCATTTAGAGTTGAGATTCAAAGCTGTTGGGTATGATCACAATAAGACCTTAACCAGGGACTTGGCAACTGGAGAGTCATCTGTATTTACACCATAAGTCTTTGTCATGATTTCATGTTGTATAGCTTTATTTTTTATTCTGACACCCTTTTATTGTCAGAATTCAAGGTAGACATAGTAAATTTAGTTTCTTGCCAGCAGTATCTACTTTCACTTTTTCTTTTTGACCCTAGTACTTACCTGTTTTAGTGACAATTTGAGGGACAAGGAACAGTATAATCTTTATTTAATACTTGTCTCTGCTGAGATTCCAACAGGCAGGCTATTATTTGAGAAAAGCAATTTGGGATATAATACAGTAGCTTAAGGGCAATGCTCCAAGAAATAACTAATTTCATAAAATTATAGTTGTATAATAAACATACAATGTGATTTAGTAAAATATGTAAAGATGTTGAACTGTTCACATCATCTTTTAAAATATAATTCTTAAAGAGTATTAAATTTAGCGCAAGAAACTTATTTATATGCATTTCTGTTGGGCTTTCAAATAGGGACTATTTTTATGCTTGAGTGAGATTATATTATAAAGTCAAATTATTTGAATATTTCATATAATCTAAAATTATTTGAAACCTGGAAAATAAAACTAAAGAGAAGTACAGATAATATTTGTAAAATACTTTTTTTAATTAACATATTTACTGTTTAAAACTATTTTATACTTGGGGATATTTCTGGTATTTTCCAAAGGAGAAAAATTTAGACTTTACAAAACAGAAAAAAAAAACTACATACACTACCTTTTCACAATTCCAGTTCTTATATGCTGGATGTATTAGTATTGTATTGTTGTATAACAAATTATCCCAATTTTAGTAGCTTGAAGCAACACACATTATCTCAAACAGTGCGAGTGAGAGGTCCAAGTCAGGGTCTTACAGGCTCTAATCAAGGTATTGGCTGCTCTGAATTCTCTTCTCGAGGCTCAGCTGGGGAAGAATTCAGGTTGTTTGGGAAAAAAATCATTTGGCATGACTACATGACTGAAGGCTGTGGCTTGATTTTTTTTTTTTTTTTTTTTTTTTCTGAGATGGAGTCTTGCTCTGTCACCCAGGCTCGTGTGCAGTGGCGCCATCTCGGCTCATTAATTGCAAACTTTTCCTCCCGGGTTGGAGCAATTCTCCTGCCTCAGCCTGAGTAGCTAGGATTACAGGCGCCCGCCAGCTCACCTGGCTTTCTTTTTTTTTTTTAGAGACGGGGTTTCACCATGCTGGCCAGGATGGTCTCCAACTCCTCACCTCGTGATCCGCCCGCCTCAGACTCTCAAAATTCTGGGATTACAGGCGTGAGCCGCGGCGCCCGGACTGAGGCACCACGCCAGGCTTAAGGACTCTTGGCTGAAACTTGCTTCAGGCATTAGCGACTCCCCTTAGTTCCTTCTGCCACATGACCTCTTCATAAGCAGTTTACAACATGATTGTTTGCTTTTTCAAGGCCCACCAGGAGAAGCTATGTATACTAGCAAGATAAAACCTTGTATCTGTATTGCAATGTAATCACAGGACTGATACTCTATCGCCTTTGCCTTAGTCTATTGGTTATAAGGAAGTTATGATTTCCTCCCGCACTCAAAGGGAGAGGATTATACAAGACATAATGCTAGTGGCCCAGATAATGGGACCACCGTAGAATACTGTCTACTATGCTGAATTAATTCCTGAAGTATTTAGCATATATTCAGTTAGACAGCAAATTATATCTAAATGTGTACAAATATTAATTTAGTAAAGTTGTTAAAGATTCTGAACAAACATACTTTCAACAGGTTTAAAAATATTATAGAACATTTTATATGTAAAATTATACATAATTGTATCAGAGAAAAAAATAATATGAGTAGCATCAAATTACAAGCACTTTGATCACTTAGTTGACATATTTGAAACTAGAGCAGTTGAGAAAAATATTTCCAAAAATAAACCAAAATAAATGTTAAAAGAATCTCAGTATAACCTTAAGCTACCTGCAACAGAGGTACACCACATATTGTAGGATAGTGGCTACTATAAATTGTACTTTTTATATAACTTGCTAGGAACTTGGAAACTTTTTTTTTTCTCTTCAGTGAGTAAAAGAAAATGTCAAGCCAGACTTATGTTGTCTGTCTTTAATAGAAAATTCCAGAGAAGATTACCAAGTTAGCCTCTTAGATTTCTTGAGTCTAAAACTATTACTACATACAAGGTTTACTTATTTATATATATTTAGGAATATATAATTTGATAATATTTATATATAAATATGGATAAAGTATGCATGTACCTATATATTAGTATAAAAATTCACATGTAAACAAACACAAACTATTTAATAGGTAATGATTAGATTATTTGGGTCATGTAAAGCTTTCATTATTAGACTTTAAATTATAGAATGAGTATAGATTTAAAATTATCTTCATCAGTTTTCTACATTGACAGCTTATGGAAAAATTATCAGCATATTTTGCTGACCTTAAAATGGCCTCAGTCATTTCTAATTACAACATTAAAATTTTAAAATCTATATAAATTTTATAGTTCTTTGGCGTTCCCAGTTTCAACAAATATTAGCCGAATACTTTCTATACCAGACACAACCTTAGATGCATTTATCTAAATATTATCTTTAGATAAAATGAGACAAATTCCCTATGTTTGCTGCAACCGAGACTGATACTATATCAATTTTTATATTTATAATGGTTTCTCTTTAACTCAGTAATCACTATTTTAGACTACTTCAAGGAACAAATTTTGAAGCAAATTTTTTAAAATAATTTATTCTGTCATCCTTTGTCTTTTTCATTCTCCAAAAGCAGTCTTACACAAGAGTGTTGAGGGAAAACTGGCATTTATGCAAAAACAGAGCACACATGTGTCAGGCATTCCCAAACCAATCTCCCATAGAGAGGGAATACAGAGTCCGAATTACTGCTGAGCCCAGAAAGCTGCTGCTTTGCATGGCAGAGTAGATTGAAAACAGCGAAGACGTGTTGAGTAGATGCAGTCATTTTATTCACTTGCACTCTATCAAGTAAGTCAATAACCCAGGCAGTCTCATCTGTTAGCTCCTATTGCCACCTTTTAGAGTCACCACCAAAACCTGGATCCTAAAGAATAATAGACAGCTGATTTATTTCTTGGCAATTATTCAGCTAGTTCCAAAATGTATAAAGTTTTTTTCCTTCAAATCCATGTTCTGCTGCAATGAAGGAATTTGTAACAGCTTCATAGCTTCATTTAAAGGAGTTTCACAATTTCCATAGCAACAGATAACCATGTCACATATTTTGGAACAAGTTCAAGTTCTACTCCAGACTCAAAATGATATGACAGGATAATTCTGCAGTTAATGGAAACAGGTAGAAATATAGAATCAGGGATACCTTCCAAGACACATTATATCTTTAACTAAACTCAAGTTCATTTTTAGGCTGATTTAGCTCTAGAGAGAATTTAAGTGACTGGGAAAAGAAAAAAAAAAAAAACAAAAAACAGATTGTATTAAGAAGCTACCCTAATGCTGACAACCTGAGGAACAGTATTTTTCGTCCTGATCTTGACAATAAAATCTGACCTGTGGCCATAGTAAGAGAGGATAAATTACAATGAGGGATATACTCTTTGCAAATTTTTAAGGTCTGAACATTATTTGTAAATTACTTAACCATAGGGTATCTTTCTCTATCATGTTAGGAAAGCTGTTAGATTCTAAAATTGCCATTGATTTATACAATCTTAATCCAGTATCAACATTCTCTGTCAGTAATATCTTTTTAGATTTTGGGTTTACTTAAATTTATAGGTTAAATAAAGGAAATATAAAACTCAATCTATTAAGATCACCGATTTCCTTTGTAATTCCCACACAATTCTGACAGTATCAATGAAACTTAGTTCTGGGGAAGTTCAAAAAAGACATTCTGGCAAAAAATGAAACTGTGTAAATGCTGCAATCCTTAGCATTTTTATGTTAAATGCCAACATAGTAAGAAATTACAAGTTTGGCAAATTTATTTCAATAAAATTATAATGAGAATCCAGTTTCCTGTATAGAGGAACGCTTATTACACACTATGTATACATTGTATTATTATCTCATTTTCAGAAACCTCATCTTGTCTCAATCCATGGAAACACTATCTGAAATGCTGCTTGTTTATTTATTCAGTATTGAATGCCAATAACGTGCCAGGCAAAGCTGTAGGAATTGGTAACACAGTAATAAGACAGGCATGAACAAAGCATGTAAAAGAGCGGGTATTTCTCAGAATAAATCTGGATCATTGAAAGAGACAAAGAATAAAAAAATACTTTGTTGGACAAGGAAGTTGACTATATTGTCAGTTTGCTCAAGCCAGAATTTTCCCACTTTAATACTTTTGAGTAATTGGAACAAATGTGGATAATTTTTCAGTCGCCTTTGATATTAGAATGTGTTACACTAAACATTAGTAGGTGTAAGACTTGAAAGTACATTTTGAAGGTAACAACTTAAATATTCAGAGCAGATACTTCTCTCAGTTTCAATTTGATCAAACATTTAATATACTTTCTTCTGAAAAGCGATACTGTTGTTGAATGTTTCTCAAGGTGTGCTTTTAAATACCCTCAAGATGCTACCCCCAAAAATGAATACTCAGGATACTGTAGTCAATTTTCAATAATAAATAATAAACAGAGTACCAGATCATCTTCATCGTCACCCTTGCGGCCTCTTATAATAAGTGGGTCTGTGTGCAATGTTCAGGCGTAAGTTTCGGATTCTCATTCTTATCTCAGAAGTATTGTTTTTATTTTTTTTTTATTTTTCACCTCTTAAACCAAAGAACAATTCCACCTGCTATTACAGCGTGCTATGTGACCTAGGATTGTCTTTATTACAGGAGTAGAATGCCTGGAATATCCTGGCCTAGGCTTCTATTAGACTTCTATTAAGGAGTGAATGCCTCTTGCAATATTATGTCTTCCTAGTTTGCCTACTAATGTACCAAATATGGATATTGTACATCTTTCTAGACATAACATCAACCAATTCCCTCCTCTGAATGATAAAAAAAACACAGATTTCATGATTCATATAATAAAATATATCACAAGAAATAATATACTTTAATACCTTGATGGTGCCCCAAATCTTTTGCATTGATTCTAACATTTTCACTCTGTATTTCATTCTAAAACAAGTGTCAGCCCCTAGAGGGTGTAATGAATGAATGTGTTCTCCTAAACTGTATTAACAAAGGACCTTATTTGAAAATATGATGAGAGCCAATTTTATTTTTCTATTGATAGAAAAAAAGAATTGTAATAATAAAACTAAAATTTAAATTTCCAACTTAGCTGAATTCTGAATCAAATATGTTTTTCTTTTCAAAACACAGGCTAATTTTTGAGAAAATAGGTTTGATTAAAGTAAGCTATGGATGATATTCTACCTTAAGAATTCTTTTAAACATAAGGATAATATAAAAATAGTATTATTCTTAGTAATATTATGACTTCGGAGAATAAGTCAACAAGGAGTAGAAGAGCCAAAAGGATCTGTAGAAATTCGTAAGTGGAGTAATCCATTATGCATCTATAGTTGTGAGTTTGAAGACTACAACATTTTTACTCATAGTTATTTCATACTTTTTAACAAGTAGAGTTTCAAAAATACATTGGGACTACTCAATATTACGTATATATATGTAAATATATATATGACAAGTGCAACATCGTCTTGACAAGATAAACCAATGTGACCATTTTCTTTAATGATTTGCTTCTAATAACGTGTTCACAAAAGCAAATAAAATATTTTTCTTGAGAAAAATTTATGGAGCATTAAAAACACATATAAATTCTCCAGGGCCCAAGCACTGATGGAGTATTTGATATAGTTAATTTCATGGAAAATTCTAGTTTTGAGATCTTTGACCTGCTCCATTCTCTTTTAAGTGTCGTTAGGCTGTAAAGTTTTATGAAATAGTACAACCAGCACTAACTCAGTTATAGCTAAATAATTTATTTTATTTTATTTTTAATTTTTGAGATGAATTTGTGCTCTGTCGCCAGGCTGGAGTGCGGTGGCAAGATCTCGGCTCACTGCAACCTCCGCCTCCCGGGTTCAAGCGATTCCCCTGCCTCAGCCTCCTGATTAGCTGGGACTACAGGCATGTGCTACCATGCCCCACAATTTTTTTTGTATTTTAGTAGAGACGGGGTTTCACCATGTTGACCAGGATGGTCTCAATATCCTGACCTCATGATCCACCCGCCTTGGCCTCCCAAAGAGCTGGGATTACAGGTGTGAGCCACCACGCCTGGCCAGTTATAGTTAAATAATTAATATTTTAATAATCTATTTGTGCTCTTAGAATCATCTCAGTAAATGTACCTAAACTGAATAATTATGAGTTTAACAACATGAATGCAGTCAGTTATTCTCAAAATGGCTGTTTTAAAACTCTTCCAAAGTTTATTTTTCATGTTTTAATACTTCATCTTAAATCTTGTCTCTTTTATAAATGTACATCAATAAATTATAATTTCTAAGGAAGCTTAACTGTAAGTCCTTCTCCAAAGAATAAGTGCATCTCTATAATTCTTAATTAATCAACATATTAAGCTAAGTAATAAAGTAACAGAAATGATGAAAATATTATGATAAAATCAGTTGTGAAACATTTTTATAAAACAATGCCAAGTATCAAGAAGAATAAGTTTCTATTTCAGATATTCAACAATTTCCCCAATACCAGCTTAAAAAAACAAAAAGTAAACAAACAAAATTGTTGGTTCCTTCCAGTTGCCACATTCCTCTTCCTTCTTTTTTTTTTTTTTTTTTTTTTTGAGACAGAGTCTTACTCTGTCCCCCAGGCTGGAGAGCAATGGCATGATCTCGGTCTCAGCCTCCCAAGTAGCTGAGATTACAGATGTGCGCCACCACAACCAGCTAATTTTTTTTTTTTTTTTTTAGACGGGGTTTCCCTCTATTGCCAGACTGGATGGAGTACAGTGGTGCGATCTCAACTTGCTGCAACTTCTGCCTCCCGGGTTCAAGTGGTTTTCCTGCCTCAGCCTCCCAAGTAGCTGGGACTACAGGCTCCTGCCACCATGCCCAGGTAATGTTTATATTTTTAGTAGAGCCAGGGTTTCACCATTTAGCCAAGATGGTCTCGATCTCTTGACCTCATGATCTGCCTGCCTTGGCTTCCCAAAGTGCTGGGCTGGGATAACAGGTGTGAGCCACCATGCCCAGCCTTTTAAAAATGTTATTATTTTTAGTAATGATGGGGTTTCACCATATTGGCCAGGCTGGTCTCGAACTCCAAACCTCAGGTGTTCCTCCCATCTCAGCCTCCCAAAATGCTTCCTCTCATTTAAATAGCAAACTCTTAGATATCAAACTTCTTTCAAGAAGACTGTCGTCACTTTGCACTTACTGTTTTGACACTTAAGTGTGGATTCTAACACCTACCTAAAACATTTCACTGTCATGGATGCTTCAATTTCCAATCTTCCCTTTCTTTGCCTTTGCCTTTTCAAAACTTTTCAGAACCTCCAACAACCTAGAGTTTATTTTCCTGGATTGCCAAACACCATGCTCTCCTGTTTTCTCCTATGCCTGTGGCTCTTCCTTCTTAGTTTCTTTTAGTGGTTCCCCTTTTCTATCTTTTCTCAAATTTTCAAAACATTTAGATTTTGTCCTAGGCACTTTTCTCAATTCATTCAACCTTGTCTTTCTCCCTAGACTTTTATGCACTCAGATAACTGAGGTTTCCCATGGAGCAGATGACAGCCAGGTTTTCTCCTCCAGCCAGATCTCTGTTCTCACATGCCATCTGCTTAGTAGATGTCTTCATGTAGTTATACCAGAAACTCAAAACAAATTTGCAATTCCCTCGAAACCTTCCACTATTCACTACAGTGTACTTGTGGTCTAGCATTCTCCCTCTCTGCAAAAGATACCCCCATCTATGCAATTGTTTGAGTCAAAAATCTGAGAGCAGCTCTTATTTTGTGTGTCCAGCAGGGTGGGGATCACTTTTATTCCTAATATTCTCTTATCTCATTTCCAATCAAACGCACGCCAGTACTGTTAATCATACCTTATAAACATTTCTCAACTCTATTTCTTATTTATTCTCCATCCTCCATGTATCACAATCATTGCTCTTCAAGACTACAGCAATCGTCTCTTAACCCTTCTTTTCTACTACTGCCTCCCTTCAATCTATTCTGCATGTCATTATCAGAATGACATGTGAAAAAGATTTCTGATTAAGTCACATCTCATTTAGAATCTATTATCGTTTTCTGAAATTTGTTTAATGTCCACAGTTCTTTACATAATTTCAACATCTAGTTTTATCTGGCCTCATACTTCTTTTCAAAATTTATTTCATTCCACTCTCCTATTGTCTACCTACATTTTAGTAATTCTGAACACTATTTAATAAAGCATGTCACAATCACTCCAGACTTATGTCCTGTTCATATGCTAATATTTCTGCTGAAAAAAAGTGATTTTCATTCCCAGTCTACCTTCCATACACATATTATGCCAGCTAATTCATAGATATTCCTGAAATCTCAAATATCACAAGCTCCTGAAAAATTAAACTTTATATTATAAGCAAATTTATGTGTCAGCATAACATTGTGTAATTTGTCCTGTATTCCTCCATTTGTTTTACAGTGTTGATCTTCTTAACAGGACCATACATTTAATGACATCAGAGACTAGGTTTCCCTTGCACTATATTCTGGAATCTGGCATAATGATTGGTAGAGAGCAAATAATGGATACATACATGTTTATTTAAATTCGTTTAAAAAATAGTTTCACTTGTTAAGAAAGTATAGAAATGTCAACACAGAGAAAAATGAAACATGCATCTAACAGGTAAAAATTAAGAAAAAGGTATGGCAAAAATATTTGTGTATGATTTCTATTTAGTCTTTATAATAACCCTTCAATGTTGTCATTACATCCCATTTTACAGAACAGAAAGCTGAGTTCAGAGAAGCCAAATATCTTGCAATTCCTTGTAGCTAATAAGTAAATGACAAGCCCTTATTGTAACAAATAGAGTCTCTTCTGATCTGGTCACCTCTTTCCTTCATCAGAATAAGGTCTTTCTGTTGTTCCCTTTATATCCTATATATCAGCTATAAGACATAATTACAGTTCCACATTTACCCATTAATGCCTGAGGTTGCAATTTTTTGAATTTTTGGCGTTGATCTTGAGCAGTAGGATATAATTCCCACATGCTTAGCCTTCCGATAATGGAACACTAGGCATAAGTAGCTAAATATATTTGTGCTTCTGAGTCTTTCCTCTTGTTTCCATCTGATGTGAGGCTATTTTCTTTCTTGACCTTCATACCAACTCCCAGACATTGGAAATTTTGTTTATTCCTTTGAATCTTACACATTTCAGTTGATAGTGTCTTTGTCACAAAATTGTAGTCAAATGTCCCTCGTCTGCACCAGTAGCACCAAGGCTCACCTTTATTCTAACACACCTCACTACAGTTGACCCTTGGACAATAAGGATTTGGACTGTGCAGGTCCACTTATATGTTGATTTTTGTTTAATAAATATATTGAGCTTTTTGGATATTTGTCACAAGTTGAAAAAACTCACAAACTGTGCTACCTAAAATATTGAAAACAATAAGAAAAAAAGTATGACATGAATACATAAAATATATGTAGCTACTAGTCTATTTTATTATTTACTACCATGACATGTACATATATCTATTATAAAAACTTAAAATTTGTCAAAATTTGGGCACACAAAGACCGTATATGGCACCATTCACAGTTAAGAGAAATGTAAACACATGTAAAAATGTAGTATTTTAACTGCATAACATTTACTGCATTGTATACTGTTCTACAGTAATAATTTCATAGCCCCCTCCTGTTGCTATTGCAGTGAGCCCAAGTGCTGGGAGTATTCTCTTAAAACACGATGTGAGGTGGATCATCTCTGCATCAGCAGTTCATCTCTCCAGTAAATTGCATATCACAGTAAAAAGTAATATCTTCAGGTTCTCATGTGTTTTTGTCATGTTTAATGCAGTACCCAGACCGTGAATAACACCATGGGATCCATACAAAGTGGCACTAGTGATGCCGAAAGTACTTCCAGGCAGCAAAGTCATGCCATTACAAGAAAAGGTGGAATGCTTAATATGCACTATATAGATTGAGGTCTGCAGCTGAGGTGGACCATCATTTCAGACAAATGATTCATCTTGCAAACAGACAATAAACACAGTACTCTACTCTAAACATATTTCTTTCTCCCTTATTTTCTTAACAACATTTTCTTTTCTCTAGCTTGCTTTATTAAGAAAATACACTCTATAATACATATAGCATGCAAAGCATTTGTGTTAATTGACTGCTATTTTATCAGTATGTCTTCTAATCAACAGTAGGCTATTAGTAATTAAGTTTTGGGAGAGTCAAAAGTTATGTGCAGATTTTTGACAGTGTAGGTGTTGCCACCTCTAACCCCTGTGTTGTTAAGAGTCAACTGGACATAGCAAATATTTACATGTCTCCTCCATAAATTATAAGCTCCTAGAGATCAGAGACTATGTAATACTCAACATTTTATTCCAGATACCTATGAAGGTACCTGACATATTGGAGATGTTTTTTATATATTTAAGCTCAGATTAAATGAGCTGAGAGCTCAGATCTCTCTCTTAAGAAGCTCACGAATTTTCAGTATATACAGAAAATTGGTAATGGATATAACTAAAATCTAGTAGATTATTTGCGAGTTTACAAATGCTGAGTGAGGAAGAAAGACACAATTACAAAGTTAGAAGCATTTCAAGGCACTTTATTAGTTATTTAGGAAACAACTATTTTATAGCACAAGAAAGCTAACATAAATCACAATGTCAAACCAGCCATGCTTCTTGCCATGATGGCTTTTCCAAGGGAAAATGAGAAACTAAGATATTTTTCATGCCCTTTGATTTGTGTGGGCAGAAAAATAAAGCAGGCAGGCGGGGCAGTGTTTCAGCACAATCATCTGTTCATTTTCAGGAGAATAAACAAAAGACAAAGGAATTCACTTTTATTAGTTCCAAAATTAATGGTAAATAAATTTGAATGTTTCACAACAGAGTAGACTTTAGCAGACCTGCTGTAGGCCCAATGCTATAAAAATGAATTGAATTCTAAATATGCAACTGTGGTCCACAAATATTTTTTATATAGTTACAGGATGGATTCTTAAGTAATGATGTCCCTATCCAAATCACTATCTAATGGTATGAAACACAGTTCTGAGCTATATTGACCCTACAGGTCCCTCCTCTTACTTCATGAACTGCAGTGCCCATTCAGGAAAAACTTAAATATTTACTTTTATCTTAAGAAAGATAAGTGTACCCTTTCATATATTTTTGAATAAATTGTAGGATGTTTTGTATTTAATTGAAAGGTAGGCAACCTAAACCTTAGTTATAATTTATGCCAGTCTTTCAACCAGGACCAAGTTTTGTTGTGGTTTACTCATTAAAATAATATTTGATGCACAACAAATAATATTTAATGTAAGATTATATATGTAAAATACATTAAGAGAGATTTTCAGTAAAATCAGTCTTAGAATGTATTGTCATACTTTCTTTGTCCAAATGTGCATGTTACACTACATTGAACAAGTCTTAGAAGCTATAATAATAGCATAACTGTCTTGCATAGAAAACTTGCCATGAATCTTTAAAAATAAATGTATGTTACTTTAAGAATGAGGAAATTAGAAAGCTGAAACTGGATCCTTTCCTTACTCCTCATACGAAGATTAATTCAAGATGGATTAGAGACTTAAATGTTAGACCTAATACCATAAAAACCCTAGAAGAAAATCTAGGTAGTACCATTCAGGACATAGGCATGGGCAAGGACTTCATGTCTAAAACACCAAAAGCAACGGCAGCAAAAGCCAAAATTGACAAATGGGATCTAATTAAACTAAAGAGCTTCTGCACAGCAAAAGAAACTACCATCAGAGTGAACAGGCAACCTACAGAATGGGAGAAAATTTTTGCAATCTACTCATCTGACAAAGGGCTAATATCCAGAATCTACAAAGAACTCAAACAAATATACAAGAAAAAAACAAACAACCCCATCAAAAAGTGGGCAAAGGATATGAACAGACATTTCTCAAAAGAAGACATTCATACAGCCAACAGACACATGAAAAAATGCTCATCATCACTGGCCATCAGAGAAATGCAAATCAAAACCACAATGAGATACCATCTCACACCTGTTAGAATGGCCATCATTAAAAAATCAGGAAACAACAGGTGTTGGAGAGGATGTGGAGAAATAGGAACACTTTTACACTGTTGGTGGGATTGTAAACTAGTTCAACCATTATGGAAAACAGTATGGCGATTCCTCAAGGATCTAGAACTAGATGTACCATATGACCCAGCCATCCCACTACTGGGTATATACCCAAAGGATTATAAATTATTCTACTACAAAGACACATGCACACGTATGTTTATTGCGGCACTATTCACAATAGCAAAGACTTGGAATCAACCCACATGTCCATCTGTGACAGACTGGATTAAGAAAATGTGGCACATATACACCATGGAATACTATGCAGCCATAAAAAAGGATGAGTTTGCGTCCTTTGTAGGGACATGGATGCAGCTGGAAACCATCATTCTTAGCAAACTATCACAAGAAGAGAAAACCAAACACCGTATGTTCTCACCCATAGGTGGGAACTGAACAATGAGATCACTTGGACTCGGGAAGGGGAACATCACACACTGGGGCTTATCATGGGGAAGAGGGGAGGGGGAGGGATTGCATTGGGGAGTTATACCTGATATAAATGATGAATTGATGGGTGCTGACGAGTTGATGGGTGCAGCACACCAACATGGCACAAGTATACATATGTAACAAACCTGCACGTTATGCACATGTACCCTAGAACTTAAAGTATAATAAAAAAAAATTAAAAAAAAAAAAAAAAAAAAAAAAGAATGAGGAAATTGAGGTTGAATTATTCTAAGTTAATTTTCTAGGATCACACAACTACTAAAAGGTAGAACAAGATAATCAATCAACCTGTCTCTAAAACCCACATTATTACCCATCTCTATCAATTGTTTCAAAATCATAGAAGCTGAAATGAATTACTGTTCATCAAAAAATGAAAGAGAAATCCTGTGACCTATCCCATCACCTCAACATTGCTGCCTGGATCTTTACCACTGAGATGATTCTACTAGTAAAATTATAAGTGAGATAGTTCTATGATAAGAAATTCACAATAATTTCAATCAAGTCATTTGCATTAAAATAATCTTATAAAGAATTGTACACTATATTTTGGGAGTGACTATGAGACCCATGTATATTATCAATACAATGTCTTCTCATAAAACATGTTCATTATTTCTTTTCATACATGTCAGTGCTAAATTTACTAAGAGAATTACAATATATGATGATATTAACACCTGAAAGTTATTTTCATTTTAATAGCTGTAGCTGTATCTTACTGATATTACAGTCCCCCTTATATTTACACATATGCTAAAAGCCTATATTTCATTCTGTCTTGAATCATAATTAATTACCTATGTGCCTAAATACCTCAGAGGACAGTATTAGGGGAGTGACAATGTTTAATTCTTATTTATATCCTCCTTGATCTTAGGATAAAGCTTAGTACTTAGTAACTACCCTAAAGTTTGGAGTATTAAAATCCACAATTCACATCTCATCTTTTTTTTCCTCTTCTCTGTCTATGTTGCTTTAAGACACTAATTTTTCAGATGATCTGTTATACAGCCAGAATAAATAGGGCACTAATTTTGCACACCAACATTGCACAAGTATACATATGTAACAAACCTGCACGTTCTGCACATGTACCCTAGAACTTAAAGTATAATAAAAAAAAAAAATCAAAAAAAAAAGAAAAAAAAAGAATAGAATATAAATTCTTTAATTTTTTTTATTTTTATTTATTTATCTTAGAGACAGGGTATCACTCTGTTGTGCAGACTGAAGTGCAGTGGGTGATCATAGTTCACTATAAACTTGAACTCCAGGGCTCAAGAAATTCTCCTGCCTTAGCTTCCCAAAGTGCTAGAATTACAGGCATGAGCCACTGTACCTGACCTAGAATATAAATTATTTCAGAACAGCATCTAGGGATAATTATGTACCTACAGTTAATATATAAATATTTGCTGAAGACTTGATTAGATATACCTCATTTTGGACATGCAGATCCCTTAATATTACATTTTAAACATTCATGGTAACTAATAGAATAAGGAAATACCAACTCTGTAAATATTATATATAAAAAATATTTAATTAATGTATATAATATCTCTTGCTCATATTTTGGGTCTTTAATTCACAATATTTGTTCATATTTAATCATTTTCAATTGGTTTACATTTTAAAAACTGAAATTACTTTTTCTGTTTTTAAAAATAATAGTTGACTTTCATTTTACATTATTTGTTTTAAAAAACAAAGCTTATGTTTTCTAATTTTCTCTAGTTTTTAAAACTTCTAGATATCACTAATGTCTATGATTTTGACATTTTTTCTTATTGATATCTTATTATCAAGGGTTAATGTCAATATTGCACTCATCAGGAAAGTGTATTAATAAAGATTCTTAAAAATATATTATTTTCACTAATGTTTCTTTGTAAGTTGTACTGTTAGTGTGGCATTCAATAGTATGTAATGAAAGGAGACTATCTCAGCCTATACATTATTAAAAAAATTACATCAAGTCATTACTCCAAAGACTGGTAATCACTTCTTTCTATTTTAAGTCTTGTACGTGCCTTCGGGAAGTGGTAAGTTCAACACATTTTGAAGTACTTGTGACTAGTTCATGTAGATCATGACTATATTATCTTCATTACTTCCTTCTCTGTGAAAAAAAAGTGTAGTAACATAATTATTCTAGAATGCTTTTTCTCTTTCTTGTAGTTTATTCTTTTGTAATAAAAATACATATCATTTAGCCTTATCACTAAAGCATTACTTGGTTAAAGTAGTATCCACTGCTGCCAAAATAAGTTCCTGGAAAAAAAATCAAGCAATGGTCAAGAAATCATTATCAAAGTCTATGACTATGCAATATATGTGAAAGTTTTGTTATCTTTCCCATAGAAACTATTCCAATAGTGACAAGGAAACTAATCACAGCAGGACAAGGAAACTTACCATACCCATCTGATGGAATGAGATGTGTAACAATCCACTGTAGATGTGTAACTACATTTGCTTTCAGTCTCTGTACCTCCTCATTTTGGTCTCCCTTTTTCCAATTGCTATGTTCTACATGAAATGATTCACTTATCAGGATAAAGAAAGTTTAGTTTTTTAGAGTACATTGACATTCCTTTTGCTGCCAACATCACTCAATATTGATGATCTCATTTAGTCTTGTAGGACGCAAGAATATGACATTCTTTTATTCTTTTCTTTGAATCTTTTCTTTCTAAGTCATTCTTAAAGTTGATAAAAATCATGTTGATCAAAGTTGGCCCTGCCTGGTTTAATCATATTTAAAAGCTTTCAAGATAATAAATAGATTTTAATTTCTGCATTATTGACTTTATAAGCTTTTCATTATAAGATTTTTAAAGGAAACTATCATTTATGTGAAATGTTGATTAAGTATCCTGATTTGTGATGTTCAACTTTGTTTTAGAGTTTCTATGAGCACCACAAAGCAATGGGTAGTTAAAGAAACTACAGTTTGTTAAATCTGACATCCACAGAGGATCAGTAATTTACAGAATTCTAAGACCTAGGAAAATCCACATTTGTGTTTAAAGCCATGTATTATCAATTATTACCCTCTTCCAGCCACCACCATTAATGAATTATATTAATTCCATGTATGGCAAAATTTACTCAAAATAAAGGAAAATCTTAAGAATTGTATGACTCTCAAAGAACTTTTAAAGGCATTTTGCTAATGTATCTTAGCTATTTGAAGAGAAATAGCTAAATAGTTGCATGGAAAATGAAACATGTAATACAAAATACATGTGATGAATACAGTACCTCTTTTTCCCCTTAATACTACTATCAATTCTTTGCACTTCTACTTACTAAGTCTTGATTATTTCCAGAAAAAAAAAATGACAATTAAATATAATGTAACTAGCCCATGCTTTCCAGTTGAGAAAATAAAATGACACATATGTCTTTTTCATGCTAATGCAACCTGTGCATAATAAAATCCATATCAGCATTTTTGTGTTCCATGTTTGTGTGTATATTTACAACACAGTTCTACACTATACATCCTAGCTAGTGTTAAATACCTAACTATAGTATTTTGAGCACAGCCTTATGTCAAACCTGGACCCAACTATGTACATTAGAACCTCAAGATGTTAGGTAGATTGGCAGTCCCATTGTTGTAGGGTCTAACATTTATACAATTTTCTAACTTTTTATAATAAAAATAAAAATAAAAATTTACAAATGTAAAATTAGCAGTCAAAGTGAATCTTCATTTAAAATAAGAAAACAAATCATGACAAGTTACATTTTTAATAGTTGGCACATACCATAAACATCACAATATATAGAAAAAATATTTTTTCAAAATAAATGACCACACATGACACAGATCTATAATACATATTTTTCTTATATTTTTGGTAGTATTAACTTTGACTGCCTCTTCACAAGACTGCAATTTTGTGATATTAATATTCCTAGTGAGAATGTAAAGGTAATCTGTTCTTCTGGCTACTATGAATTATCTTTTTGTTGTTGTTATCAATAGCTCAGAATTATACTTAGCTTCACAACTATAAATTGTGAGTATTGTCATTTTTGGTAGACTATCAAGTTTCATTTTGTAGGAACTCTGACATTTTGGAATAAAGTTTTTTTTTTGTTGTTCATTTGTTTTGCTATGGTGAGTAATCTTAAACATTCTTCTAATTATTAGTATTCATCAATTACTTTGCTACAGTTTCTCCCAGGGGTTTAGAAGGGCACAGGAAGTCAGGGCCATTGCTAACTAAAGCAAGTGAGACACTCATTTTAAAAACTTTTTTATGTTTTAATTTATAAGGATACATAATAGTTGTTTAGATTTATGAGGTTCATGTGATATTTTAATGCAAGCATAGAATGTGCAATAATCAATCAGGGTAATTGGGATATTCATCATCTAAAACATTTATTATTTCTTTGTGTTGGTAACATCTCAATTCTTCTCTGCTAGTTATTTTGAAATACACAATAAATTATTATCAACTACAATTGTCCTTCTGTGCCACTGCCCTATTCTTTTTAACTGTATTTCTATGCCTATTTGCCAAAGGCTTTATATTTCTCCCTCCCAGCCTCTGGTAACCACCGTTCTACTCTCTGCCTCTATGAGATCAAATTTTTTAGCACCCACATGTGAGTGAAGCCATGTGATATTTGTCTTCATGAGTCTCGCTTATTTCACTTAACATAATGTTTTCTAGTTCCATCATGCTAGTGCAAATGACAGGAGTTCATTATTTTTATGGGTTAATCATATTCTATTGTGTGTACACACTACAATTTATCTATTCATCTTTTGATGAAAACTTAGGTTGACTCTGCATGTTTGCTGTTTGTGAGTGGTGCTGTAATAAGAATAGGGGTGCAAGTATCTTTTCAATATACTGATTTCCTATTTCCTTTCTTTGGATATATACCAAGCATCTGGATTGCTGGATCACATGGTCATTCTATTTTTTGTTTTTTGAGGAACCTCCATACTCTTTTCCATAGCAGCAGTACTACTTTACATTCCTGCGAACAGCGTACAAATATTCCCCTTCCTTTACATCATTGCCAGCATCCATTGTTATTTGTCTTTTTGTTAAAAGTCGTTTAATTGAGATGAGAAAATATCTTATAAATAAGATAAAAAGCATTTTAATATAATATATTTATTTATTTTATTTTTTAGATGTATTCTTGCTATGTTGCCCAGGCTAGATTGCAGTCATAAAATCTTGGCTCACTACAACTGCCTCCTCCAGGGTTCAAGCAATTCTCCTGCCTCAGGCTCCCAAATAGGGTGTGTGCCACGATGTCCAGCTAATTTTTGAGTTTTTCGTAGAGACAGAGTTTCACCATGTTGGCCAGGCTGGTCTCAAACTCCTGACCTCAAGTGATCTGTCCACCTCAGCCTCCTAAAGTGCTGGGATTACAGTTGTGAGCCTGTAATGCGTTAATATATTTTTAAAAACACAAGCATAAACACACACACACACACACACATATACATTTCATTTTCACTTTGCTCAGGCTCCAGTATGGTCTTGCATGGCACTGCATGACAGTAAACCCCTCCTCAACTTCAACTTGGGTAGCTTTATGTTAAGCTTCCCTCCTGAGAGATAACATTACCGTTATTATTATACATCAAGAAAGACTTATATTTGTTATGTAATGGTAAAAACTTGTAACACTGGTAACATTCTAACACTGTTCTGAGCAATTCATAGTTGTTTCACACTTACTCCACACTACAACCCTGTGAAATAAGCATTTATGTACATATTTTCATGTTAAATCAAATGAAGCATAGAGGGTCCTGAGTAATCATAAGCAGGAAGTATCAGACTTGAATCTCATTTCCTCTGATCCTAAAGTCAGAGCTATTAATGGCTATATTGTATCGCTGTCTAATAATTATGTATCTTGTCAGTGAAGAATACACCAAGGGATAACAAATCTAGTACCCATTGGTGCTATTCTAGTTCATTTTTCTGCAATGAAGACTTATTCCAGCATGTAATTTTAAAATTACAAAAAAGAATGGAAATCATTTATGACTCAAAAAAAAGATTAAAAAAATTGTTGTTGAGATCATACAGCCCAAGAAATAATACTTGATTTAGATTTTTGTAAAAAGCTTCTTTGAACAGTACATGTAATTTTTCTTTCCTGCATTCCCAAGATTATAACAGAAAAGACAAACGAATTTATTGTAAATGTTTATAAACTCACAACTTGTCAAGCATATTATCAAGCCCTGGCATTTTCCTGCTATCAAAGCATATTAGCACTATCTCTTTATCGTTCCAAAGTTTCCGAGGCAAACTTCACATCTTCTGTCTGAATGCCAGTGGAAGTTTCCACAGGAGTGCTCTCATAAAACTCAAGAGATTTTCTTTCCTTTCCTTAGCTCTCTCAGTATCCGTATAAATTCACCATATGTTTATGGATTCCAAAGTACTGCCACAGGATTTAAACTTGTGTATAATAAATACATGTATTGAAGCCCACTATTACAGGGATCATTAAATTTTATAATTTATATAATGAGCAGGATGCCAGAAGTAAAAGTCCCTGTTCGACCCAAGTTACTGTCAGTTTCCACAACTCATCAGAGAAGAGAAAAGAATAACTGTGGAAAAGACGTCAGGCATCTTAGATGGCTACTCTGGTTAGACTGAGGCTTTTTCCCACCTGCTACCTTGAAGAAAGAGCACAGAACAATCAGGATGCATGAGTAGGCAGGAGGCGCTCTCCAGCCTTTGCTGTCATTTCTGTTCTAAAGAACAAGTTCCCAGAGGCCTCTACTATGTGATATTTGTCAACCGATTATTCGTGTAGTGGGAAGAAACGGGAGGCAAAAACATAGCAGATGCTGTTCTGCCTCATTCCCCTGACCTGGTAAAAATGACAGAGCATGCCCCAGTAACCTGGATTTGTTCTTGTTTGTTTCCATGGAAGACAAATGATAGATCTTTATTTAACCCAAAAGCTCAGAGAAAATGCACAGGGAGAAAATACATAGATGGCAATAATACCACCACTTTTACCCTCAAGATGGGAAAATGTTGTGTTATTTTATCTTTCTTTATTACAAAAATAAATAAATAAACAAATAAAAAGTCTACTTATGCAATTTAAATGTTCTTCATTTTGGATAGGTTTCTAAACCCCGTCATCTTGACTAATTAGCAAGTAATATGTTCCTTTTTCATGCTAGGATGTGTACTTAATTAGTGATGTTATTAACATGATCCATAGTGCCCTTAAACATATAAAACATCAGGAAGTAGCATATTCTCAATAATATATTCATTATGCATAAAGCCTCTAATATTGAGTGATTCCTTGAATATGTAAGTCCATTATGCCATTAATTTAAAATTTTTCAGTCAGTATTCCAAACTTTCAGATAAAAATTTTAATTCCATTGTAGAATGAAACATTGCCTTATGCCTTCAGATAGACTTAGTAGTTAGTACTTCTTTCTATATACTATAAGTTATTGTTTGATATCTTTATGCCTTACACTGTAGATACCTTGTCTTTTTTATATTTACACCACAGGAACTTAATAAAACACCTAATTTTCTTATGAGGGAGACAATAAATGTTTGTTAATTGAAAAAAAATCCAATCAGTCTGTAGGTCTGATATCTGGAAATTTTCAATCAGTTATATTGCTTTGTGGAAATTATTCCTGACATAAAGATAGTTTAATAAAAGTATAGTTAATCATACCAAAGAAAATTATGTTCAAAATGGATTTAAAATGGTAGATGTGTGAGGAGAATATAAGATGGCAAGATACAACTGAAACCAAAAAAAAAAAAAAATGAAATGAGATTAGCACACCCAACAGAAATAATTTTATGAATCGATTAAAGCAATAGGTCATATTGTGGGGAATGTACACACATATATGTATGTGTGTGTATGTATGTGTGTGTGTATATATATATATATATATATATATATATATGGAATATGAGGGAAAAGGAGTTGGAAAATCTACTTTGACTTGTAATTAAAAGCAAAATTGCTGTGTTGTGGTAAAAGTTTCAGGTAATTTTCTGTTGTACCATACAAATAACCTGTAAGATTTTAAGCACGTGAAGACTCATTATTTTTACATCTACACTAAAAATATGAGGATGGGACATTAAAAGGTTCCCATTTCCTAAATTATCAAAGATGGGCTAATATATACCAGAAAAGGCAAATACAAAGAAATTGTATTACCAACTACTATTTCCTCCCTAGAAGGTATCACAAATTGTTCCTAACATACTTTTCTAGTGAACTTATATGCAGACTTAGAATTTGGGACATGGCACTTTGCACAACCACAAGCAGTCACCAGGAGTTGTCTATTGAGATGAGACATATTTGTTTTTCCTACCAAAAACACACTAAAACATCCTGGCTGAACTTCTGTGCATGCCAGGAACCTGATTCCAAGTGCACATATGGGAATACATGTGTTGCAGGGAATGGAGGCCAGGAAATGTCTTATGATAGCAGATGGCCAGATAGCCAGTTCACCTCTGGATGACAGTGGCTGCTCTAACAGGACAGTGATGTCAACACTAGCAATGTCATTGATATGTCTCAAGTGCTCTCTCAAAGAAATGCCACTCAGTATGAAATCTCCCCTGAGTCCACTAGCCAGAATACAAATATATATAATGGTTTCAAATGCTTGCTCAACTAATGCTCAAGTGAACACTTTATTTTTTATAAATTGTGAAACACACAGCAGATGGTAACATTCAACAATCCTAAACTGGGCAGCGTATGAACTAGTGACTACAAGATGATCCACTGAAAAAATCTTTTTATTAGCCTCCTGAGTCTTGGTCTTAAAAGTGTCTTCATTCTGCTCATTTTCAACATTGTACTTTTAAATTTTAATTATTTTCATCCAGTCTGCAAGATGGACAGTTAGAGAAAAAGAGATTTTCAGTACACAGTCTTCTAAATCAACTACATTTCATTCCTTTTTCTCTCCATTGAGAGCAGAGTCGTGATTTTCAACATAGAAGATCTGGCAGAAAACAACTGTATCTTATTAAATTGCCTGCTGGGCTTACTGAAACTTTTAAAATTCTTGTAGAGCTAATCACCACTTTCATTTAGCTGGCAAAGACAACAGATATTTAGTATATCTGCCGTGTTCCAACTTCTCTGAACATGATGCCCAAAAATGTATAAGAAAGCAAATTTTCAATATGGGTACTTTGGAATGGGGGTTTAAAAACTTTTTTCACAGGTGATGAAATAACTTTTTATGTGAATCAATTATACTTTCCCCACTAAAATTCTTTTGAAACATTATATACACACATATATGTAATCTTACATTATATACAAAGATATGCAGTCTTATACTATATACAAACATATATTTAAACAACTGAATAGCTTATTTGTAAGGCTTTCTTTTGCTCTTGGATATTTCATAAATGCTGTGGCTTATCAACTACCATTGGTACTGATGCCTTGAATTAATTATCAACTAGGTTACAGGGAAGCAGATGTTTTGGATATAATTTCAGTAAAATTTTCAGTATGCTCGAAGCATTAATATACCTTGGCTTGGACCCATACTACCCATTCATAGAGTGCAGGAGAGATCTACTACTACTACTACTACTACTACTACTACTACTAATAATAATAATAATACCAACAGAAAGACCATACTAGTAGAAGTAAATATCTTATGATTGCATCATTGATGCCTTGCACTGTTCTAAGGGCTCTATCTGAAAAATCTTAAGAAACCACCCCTACAATACTAGCAGCTAATACTACATTTATCCATGTCATTCATTGAATAGTTTGAAACTCCAAAAAGTTAAATTACTTGCCAAAGTTGAACATCTAGTAAATGGTACAGCCAGAAATTTAGTGAGCCCAAATTAAATTTTTGTGCTCAACTCCAAAGACATTGAGTACTCATTCTATGTTTCAAAATGTTGTCTGTGCACTTCCTCACTATGCTTCCACGTATCCATGTGTTTCCTAGTAGTCTAACTCAAAAAAGACAATACGGACCATTTGGGCAGTTGTAATTTATTCCTTTTGTTTTCATGCCATTATGAATAACCCCTGCTTTTATTCTCAAAAGCATGAAATGCGATTCTAAATGATATGCACTCTATACCTAAGACTTCAAGATGCGTTTTTGTTGTTGTGCACTGTCACATCAATGAATGGAGTACACCTATAAATATTATTCTGAATGTGGAGAAATCTCCCCATCTATTTGCAAGGGTATCTTTGTTCCTTTGCTCCTTTATTTGTAGTGCCTCATGGAAAGAGGCTTGCAGGAAGAGAGTTCTCCATTTCATTCAGATTATCCAATTCTATTATCTCAACACTGAAACATCAAAGTCTATTTTGCTTCTAAATTATAACAACACTTACTAAGATAGAAAAAATGTTAAAAGCAAACAGCAAGACATGCCATACATGTCAACACAGAGACAAAAAATATTCTATAATGATGAAAAAAGAACTCCAGCAAATAACTTGTCTGCTTTCCTCAACTTCTAGTACGTCACAAAATTAACAAGCAAGAACTTCATAATGGAACAGTTACCAACAAAATCAATACAATTATGCAATAAGAAACCTTTTTGCAAATAATTTGTTTACCTTAGCAAAGGGTAATCGTCCTTATGGAAAGTTAACTTACTCTTGGAAGAACTAGGTCGTTACTATGCATTTGTACCTGGTGCTTAATTGAATAAATTCTAATAAATATAATCATTCAGCACAAAACATCTATTTAACTTCCTGAAAATAGAGATTTAGATAAAAGATACATGTAATATAATTTTTTATTCCTGGTCTAATAAAAAATTTGGGTTAGCATTTTTTCATGTTCTTAATATTTTATTTTTTGTGATATTTATGGGAACATGGAATAAAATAATAAGGTTTTGGTGTGACAGTAAAAACTTATTTTCAACATTTGAAATAATTCATGCAAGTCAGATATTAAATACATTTAAAAAGACACATTACTGTATTGGTAATTAAAATAAGATATAGGATTAAATGATTTCTAAACAGTCACATTATTTTTTTTTCTATTTTACCAGTTTTGAATATTGCGATGTCTGCTAACTTGTGAGAATACATTTATAACTTATTCCAAGTGGGGATCTGTTCTACACACAACACAAATTTTCAGTGTTTGTGTGAACTATATACTGTAGCTTTGGGAAATACAATGACTAGTTAAGAAACAAATTGGCATTTGGTGAACACAATACCATAACCAAAAGCTAAATCACACAAGAGAAAAATTATCTTGAATTCCACATGCTAATGGGTATATTTTCATTTTCAGGTGTATTTTTAAATTTTTACAAAGATAAATTCAATTTAATATTGTTTAAATAGTATAGATATTTTACTACAAAAAAAAAACACACACACATTTATTACATGATCAATTGGCCAGAGTACTTCAATAGCCCATTAATAAATAAAAGACAAAGTATAAAGACTTTACTGGAGAGCCTCAAATTTAAGACAGACACATTGACTTATAATAGCTTAAGGAAAAAATAAAAGTAAAATAATAAATCATAACTAAACTAGTAACCTGATGCACAACTTAAAGGATAAATATTTGTATGTCTATTTTGGTATATTTTCCTTGGTATTTAAATACTTTGAATTCAGAAAATATAAACTTGTTTATAGTTTTCTTATTGCTTTTGAAGTATCTACATTTCTAAAGATTCTTTTATGTTCCAATTCTCTATTTTAATGCCAAGATGGGCTCATGAAAAACCTAGTTGCACAGCTGATGTCCCTGTCGACTGTTAACATAAAGAGACTGATTTGGAACAGGATGAGGAACCCCAGGAGAAGCCTTGGCAATGATATTCCATTCCTGACCATCTGAATCAGTCACAGCAGACTGATCAGACCTGAATTAACTCTCAGTACAAATAATCAATGGAATATATAAATTGAGAATATTTGAAAGTTTATACATGTCTATTTTAATTGCCAATTTTATTTAGATATATAAATATGTAGAGATTTTGTTGATATGTTTTAAGCAGCAAAATGAAAACACCAGATATAGTAAACAATTGCCTTTGCAATATAACTCTATTATGAAAGGTTAAGGTTACTTTCCTGCCATTCATCTGTTTCCATGCCCACGTGCATACCATACTGAAGATCTAGCATGCCATTTAGTCCTAATCCGGGCCAGTACATTTGTATGGAAATAAAAATTGTGTTTCCTGGTTATTGACTTCATTTCCCACAAAGATATGACTTTGGTCACCAGAGCAACCACACAAGATAATATGGATGGTTCAATTTGAAACTATTACCACTAATAGAAAAATGAGGACCCTTTTATTACTTGATAATTAGTACAATATGACAAAAACATTATCTCTGTTAACAGATAAAAATAGAGTTCCACTAGGAGTGTTATGAATGATGAGGTAAACAAATATCACAGAAGTGGTGACACTATAGGTCATTAAATATTGTAGATAAAAGAGAGCTCAAGAACTTCTAGAGTTTATGTAGCACTTTGCAAGTAAGGAAACAAAGACTTTTTTGCAGGGAAAAACTACCAGGTTTGTACAGCTAATAAGTGGCAGTTCTATATTCATGCAAGTAAAAGGGACTAAGAAAAAAGCAAAATATATTACTTATTTACTTTCTTACGATATACCAGGAATATCACATACGTTATCTCATTTAATTCCATCACATATGTTATCTCATTTGATTCACCTAACAACACCATGATGCATTTATCATTGGTCATGTGTTACTGTTGGGAAATATACTTTCAAAGAAAGTTCAGAACAGTTAAATTACTCTCTTATGATTGCATCATTATTAAGCTCTAGATATTACAAAGTATGATAATTTTATTTATTAACTTGTCTAGGCAATGCTGTCTCTTTGTTTAGTTAAACATTAGATGTTTCTGTGAAGGTATTTTTTAGATGTGAGTGACATTTATAATCAGTAAATTTGAGTAAATCAGATTACCCTCCACAAGGTGGGTGGATTACCCTCCATGACATGGATTCAAACAGTTGAAAGCCTAAGAACAAAGACTAATTTTCTTGAAGAGGGAGAAATTCTGCCTCAAAACTTTAACAATGAAATCTTGCTTGAATTTCCAACATGTTGGCTTGGACCATGGATTTCAGATTTAACTTTTGTCTGAATTTTCAGCAATACAGACCTGCCCTACAGATATTGGACTTGACAGCCCTCACAGTCATATAAGCCAGTTCCTAAAATCAGTCTCTCTCACTCTTGTTCTTGCTCTTGCTCTCCCTTGTTAGTCTCTCTATGTATTCTATTGGCTCTGTTGCTATGGAGAAACTTGGATAATACACAATGTTATAAAAAATTGTTGGCAGTCAATATATTGTGAGTACCAACTAATCAGAATGAATGTTAGTCTTAGTTCACGGGACCCTGGAAGGCTTCCTTGTATGTTAGGGTTTTCCTCTTCACCGTTTGATCGGTGGTAGATCCGGTGTTTTGGGAGATGGGGGAAATTGACTAATTATGAATAAGGACTAAAATATTTTAATATTTTTAGCAATCAATATGATCAAATTATTAGGCTCTTAGGCTCTAGAATGGGAGAAATCTGCTTTGGTTATGTTAATGATACTTATTGGACAAGTTACTGTAACTGCTTAGTCTTCATTTCTTCATCTACAAAATGGAGATGTTAATAACACTCACTAAGCATGTGAAGATTCATTATTTTTACATCTACACTAACAATATGAGGATGGGACATTAAAAGGTTCCCATTTCCTAAATTATCAAAGATGGACTAATTAATACATACCAGAAAAGGCAAATATAAAGAAATTGTATTACTAACTACTATTTCCTCCCTGTAAGGTATCACAAATTGTTCCAAACATACTTTTCTAGTGAACTTATATGCTGACATAGGTTATCTCATATGTTATCTCATTTGATTCACCTAACAATACCATGATGCATTTATCATTGGTCATGTGTGACTGTTGGGAAATATGCTTTCAAAAAAAGTTCAGAACAGTTAAATTACTCTCTCATGATTGCATCATTATTAAGCTGTTGATATTACAAAGTATGATAATTAATTTTGTTAAAATAACGTTATCATTTTAAATAATAAATAATTAAATAATAATTAATTAAATAATAAATAATTTTGTTCAAATAAAATGCTGGAATGGATATCCAGTGCTTAACATATTGACTACTAGCCATCAAATAGCAATAGTAAAATATATCTAATATTGTTGTTATTAACTTTTTTTTTTTTTTTTTTGAGAAGGAGTCTCACTCTGTTGCCCAGGCTGGAGTGCAGTGGCACAACCTTGGCTCACTGCAACCTCTGCCTCCTGAGTTCAAGCGATTCTGCTGGCTTAGCTTCCCAAGTAGCTGGTGCGCCACCACACCCAGCTAATTTTTTTATTTTTAGTAGAGACGGGGTTTTGCCATGTTAGTCAGGCTGGTCTTGAACTCCTGACCTCAGGTGCTTCACCCGCCTTGGCCTCCCAAAGTGCTGGGTTACATGTGTGAGTCACTGCGCCTGACTTATTACTAGAATTTAAACTCAGATCTATAATAATTCACAAAACTCATATTACAATATATATGATAGCTGTAAAAAACAGAAAAAGAGAAAGCAACAAGAAAAAAAGAGAAAGAAAGAAATAAGAGAGTGACAAGAAAAAAGAATTCCCTCAGAATATTTGGGATTTTTAAGGTATAATATTGAAACAAACACTCTATACTATAGCTTTTAGGCATAATTAAGATGTCTTAGTTTATATGATCTATTTAAACAGTATTATTGAATTATTGAAATTCACAATTATTGAGACATTGAAAATATATTACTTTTGCACTTGTCCAGCCTATTTGTGAAAATAAACTTTTTTTAAGTGGCAATGTTGTTTCTAAAAGTGTTTGCCTTTCTACCCTAGCATGTATTGTGTTAATCTCCGAACATCTTAGGCTCATGCTGATACAGCATCCATTTATTTTTTATTTTTAAAAAATCAGCTGAGGATCTCTGTTTCATGCAGCACATGGAGTGAGAGTTAAAGGTCAATTAACTGCATTGTTCATGCCCTGTGGTTTCTTACTGAAGAATGTGAAGATACAGTTGGGAGTGAAAAACTATCTTGGTGAAGCTCAGTGCTCTTATAGTCTACAGAGCAAGAAAATGATAGCTTGGCCACCCACTCAATAATAATATTATGTTGAAAAGAGACAATAGCACAATAAGAATTTCATAGAACACTATCAGTAGACTTAAGCTGGAGAAGGAATAGAAGCATCTTCATGGTTGCAATGAATTAATTCTAGAATTAATATTAATATTTTTAAAGCATCAGTATTCATCTATAAACCCACAAATTTGTCATTTATGGTATAAAATGTGTCTATCAACTTCCTGTTTGTTTTGCCAAATTCAAAAGCTTCCAATCACATAAAAATTATTTCTCTCTCTTCTTCTCCATCTCTCTTTCTCATATACACACAGTCTTTTTCATATACATCCCTACACCTATCCATATATAATTTCCATAAGTATATACACATTTTCCTACAATCATAGACACAGTCCCCCAATACATATCCCACTAAGACATACACCACCAACACACACACCCCCACCTTGATGCACATGGAGACCAACATGCACATTCCAAACAACAGGCATTTCCTTAAAATACACACTGCCATGCACACATACCCTTGTTCACATAGTTCCTGTCCATTACATATCAAAAATATTTATGAAGAAAACAAGATTACAGCATTCAGAGGAAATTCGTCAAGATTCAGAAAAATATATAAAATTGTATAATTTAAAATCACACAGCAGGAAATTTTGAGCTATGTGTCTGTAGATAGATCATAGAATCTTCCTTTCAAATACCTGATGAAATAAACTGTCACTTATAAAAGAAGAAAGAAAGATACTGTATTTTTTAAAACTCCCAAAATATAAACATACAAACATAACAGAAACAAATGCAAACATTCTCAACCTCTTTAAAAGACACCAGCGACAGCCCACAAAGACAAGGTGGAAAACTAATGTCATATGTTTAAAAGAAATAGAATAATTCATTGCTATAAAAAACTGAAGGTCTTATTGTAACAAAAAAAAGTTTCTAATTCTATTCTTACTTTGCAGAAATAATCATAATAAGTTAAAAAACATGTGAGACTCATCACCAGTGTCTAAATGTCTGGAGAGAAGAAACTTAAAGCATTAGTGGAGAGTGATGATTAAAAAAGTAGAACTGAAGAACAGAGTCTAACCTATCTGACAGATTAAAAATTCCAAGGCTTTAAACTCAGTAGACTGAATGACCAGAAATGGAGAGCATTTCTGACTGGAGTAAAATAAATATCAAGGTCAAGTGAAACTTGTTAATAGTACATTTAACAAAATCTCGAAAGAGAGGACAGAGACATGATCTTGTTACAAACACACATACACATACACACCCACAGCCACACTCATAGCTGTAAAGCCTCCACTGAGCATCATCTTCAGAACAGAGAAAAACACATTTTATATTTGTAGAGAAGTAATCCACCCCATATTTCAATTATTACACAGTTGTAATAACTGAGCAGTGAATTCAAACCTTGAAAATGGTGTGATTGTATGTGTGTGTGAGTGTCTGTGTGCGTGTGTGTATTTTTTGAAAGAGATATAAAGAATCTAGTTCACAAAAAAATCAGCTGAGAAACGAAGATACAATCTCACTAGTATTTACCACACTAATAACTACTTAATAACATGAATAAATGAAATCAATTCAAAAAAGATAACAAGAGATTGAGATAAAGAGAAAATTACAGGGTTAATAGATGGTTTAAAATGACACCATTGCAGAACTAGTAAGTAACAACTAGAATGACAAGCTGAAAATTAAACTACTGACAAAGGGGAAAAGTTTGAAAAATAATCAAAGTGAGTGCAAAACAAAAAAGATCAAACAATTTTTTTTTTTTTTTTTTTGAGATGGAGTCTCGCTCTGTCGCCCAGGCTGGAGTGCAGTGGCCGGATCTCAGCTCACTGCAAGCTCCGCCTCCCGAGTTTATGCCATTCTCCTGCCTCAGCCTCCCAAGTAGCTGGGACTACAGGCGCCCGCCACCTCGCCTGGCTAGTTTTTTGTATTTTTTAGTAGAGACGGGGTTTCACCGTATTAGCCAGGATGGTCTCGATCTCCTGACTTCATGATCCACCCGTCTCGGCCTCCCAAAGTGCTGGGATTACAGGCTTGAGCCACAAACAATTATTAAGAAGATAACATATATAGGGCAATGATAGTCCAACATAAAATTATTGTTATTATTTAGGTAAAAATTCTTGCAAATGGAAAAGAAACCTGTTGAAATACTTCAAGAACAATTTTCTGAGGGCGTGCAAGATGGCAGAATAGGAACAGCTCCAGCCTCCAGCTCCCAGCATGAGCAACATAGACGACGGGTGATTTCTGCATTTTCAACTGAGGTACCGGGTTCATCTCACTGGGGTGTGTCAGTCAGTGCTGGTCAGCAGGTGCAGCCCAACCAGCGAGAGCTGAAGCAGGGTGAGGCATCATCTCACCTGGGAAGTGCAAGGGGGAAGGGGATTCCTTTTCCTAGCCAAGGGAAACTGAGACACACAACACCTGGAAAATCGGGTAACTCTCACTTTAATACTGCGCTTTACCAAGGGTCTTAGCAAAGGGCACACCAGGAAATTATATCCTACACCTGGTCCGGAGGGTCCCACACACAGGGAGCCTCCCTCATTGCTAGCACAGCAGTCTGAGATCTAACTGCAAGGCGGCAGCGAGGCTGGGGGAGGGGCACCCGCCATTGCTGAGGCTTAAGTATGTAAACAAAGCCTCCCGGAAGTTTGAATTGGGTGGAGTCCACCACAGCTCAAGGAGACCTACCTGCCTCTGTAGACTCCAACTCTGAGGACAGGGCATAGCTAAACAAAAAGCAGCAGAAACTTCAGCAGATGTAACTGTCCCCGTCTGACAGATTTGAAGAGAGCAGTGGTTCTCCCAGCAGGGAGGTTGAGATCTGAGAACAGACAGGCCACCTGCTCAAGTGGGTCCCTGACCCCTGAGTAACCTAACTGGGAGACATCCCTACTAGGTGCAGACCAACAACTCATATCTCACACAGCTGGGTACATCTCTGAGACGAAGCTTTCAGAGCAAGAATCAGACAGCAACACTCCCTGTTCAGCAATCTTCTATAGTCTGCAGCCTCTGCTGCTGATACCCAGGCAAACAGGGTCTGCAGTAGACCTCAAGCAAACTCCAACAGACCTGCAGCTGAGGGTCCTGACTGTTAGAAGGAAAACTAACAAACAGAAAGGACACCCACACCAAAACTCCATCAGTATGTCACCATCATCAAAGACCAAAGGCAGATAAAGCCACAAAGATGGGGAAAAAGCAGTGCAAAAAACCTGGAAATTCAAGAAATCAGAGCGCACCTCCCCCTCCAAAGGAATGCTGCTCATCGCCAGCAACGGAACAAAGCTGGACGGAGAATGACTTTGGTGAGTTGAGAGAAGAAGGCTTCAGTCAATCGAACTTCTCAGAGCTAAAAGAGGAACTACATACCCAGTGCAAAGAAACTAAAAATCTTGAAAAAAGAATGGAAGAATGGATAACTAGAATAATCAAAGCAGAGACGACCATAAACTAACTGATACAGATGAAAACCATGACATGAGAACTACGTGACAAATGCACAAGCTTCAGTAACCAACTCGATCAACTGGAAGAAAGAGTATCAGTGACTGAAGATCAAATGAATGAAATGAAGCAAGAAGAGAAGCGTAGAGAAAAACGAGTAAAAAGAAATGAACAAAGCCTTCAAGAAATATAGGATTATGTGAAAAGACCAAATCTACATCTGATTGGTGTACCTGAAAGTGATGGGGAAAATGGAATCAAGTTGGGAAACACTCCACAGGATATCATCCAGGAGAACTTCCCCAACCTAGCAATGCAGGTCAACATTAAAATTCAGGAAATACAGAGAATGCCACAAAGATACACCTTGAGAACAGCAACTCCAAGACACATAATAGTTAGATTCACCAAAGTTGAAATGAAGGAAAAAATGGGAAGGGCAGCCAGAGAGAAAGGTTGGGTTATCCACAAAGGTAAGCCCATCAGACTAACAGCAGATCTCTTGGCAGAAACTCTACAAGTCAGAAGGGAGTGGGGTCCAATATTCAACATTCTTAAAGAAAA